>NC_077233.1:210141341-210508841 GCF_027887165.1 Monodelphis domestica | reverse complement strand
GAAACAGTGGGAAGCTCAGCCTCCATCTAACTCTCTAAGTCTGTGAGTCTGTAAAGGTCAATCAGTCAGGGGCAGCTCGGTGGCTCAGTGGATATAGAACCAGACCTCAGGATGGGAGGTTCTAGATTTAAATCTGGCCTCAGATACTTCCTAGCTGTGGGACCCTAAATAAGGCACTAAGACAGAAGGTAAAGATTTTTTTAAATGCCATTCAGTCAATTGACAAACATTAATAAACATTCTCTGTGTGCCTAGTGGGCAGCTAAGTTGTACAGTAAATAGGGCTTGGAATCAGAAGACTCATATTCTTGAGTTCAGATCTGACTTCAGACACTAACTGTATGTATGATACTGTTTCATCTGTTTCCTTACGGGTAAAATGAGTTGAAGGAAATGGCAAACCACTCCAGTGGCCAAAGAAACCCCAAATGGATTGATAAGACCAAGCACTGCACTAAGTGCTACTGATGCAAAGAGAGGCAAAAATAGCCCCTTTCCTCAAGGAGATTCCATTCTAATGAGGGAGACAACTGTGTACATACAAGTTATATACTAGTAGATGGTAGGGAATCCCAGAGGGATTACTGTACAGTAGTGAGGGCCCAGTTCAAAGCAATAAACTACTAATTTTGTTGTTGATCCAATCAAGCTATTTATCAGCATGACATCATGATTTCCTCTACCTCCATTCAAGGACACATGAATAAGGAGTGAAAGGAATGGATAGCCAGAATAATTCAGGGTTTGACAAAGTAGAACCAGGAAGCAAGGGATTTGAGAGTCCAAAATCATTAGAGTTGAATTAGTTAACCAAGAAAGTTGAGATAAGGGAGGGAAAAGAATATAGTCGATGTAAAGATGATGGTCTGGGGAAGAACTGAGAGGTGGAGGCAATAAAGATCAGAATGAGGCTAAAGAACAAAGAGACAAGAGAAGTAGAATGGCGAAAATTTTTTGCTCAGATAAAGAAATGTTAGAGTTCATGTACATGGAAGTGGGATACTTTTGAGTGGCAACACAATCAAGGGTGTGTTTTATTAAGGTGGAGTGGAGGAGATCATGGGAACTGAATAGATAGAAGACCTGGAAAGTTAAGTTATTTGAGGGAGCATTAATATGGATGCTAAAGTCTTTTAGTAGGAGAGCAGAAATTAGGGGATGGAGGAAGAGTACAAGCCAAACTTTGAACTCATTGAGGAAGGAAGGAGAATGTCTTAGGGGCACATTTTTTTAAAAATTATTCATTAAAAACTCTTACCTTCTGTCTTAGGATCAATACTATATATTGGTTCCAGGACAGAAGAACAGTAAAATCTAAGGCAATGGGGCTTAAGTGACTTGCCCAGGGTCTCACAACTAGGTAGTGTCTGAGGCTAAATTTGAACCCAGTTCCTCCCAATTACAGGCCTGGCAATCAATCCACTGAGCCACCTAGCTGCCCCAATGGGTAAATTGTTAATAGAGAATAATGAACACCAAGATATGGTGCTAGATGGTTTTTTTTAAATGTTTACTTTCTGTTCTAGAACTGATACTAAGTATTGCTTCCAAGGCAGAAAAACTGTAAGGACTAGGCAATGGGAATTAAGTGACTTGCCCAGGGTCACACAGCTAGGAAATGTCTGAGGCCAGATTTGAACTGAAGATCTCCCATCTCTAGATGTGGTGCTCTATCTACTGAGCCACCTAGCTGCCTCCACCGTGCTATATTATAGCACAAAGTTCAAAGGAGAAGAAATTGAGTGATGGTAGGAGAGGGAGAGTCTAGAAGTGACAATGGGGAATATTTTTTACTTCCTCACAGCAACCAGTGAGTAGAGGGAGAGAGGTAATGAGAGAAGGTATGGCTTGTGAAGGGAAGCAGCAGCATCAGGAGGGAGCCAGGTATCATTGAATGACAGAAGATGGAAGGAGTGAGAGAGAAAGAAGCTTAAATTGAAAGGATTGTTAAGTCTGGAGCAGGTGATCCAAAGGGAACAGAGGGAGGGATGGGCAGCTCTGGAGTGGGACTGGGATGTTAGGAAGAAGGGGAAGGTAGTGCTGAAAAGAATGAGAGTAAAGGGACAAGCCAGGGGGACCAAGAAAGGTGGGTGCACACCGGAACCTGGGGTTCAACTCACTGGAATGAAGTGGCCAAAAGGGAGTGAGCATGTGCTATCAAAGAATGAGCACTAGTGGTTAGAGACTCATGATGAGAGTATATAAGGCCCTTCCTCCACATTTAACCTCATGGCTAATGATGACAGCTGGTCATGGGATGCCCTAGTGCCTGCTTCATAACAGAAAGGAGTAGGCGGAGGCTTGGGAGAGCACTGAGGAGTTGTTGGTGCCAGACCTGGGCTACAAAGTCTCCTGGGAACCCGAACCAGAGAGGAGAGGGAGAGAGAGGAGTGTTGTTCCTGGAGAAAGACCTGGGATGGGGCTGATAAGGAAAGGGGGGAGCATCCCACAATTTCCAATTGTGTTATGCATGTATTGTTCCCCCAAGTGCTTTCATTTTCTTTTGCATTAGGAATATGAATAGGACAAGGAATGTATTGATTGGTGTCTGTGCTTTTTTTTAAAGATCTCTTAGAGAAATCTCGAGTCATTTCCCAGCAAGCAGCTGAGAGAGGCTACCATATCTTCTACCAGATCCTCTCTAACAAGAAGCCTGAACTTCTTGGTAAAGAACTGTCTATATTTCTTTTCCTTCCTTCCTTCCTTCCTTCCTTCCTTCCTTCCTTCCTTCCTTCCTTCCTTCCTTCCTTCCTTCCTTCCTTCCTTCCTTCCTTCCTTCCTTCCTTCCTTCCTTCCTTCCTTCCTTCCTTCCTTCCTTCCTTCCTTCCTTCCTTCCTTCCTTCCTTCCTTCCTTCCTTCCTTCCTTCCTTCCTTCCTTCCTTCCTTCCCCCCCCCTCTCTTTATCTCCTCTCCCCTCACCAACCTCCTGTGTATTGATTCCAAGGCAGAAGAGCAATAAGGACTAGGCAATTAATTGGTCTTAAGTGACTTGCCCAGGGTCACACCCTGGACACCAGCTAGGAAATGTCTGAGACCAGATTTTAACCTCTCATCTCTAGGCCTGGCCCTCTAACCAATGAGACATCTAGTTGCCCTTCTCCATTGCTTTCAATATGAATGGATCTCCCACCCTTCCTTCATCATGCCAAGCTGGCCTTGTCTATACCTCCGTAGTCTCTCAAATCATTTAGAATTGATATGGGCCTGGTGAGATTAGGGTCTCATCCAAAGAATTTGACAGGTCAAGCTGACTCCACATGAAGGGAACAAGCTTTATTATAAGACAGTATAGTAACAGAGAGGCTATAGAGAGTTAGCTAGTAAGGTGTAAGGAAGGAAAGTGGGTAAAAAAGGTAGGAAGCGAGGCATGTGAGTAAGTAAGGAAGCCATAGAGGGCTTCTTAAGAATGCTTTTATCTTGATTAGTTACTAAGGAAGAGATCATTTGTTTGGGCAGTTATTGCCCTGTTGTGCCCAAGGAATTGATGTCACTTACCCATGGTTCACTTTGATCTGTGTGGCTTTACCCATGATTCACTCTGTTTGCCCACTCAGGGGGAGCAAACTACCATGTAAATAGAATGCTAATGACATGTTGAACACCTCGGGACAACTTTTTGGTGAGATTTTGCTCTCTGCACCGGTTCTAAGTAAAACAAGGATTGTAGAAATTGGGCATTGTTTGAACCTATTTCTATGTGAATGGGAAACTGAACCCCTTTGGATGTAATGAGTTTTCTCATAATTGTAAATCTAAGCAACTCATATGTCTTATCTGAAAGGTGGCCCCGTGCTAATCAACTAGTTATTGTTTCCATGTTCTTTTGATTGTGTTACAGCTACTTGGCAGGGCTTGTGGGACATTTCAGCCCACATCAGTCACATTCTTGGAATAAGACTATTTGAGCAGAAATAGTGGGCTCAGAATTTGAGAAAGGAATCCAGTGCAGGACAGCAGAAGGGACAAAATGGTGCTGTGAAAAGTTTCAGACCCAGAATCACAGGGACCTGAGTTCCAACCCCACTTCTGCCATTTACTGCCTCGGGTGACCTTGCTCAAGTCACTTACCATCTCTTGCCCTTTCTTTCTTCATCTGCCAGATTACAGGGTTAGCCTAGATAATCTGTGTCTAAGGTCCCTTCCAGCTCTTACTCAATGAACCCACTGGTCCTGCTCACACATACCACACCACTGACCCCTTCAACCACTGAGGTCTTAGAGTTTTTTGGCGATTTGGAGGTGAAAATGTGATATGCTCTTTAGTCAAATACTAGAGGAAACGTCTCCTGAATTTTCACCAGAGATCCCTGAAAAGTCTAAGGGTTCTTTAGAAAGCCAGCACAAACAATCTGCAGGAATCCAGCAGAAAAAACACCACTCATAAGCAGAGGATAAACGGTGGGAGTAGAAACACCGAGGAAAAGCAACTGCCTGACTACAGCGGTTGAGGGGACATGACAGAGGAGAGACTCTAAAGGAAACCCTAATGCAAATATTAACAACATGGCAATGGGTTCGAATCAAGAACACATGTAATACCCAGTGGAATCATGCGTCGGCTACGGGGGGTGGGGGGGAGGAAAAGAAAATGATTTTTGTCTTTAATGAATAATACTTGGAAACGATCAAATAAAATATTATAAAATTAAAAAAAAAGAAATATACTAAGTGCTGGAAGCATTAAAAAAAAAAGAAAAGAAAGCCAGCACAATGCGGTCCAATGGTATTCAGCCCTCCAGCCTCTGCTTGGCTTCCATTGGTTTGCTTCCACTGGTTATCAGTCATCATGGAGTTCTCTTGATTTTTCTTTTTCTACAGAGAGTTTGCTCCTGGTGTCTAATCCCAAGGAATATCACTGGATCAGCCAGGGGGTCACTGTCGTCGATAACATGGATGACGGGGAAGAGTTACAGATCACAGACGTGAGTGGGAAAGGGCGGCAATTGGCACCAAGGAAGATAGGCACAGCATGGGGCTGGGCAAAGATTTGGAGTGAGAAGACAAGGAGGTGCAAATCTTAGTTCTGCCACTTCCTGTGTAGCTTTTGGGGAAATCATTTAACTTCTTGGCACCTTAAATGTCAAATGAGGAGGTTGGACTAGAAGACCTCTAAGATCCTTTAAAAAAAAACAACAAACTCTCACCTTCTTCCTTAGAATCAATACTTTATATTGGTTCCAAGGCAGAAGAGCAGTAAGGGCTAGCCAATGGGGGTTAAGTGACTTGCCCAGGGTCATACAGCTGGGAAGTGTCTGAGGACACATTTGAACCCAGGACCTCCCATCTCTGGGTTGACTCTCTAACTACTGAGCCACCTAGCTGACCCTGTAACAAATATTTTAAAAGAAACATTTAAAAGAGCAGACTGGCAAAATTCACCAAGATGTTAACTGGGTCTGATCGTAAATAGGAAGATTTTTTCCAATGCTAGCAATAAGGCAATGCCAGGCTCCAGTTTTCCCAGTGTCTGGCTGGTAGGGGGTTTTCAATAACTAATCAGTCCCACACCCTGGGGCTAAATGGACCTGTGCAAAGCTGGCCCTGGCCCCCTTTTGCTCAATATCATCTCCTATAGTTCACAAGCTGGCCAAAGGATTCCCCCTAAAGCATCATTTTATCATCCCAGCTGATTGAATAAAACATGCCATTTGAAATAGGTCAGACTGCTTCTGCCCAGTAACTGTCCAGACAAGGATGCCAGGATGTACCCCAGAGCCGGGCCACTGGGCACAACTCCTGATGTGGGACATCTGTCCGTTGTTGATGGCCTGCTGGTGGAAATTAGAGAGACTGATTTAGGGTCGCTGCATAGGGGACTGGGGTGCCGACAGTCCTGCTCTAGCCTACCCTGGGCAAACCATAGAGGCAGTGTTAGATTCAGACCCATCAACTTTAGGAAGAATATCAACAAGCTGGAATGAGTCTGGAAGACAGTCACTAAGAGGATGAAAAGACTAAAGGCTGTGGATAAAGCACTGGACGTGGAGTCAGAAAGTCCCAAACTCAGATTCTGCCTCAGATGTTTCCTAGCTGGAAGAGCTTGGGGAAGTCTCTTAGCCTGTTTCCTCATTTGTAAAAGGAAAGGAAGGAAAGAAAACAAATGCCTCCTCTGTGCCAGCCACTTTACAAAGATTATCTCCTTGGATCCTCACAACAGTCCTGTGAAAAGAGGTGCTTTTATTATCCTTCCAGTTTTACAGTTGAGGAAATTGAGGCAGACAGAGTTTAAGTGACTTGCCCAGGGTCATATAGGGAGTGTCTGAGGCTAGATTTGGACGCAGGAAACTGAGTGTTCCTGACTTCAGGCTTGGCATTCTAGCCACTATGCCACCTAGCTGCCCATTATTATATATTAATTACGTGTTCATTTAAAAAGAAGAGTAAGAGTCAGATAAAGGAACTGGGGATGGTTAGCCTGGAAGAGAGAAGAAACCCAAGGACTAATATGGTGGCTGTCTTGAGGGAGCTAGCCTGGCAAAGTATAGAGAGTGTGTGCCCTTGAGCCAGAAGAGGCTGTCATCTTACGGGATGGGGAAGAGTGGCTGGCTCACCAGGATGCTCTCCCCTAAGTCCAGGCCTGCTGCAATGACCAGGCAAACAGCTAAATATCCTGGCAACAAGGAAATTGTGTTAGCTTAGGGTAAGTGCTTGTTACTCTCAAGCTACAGACAATCTAGTTCCTACTGTAGAGTAAACAGTCTTAATGAACTGGTGAGCAGGGTGTTAACTTAGGGCACAGATTGTTCCCTCATAAGAAATTGATTTCCTCAGAAGATCCATCTATTTAAACAGACACCCGCTCAATAATCCAAGACTTGGGAAAATATTGATCGAGATTTTTCCTCCCCAAAGTTTAAATTAGAAAATCCCCGGGGCGTTCTGCAGTCAGGAAATTATAGATATTGTTATTTCACCAAGCTCCAAACTGGAAACGAATTCTGATCAATGTTGTTTAAGGTGAATGTGGACCGTTATCTTGAATGAGCTTGAGACTTGGGGTCCTGCCTTCTCCTAGTTAGTGATTTGGGCTAGGAAAATCTACTTTTCTTTTCAAAGTTTAATTTGTATAGATACCTTTGTGCTTCATCCCTTTCATTTCTAAATATCCTCCCCACCCCCCAAGCCCCCAAAGCTATGCCATGTAACAATAAAAAGGGAAGAGGGGGAAAATTAGCTCAGCAAGAGGAAACAATAGAGCAACTGAGTCTGACTGTATATGCAATGGGAAACATCTTTCTTTTCTTTTTTTCCTTTAGTTTTCTTTTTTAAAAAACTCCTTACCTTTCATCTTAAAACTGATCCTCAAATGGAAGGTCCTGGATTCAAATTTGAATTCTTGGCTGTGTGACCCTGGGCAAGTCACTTAACCTCCATTGCCTAGCCCTTACCACTCTTCTGCCCTGGAACCAATACATAGTATTAATTCTAAGACAGAAGGTAAGGGTTTATTTAAAAAGTGATACTAAATATTGGTTTCAAGGTAAATGAGCAGTAAGGGCTAAGCATTGGGTGGTTAGGTGACTTGCCCAGGCTCATACAACTAAGGAATATCTGAAGTGAGATTTGAACCCAGGACCTCCTGTCTCCAGGTCTGGCTCTCAATCCTCTGAGACATCTGCTGTCTCAAAATAAGACCTTTCAAAGAATGCTGTGAAAGGTTCTGATTGGAGGGTCATTGTTTGAAGATGAGAGACATTTCCTTGAGAATGTGCAAATGGCACCAGTCTGGATTTTAGTAACTTGTTGACCTGCAAGGAATATACACAGTGTATATATGGTTGTATAGCTATATCTATCTATGTCTATAGATATATGTATGCATACATATATGTAAAGATGCATGTATGCATGCAGCTAGGTGGTCCAATGGATAGAGGGCTAGAGCTGGCATCAGGAAAACCTGAGCTCCAATCCAGATTCAGAGACTTACCAGCTGTGTGACCTTGGGCAAATCACTTAACCTTGTGAGCTAGAGAAGGAAATGGCAAACTACTTCAATATCTCTGCCAAGAAAGACCAAAAATGGGTCACAAAGAGTCAGATACGACTCAACCACTATCTACCACTATATCTCCATCTATCTATATCTATAGATATCCATACATATGTGTATGTCTCTCTCTCTATGCATGCATATGTGTATAGATGTGTGCATGCCTCCCCACACAAATATGTGTACGTATATATATGTATATGTACGTATATGCAGGTCTCCCCCCTTGGTGGCATGGGATGAGTCCCCAGGCTTTCATCATGCCTTTTGCTGAGTGTCTCTTCCGTGCTGCTCTCCAGGTTGCTTTTGACGTCCTAGGCTTCTCCGCAGAGGAGAAGATTGGTGTTTACAAGCTGACTGGGGGCATCATGCACTTCGGAAACATGAAATTCAAGCAAAAACCAAGAGAGGAGCAGGCAGAAGTGGACACCACGGAGGGTAAGTTGTTTGGCCAACACCATGAGCAGCCAGAAGCAAATCCATGAAGGTAACAGGCATCCATGGGTTGGATGGCCATCACCGTGACCACCATTTACAAGATGCAATGAGCAATGAGTGGGTCTTATGGTTACTCTGCATTAGATATCAGGCTAAACGATGGGTTTACAAGAAAAAGCAAAAGCACAATCCCAGTTATTTCTTCCTTTCTTTGTTTTTAAACCTTTACTTTCCATCTCAGAATCACTACTTGTTCCCAAGTAAGGGCTGGGCCATGGGGGTGAAGTGACTCGGCCAGGGTCCCACGGCTAGGAACACTTGTCTGAGGCCAGATTTGACCTCAGCTCTTCCTGACTCCTCCTTATCCACTTAGATCATGTAGCAGCCTTTGATGAGAATAATATTGTACCAACCATGACACAGAGGCACCGCATGATCCTTGTCTTTTCCTTTCTACCTTCTATAGTGGCTGACAAAGTCGCCCACCTCATGGGTCTCAACTCTGGGGAGCTGCAGAAGGGCATCACCAGGCCGCGAGTCAAAGTGGGCAATGAATTTGTACAGAAGGGCCAGAACATGGACCAGTGTAACAACTCCATTGGAGCCCTAGGCAAAGCCATCTATGACAAGATGTTCAAGTGGCTTGTAGTCAGGATCAACAAAACCCTGGATACTAAGATGCAGAGGCAGTTCTTCATTGGAGTGCTGGACATTGCAGGCTTCGAGATCTTTGAGGCATGCTTCTGAACCCTCCTCCTCCTCTTCCTCTTCTTCCTCTTCCTCCTCCTCTTCCTCCTCCTCCTTCTCCTGCTCTTCATCTTCCTCCTCTTTCTTTTCCTCCTCCTTCTCCTCTTCCTCCTCCTCCTCCTGTTCTTCCTCTTCCTTCTCCTCCTCCTCCTCCTCTTTTTCCTCCTCCTCCTGCTCTTCCTCTTCCTCCTCCTGTTCTTCCTCTTCCTTCTCCTCCTCCTCCTCTTTCTCCTCCTCCTCCTCCTGCTCTTCCTCTTCCACCTCCTGGAGCGGGCTGGGACCCCCTTCTCTTGGGTTTCTCCTGGTTTTGACCTTGGCCCCAGAGCCAGGAGCCACATTGGGTTTGTTCTTGCCTTAGAACCTGGGCCATGAGATTGAGAGTACCCATGAGCCTCTCCCTTGCTCTTCCTCAGCTGGGTCATGATCATTGAGGTGGGGAATGGATTGGAGGGAACAAATGGAACTGGGTAAAGAAACAAAGTCACCCAGGCCCACCTCCTCTCATTATAACACCGGTACTATGAGGCCAATGTGATAATTAATTTTAAAAAATAATAATAACACAATAAAAATAGTAACTATCATTTTCATAGTGCCTACTATGTGATAGATGCTATGCTAAATGACTTTTAAAAAGGGTTTGTTTTTTTTAACTCCTAACCTTCCATATATTGATTCTGAGTAGAAGAGTGATAAGGGCTGGGCAATGGGGGTTAAGTGACTTGCTAGAAAGTGGCTAAGGCCAGATTTGAACCAGGACCTCCCATATTTTGGTCTAGCTCTCAATCCACTGAAGTACCTTGCTGTCTCCATGTGCTAAGTGCTTTCACAAATCTAGATGTATCTTCCACATCATGGGGATTATGAGTGCAACACCCCAATGATCTGGGAAATCCACATAAAATTTTTTGACCCTCCCTTCGTACCAGAGAAGAAGTATGAATTTTTTCTTTTTCTTTTGTGATATGTTTATAGTACTTTCTTTTTTTTTACTTTTTTTGTTTTTTTTTAAATATTATTTTATTTGGTCGTTTTCATACATTATTCACTGGAAACAAAGATCGTTTTCTTTTCCTCCCCTCCCCTTCCCCCCCCCCCCCCCCCCGCCTTTCCCTCTCCCATAGCCGATGCATGATTCCACTGGTTATCACATGTGTTCTTGACTCGAACCCATTTCCCTGTTGTTGGAATTTGCATTATAGTGTTCATTTAGAGTCTCTCCTCAGTCTTATCTCCTCCAACCCTGTAGTCAAGCAGTTGCTTTTCAGCGGTGTTTTTACTCCCACAGTTTATCCTCTGCTTGTGGGTAGTATTTTTTTTAGATCCCTGCAGATTGTTCAGGGAAATTGCATTGACACTAATGGAGAAGTCCATTACATTCTCTTGTACCACAATGTATCAGTCTCTGTGTACAATGTTTTCCAGGTTCTGCTCCTTTCACTCTGCATCACTTCCTGGAGGTTGTTCCAGTCTCCATGGAATTCCTCCACTTTATTATTCCTTTTAGCACAATAGTATTCCATCACCAACATATGCCACAATTTATTTGACCCTTCCCCAATTGAAGGGCATCCCCTCATTTTCCAATTTTTGGCCACCACAAAGAGCGCAGCTATGAATATTTTTGTACAAGTCTTTTTGTCCATTATCTCTTTGGGGTACATATAGTACTTTCTTATAAAATTTGGGGTATTTGGTCACAGGTGATATGTATGGCAATATTAAATAAAAACACCATATGAAAAATAAAATTTAAAATTATGAAAGAAATATTAAATTAAAAAACAAAACAAATTTAAGGATAATATTGAAGGTCATATTATACCTTATGGAACATACATTTTATGCATTTATGAGTGACCAAATTTTAAAGCTATCCCTACATTTCTAGCCTCCATGTATTTCTGCTGGCTTTTGCATTCTTTTCACCAGCTTTAACTTTTTACTTATTTAAAAAAGAAGTTGTGTATATTTACAGTGTTAAAAGATAAAATAGGTTGATATTATACAATTGTATACATATTCTTGATGCATTTCTGAGTTTCTAACTTTTTCTGTGTCATCTGTAGCTCCCCCCAGCCAATTTCCATTTAATTTCTTATGACGACCTGCAATATATCAAAACCATAAGGGGAAAGTTAAGATGTGGAAGGGATACCTGTATCATCCCATTTGATCTTCACAATAACTCTGAGATGCTATTATTATTCTTGTTTTATAATTGAGAACACTGAGGTAAACAGAGGTTTAGTGGTTTGCCCAGAATGACACAGGTGGTAAGTTTCAGAGGCTAGATTTGTACTCGGGTCTTCATGACTCCAGGCCTAGTGCTCTCTCTATTGGGTCATCTAGGTCTTTCTTCACAGATCTATTTTCTTCCTTTAATTAGGTTACCAGAGAGGCAGCATGGCACGATGTTTAGAGAGAGAGACTCAGAGTTAGGGAGACTTGGATTCGAATCTTGACTCTGACCTATATTTGTGGTGTGAACACAGGCAAGTCACTTCACCATTAAGTTAAGACTCCAGAGAGATCTCTAAGACTAAGTTAGAAAGCAATTTTTGATTGACAGCATTTCCACATTAGGTATTCCCTATATAGAAGAAATCAGGGGTCAGGACCAAAACCACACCACCGAAAAGAGAGAATGCCTAGCTGCCGTCAGCCTAATTTCCTAGGAGTAACTGGTGGCAGAGTACACAGAGCCCTGATGCTCAAGTCAGGAAGATCTGAATTCAAATCCAGATTCAGGCACTTACTAGCTGGGTGAGCCTGGGCAAGTCATTTAACCATTGTTTGCCTCATTTCCCCCAACTTTAACACAGGGATAATAATAGCACCTACCTCATAGAATTGTTGTGAGGATCAGCTGAGATAATACTTATAAAGCACTTAGCCCAGGGTTTGGCCACATAGTAGGTATTTCATAATTACAATCATTTTGTTATTATTAATTTCTTTAGACTCCATCCTAATTTCTTTTGGCCCTAATTTTTTCTTCTTCGGATTAGATTGGATCTTTTATTTGTATAGGGAACTTCTGGTGAGGAAATTCACTCAACCAATGCAGATTGGCACCTACCTTGCAATCCGTAGTAATAGAGAGTTGCCTAGGGGCAGGTAGGTGCTGAAATGGATAGAGCTCAGGGTTTGGAGCTGAGAAAACCAGAGTTAAGATACTGCCTCAGACACTGGCTCTGTGACACTGATTTCTGTTTGCCTCAGTTTCTTCATATGTAAAATGGGGATAATAACATTTATTTTGAGAATAATATTTGTAAAGCACTTTGCAAACTTAAAGTACTCTATAAATGTTGGTTATCAGTGGTCATACAAAGAGATTAAGTGATTTGCCTAGAGCCCCATGGCCTGTATACGCTGGGCAGAGGACTTGCTGACATGGAAGCCACATCTCTAACTGTTAGTATATGCTGGCTCTATAACTTCTATAATGTCTTTAAACAAGTTCACATCTCGGGATGCATGGAAGCCCCTAGGAGGCATATCAATAAATAAGTCCCTGTTCTGTAGGAGGATCTATTTCTCATTATCTTCCTTTTCTCCCTCCTCCCTTTGCAGTTTAACAGCTTCGAGCAACTCTGCATCAACTTCACCAATGAGAAGCTCCAGCAGTTTTTCAACCACCACATGTTTGTGCTGGAGCAGGAAGAGTACAAGAGGGAGGGCATCGAATGGGTCTTCATTGACTTTGGTCTGGATCTGCAGGCCTGCATTGATCTTCTAGAAAAGGTAATAATCCTTTCAAGAGAGGAGGGTAGAGAAAAGGAGCCTGAGCTCATCAATGGGTTAAACACTTAAGAGAGTTGGAAGCCTAGGACCTCATCTCATCATTCCATTTCTTCCCATTCCATCCCTTTTCTTCCATTCCTTTCCTTTTTTCTCTTCCCCTCCTTTCCCTTCCCTTCCATCCCTTTTCTTCCCTTCCTTTCCCCTCTTTTTTCCTCTTCCCCTCCTTCCCCTTTCCCTCCCTTCCCTTTCCCTCCATTCTCCTCCCTTTCTCTCCTTTCCTTCCTTTCCCCTCATCTCCCCTTCTCTCCCCTTCCCTCTCCTCGCCTTCCCTTCCCTCCCCTCCCCTCCCTTCCCCTTCCGCATGCCTCCCCTTCCCTTCCCTTCCCATTCTATTCAACAGACATTTACTGAGCTCACTGTTCTAGGAGCTAGAGGGAAAGGGACAAAAGTGAAATTTACATGCTCCTGGGAAAGTATATACAAGATAAGTTGAGGAAGTTGAAACCGAATGAACTTAGAAGGGGTCTGACAAGCCTGGCCTGAAGAGGTAGTACCTGAACTGAGCCCTAAAGGTTCTAAGAGGTGGAAATGAAGAGTGCTCAGCAGGCTTGGGGGTGGGGGGTGGGGCCGGCTCGGCAAAGGCACAGCCCAGGGGACCGCTTTGCCAGATTCTGGGAAACAGCTGGGTCACTTTGCCTGGAGAGGAGAGTGGGCGGGAGAGTAATGTGAAAGTCTGGGAAGTAGGCTGGAGGCAGATTCTGGAAGGCATCAGCACCAAGCTGAGGAGCTCTCTCTTTGATCCGAGAGGCACCAGGGCATTTCCTAGGCAGACCAGTGCCTAGGACCTAGCTGTGAAGGATCACAAAGGAGAGGCTCCAAATAAGAAAGCAATTAGAATCTTCAGCATTGCCATTGTATCTTACATTCCTTTTCAAATTAGATCTTGTTTTCTTTTTGAAGATCTGCCTTCCCTCCTTTCTGCTCCCCCCTGTCCCCCGGAGAAAGCAAGCATGCAGAGCCAAACAAAACTCATTCTCTCTTTGACCTTGCCACCCCCCCCTCTAATTTTTTAAAACTTTTTTACTTTCTTTCATTTTTTGAAATTACACAAAGAAACAAATTTTTGATAATTGCTTTCTGACATTTTGCGATTCACATTCATTCCCTCCTTCCCCCTGCCACACCCAAAGTGGTAAATAGTAGGATACAGGTTATACCAGTGCTTTCATGCAATATGTATTTCCACATTCTCCACTCCATGACAGAAGATATATATCACACATACAATAAAAAAAAAACTCATGAAGGAAATCAAGTAAAAGATGATGTGCTTTGATCCGCAATCAGGTTCAAACCACTCCTTCTCTGGCTTTGGATAGTATTTTTTATCATGAGCCCCTTGGGGTTAACTTGAGACCCTGTTTTGCTGATAATAGTTTAGTTCTTCACAGATCATTATCATGTAATATTTCTTTTGTTAACTCTACTGTTCTCCTGGTTCTTCCCACTTCAAAATATGTCTCAATCTGCATCAAGTCCATTAGCTCTCCATCAGGAGGTGGGCAGCATGGTTCATCAAGAGTCCTCTGGAATTGTCTTTGGTCATTGTGTTGTTCAGAGTTCCCCAGTTTTTCAAAGTCAATTATCTTTACTATATATATTGTTATCATTGTATAAATTGTCTTCCTGGTTCTGCTCACTTCGTTCTGCATCCATTCATACAAATCTTTCCAGGTTTCTCTGAAAACATCCTCTTCATAATTTCATAATAATACTTCACAAGTAGGTGGTAGATATCTAGGAGGCACACAGATAGAGTACTAGGACTGGAATCAGGAAAACTCATCTTCCTGAGTTCAAATCTGGACTCAGGCACATCCTAGTTGCTGCATTGCCTCGGGAAAGTCATTTTAACCCTATTTGCCTTGGTTTCCTCATCTATAAAATGAGCTGGAGAAGGAAATGGCCAACCACCCCAATATCTTTGCCAAGAAAACTCCAAATAGGGTCATAAAGAGATGGACATGACTGAAAAACAACTAAACAACAAATTCTGTCATATCCATTTGCCATACTTTATATAGTCATTATGTAGTGCTTTATTGGTGATCCTATGGTACATGTGCCAGAGGGAGCTACTCCCTTCCCCTTCTCCATGTGTGCATGAGGATGTTTCCCTCATCACCTGCCCCTTTGCCCAGCAGCACAACGGGAACACTTCCTCCCTCCCTGTCTGGGGTAAGGCAGGGGGTTCACATGGAGTGTGAGGGGATGCAGTTTGGGTACTTCATTTCTAAAAGGTTCGCCATCACTGTCCTAGAAGATGGTCATCCCCCTTGGTTTCCAATTCTTTGTCACCACAAAAAGTTGCTATAAATATTCTTTGTACATATGGGTCTTTTTCCTCTTTATTTGAACTTTTTGGGATATTATGTATCTTATATTTCTATAATGCATTAATGGTTAGTTTTCAGTGGGCTCCCTTATGTGCTATCTTATTGAGCTCTCACTACAGTGTAGTATAATTGAAAAATCTGGAATTAAGGAATCTAGTTGCAAATCCTGGCTTGGTTCCTTCCTACTCGGGTGACTAGAGGCACTTATATTCTCTGTCTCTTGGGCTTATTATCTATAAAATGAAATACTGGCTTAGATGATCTCTAAGACCCCATCCAGCTCCAAATCTATCCCCGTTTTACAACTTATACAATTTACCCAAGGCCATCCCACTAGTAAGTCAAAGAATCATAGATCATCAGAGCTGGAAGGTACTAAAAATCTAAACATACAGATTTAGAGTGAGAAGGGGCAATGTTTTGTTGTTCATTTGTTTCAGTCATGTCCAACTCTTTGTTGCCATATTTGTAGTTTTCTTGGTAGACATTGAAGTGGTTTGCCATTTCCTTCTCTGGCTCATTTTACAAGTGAGGAAATTGAGGCAAACAGGGTTAAATGACTTGCCTAAGGTCACACAGCTAGTATCTGAGGTCAAATTAGAACTCAGAACTTCTTTCTGACTCCAGTCCCTGTGCTCTATTCATTGCACCACCTAGAAGCCTGAAAGGGACAATGGAGATGATCTTGTCCAACTCTCACATTTTACAGATGAGGAAACTGTGGGCTAGAAGGTTCATGGCATGCCCATCATCACTCAGGTCACATACTCCCTGAGTCTCAGTTTCCTTATATGTAAAATGAAAGACTTTTAGTAGATCACTAGATGCCTTTTTTTTTTTAAACCCTCACCTTCCATCTTAGAATCAGTGCTGTGTATTGGTCCCAAGGCAGAAGAGTGGTAAGGACTAGGCAATGGGGTTAAGTGACTCACCCATGCAGTTAGGGAATGTCTAAGTTCAGTTCTGAACCCAGAACTTCTGATCTCTATCCCTGGCACTCAATCCACTGAAGCACCTAATTGCCCCCTAGACAGCTTTCATTACTAATCATCAGTGATTTTATGACTTAACTAAGTGGCTGTTACCTGTGATCCATATGATGATGCCCCTTGAGGAACAAAAGGAAGATCCCCCAACCCATCGCCAACCTGAAAATATCTCTTTATAAAATGAGGAGAGCAAGAGAGTGACAGAGTCAGCTTTAGGGAAATCACTTTGGAATCTCTATGAAAATGATTTGGAGGAGGGGGAAATTCTGGAGGCAGAGAGACCAAGTAGGAGGCTATCATAATAGAACAAAGAAGAGGTGATGAGTGTTCCAACTACAGTAGTGTCCAAGAGAATAGAGAGAAGAGGTAGATAAGAGAGACAGAAGTAAGGACTCAACCAGGCTGGAAAATTGATTGGATGGGGATGAGGAAGACTGTAGAGTTGAGGATGATTTCTAAGTTGCAAACATGGATTACGGGTGATTTCCTCTACAGAAATGGAGAAGTTAGGAGGACGTGTGGGTTTAGAATTACACTTTCAATCTTTTAACTTCCTTAATACCTTGGCAAGAAAGAGTTTATCACATGACTTTTTTTCTGTGATAAGAAGGCCTGAGAACTATGTGAAAACACCAAATGGGGGTGGGGTTGGGAATGGGGAAGGATACAGGAAGGGAAAGCAGAGGTAATACAGACCTAACTCCCCTATTTCACAATTTCACTGAAGGCTGATCTTATTCCCAAATCTATTCTGGGTCCTGGCTAAGAAGAGTCAAAAACCAGCTTTCTAGGAGTTTGGGGAAGAAACTGATCAGCTCTGTCAAGCACTGATTCAAGTGTTTAGCCCTTTGTTGAAGAAATCTGGACACAGCTCCCCAAGGCTCAATGCTTTCCGATCCCAACTCTTTTGTTTTTTCATTTAAAACATTGTTTTTTAATCCTTACCTTCCACCTTAGAGTCAATACTGCGTGTTGGTCCTAGGGCAGAAGAGTGGTAAGGGTAGTGCAACTAGGGTTAAATGACTTGCCCAGGGTCACACAGCTAGGAAGTATTTGAGGCCAGATTTGAACCTAAGCCTTCCCATTGCACTATCCACTAAGCTACCTAGTTGCCTTTTGGTTTTTAATTTCTTTTGTTTTTTAAATTTAATTTTTAAATTTAAATTTTTTTAATTTAAATTATTTAATTTTAATTTTAATTAATAAGCATTCATTATCTCTCCTCTTCTACCCTGGCCCTCAAATACATAACAGTTTTGATAAATAAAAACAAAAATGAAACAAACAAAAACTAAAGCAAAAAAAAGTCAAGCCAAACTAATTTCCACATTAGCCATGTCCAAAAATGTATTCCTTCTTCTGCACCCTGAATCCATCCCCTCTGTCCTGAGATGGGATAGCCTGTGTCTTCCTGAGTCCTCTGGAATTCTGCTTTCCTACTGCATTGATCAGAATTTACTTAACCAACATGACTTCTCCTTTAATTCTGTGGCTTCTTCTCTCCCTCTTCTCTCTCCCAGCCCATGGGCATCTTCTCCATCTTGGAAGAGCAATGTGTCTTCCCCAAAGCCACAGATGCCACTTTCAAGGCAGCCCTGTATGACAATCACCTGGGAAAGTCCAATAACTTCCTCAAGCCAAAGGGAGGCAAAGGCAAAGGCCCTGAAGCCCACTTTGAGCTAGTCCACTACGCTGGCACGGTAAGTACTGGCACCAGCTGTCCAGCAGCAGCCATCTGCTGTGTTGATTTCCAGACCCAGGAACTGTTTCCAGATGAGTTATTCCAGACCCAACCAAACACTCCAGCATATTGCAGATTCACACTGGAATGCATTTCCAAGTGCTGCACGCCATCCATGGAGGAGGTGGTAGGGAAGGGCTGAATATACCGCTGTGGGCTTCTAAGGGAGTGGAAGAGCATAGCAACACTTCAGAAAAGTGTGACCTGCTGAGCAAAGGGAGGCATGCCTCCTGCTCACTCACCCTGCCCACTCCTTCCCCCTCCTGGAAAATTCCAAAGGAGAGCGGGTTTGAAGCCATCTCCGGCCCTCCTGTTGAACCTGCCATTCCCTCCCTCCCCAGATTCTGGTCCTGTTAGCCTTCAGCTTGACAGCTCAGACTCTGGAGAGTGGGCCAGAAATGAATGCATTGGCAAAGACGCCATGAATCCATGAGTAATTCCCAAATTGGAAAGGGGGTGGGAGGTGCTCCAACAGATTGTGACCAGCAAATCAAAATCTCCATATACCAGGACGGCTCCAAAAGGAAATGGAGCTAGCTGGGAGGTTGGAGAGGGGAAGAGAGACTAGAGAGGGGGCGGCTCGCTGCTGCCAGGATTCTGGCTCCCCATTCATTTCTGGCACAAACAGTCTCCAAGTATAATTAACAGGGGAAGGGAGTCTTTGTTCAGCAAGCTTAAGGGAAAAGATCGCCCCCCTCTCCGTGTGACTTCAGGTTGCTGGAAGAGCTAGCCGCCTGCTATTTGCCAGGTTCGGGGAGACCTCTTTGAATGGAGCAGCAGGGAAAGAGATGCTTTAGGACCACAGCGTCAAGAGGCCCCACGCACTTAAAGGCTGAGCACAGAGCGCAGGCTTTCTGAGATATTATTGAGCTCCCAATGAGTGGTTCTCCCAGCAACCCTAAGCAAACAGCAGGATGGGGACGGCAACTGCAGAGCTTCCCCTCTCCTGAAATTAAAATAGCATTTGATTTCTAGCCAGTGAATACCTCAAACCCAAGGAGATCGTCTCCACTTCCGAGAACGGAGCCCCAAAGTTCAGGCACCACCGGAAGGAGAGACCGGCTTTTCCCTTTGGTTTTCTCCCTCCCCCCCCCCCCCCCATATTGAAAATGAAAGAACAAAAAGGGTTTTTTGGCTCCCTTGCTCTTTCCCTGGGCTGTGCTCAGGCTGAAGGACCTAGAACATTTTCTTTCTCCTTGTTCCTTCCAGTTAGATCTTCACTGGCGAATTTAGTTAACTGGAGTGATGCAGGCAGCCAATATGGATGATTCAGCTTTCTCCCCATTTGACATCTTCCCTGCCCCCACCCTTAGCCCTGCCATTCTGCCCTGATTTAGGGGGCAGACCTCTAGCCCAGGAGAGGAGAAAAGGCAGTTCACACTGTTGCATCTTGGTTCTCTCCAGGTGGGGTACAACATCACAGGCTGGCTGGAGAAAAACAAGGACCCCTTGAATGAAACTGTGGTGGGCTTGTTCCAGAAATCCAGCATGAACTTGCTTGCTCTCCTCTTTAAAGAAGAGGAGGCCGCAGGTAGGGCTCATACCCCCACTGCATCATCCCTCCTGCTGGTGGGAGACTGAGGGCAAAAATGAATTTCCCCTCTCTTAACAGTCAGCCAACAAGGATTGCTAGTGTCAGGCACTGCTCAGTGCTGGGGACCCCAAGGAAGGAAGTGGCATGATCCCTGCCCTCCCCAAGTTCACATTCTAATGGGACAGTCAACATGCAGACAGCTAAATGTGCAAGATCTCCTTCCTCCTCTCCCTCTCCTTCTCCCTCCCCCCCTGCTCCCCTCTTTGTCTCTCCTTCCCTACCTCCCTTCATTCCTTCCTCCCCCTCTCTTTCCCTCCCTCTCTCTGTCTCTCTCTCTCCCTCCCTCCCTCCCTCTCTTTCCTTTCTCTCTCTCCATTTCCCTCCCTCCCTCCTTCCTTTCCCATCTCTCTTTCTCCTTCCCCTTCTCCCTTCCCTGCTCCCTCTCCCTTTCCCTATCTCTTTTCTTTTCCGTCTCCCCCCCCCAATCCCTCTCCCTCTTTCTCACTCTCATTGTCTCTGTCTCTTCAGTGCAAAGGTAGTCTCAGAGGGAAAGCACTTACAGCTAAGGAAGTGTATTTCCCTTTAGCAAAACCCCAATTTAAAATTCTCAGAGATTCAATTTGATTCAACAAATCTCTTTCTATTGCTAATAATAATAGTTAGGGGCAGTTAGGTGGCTCAGTAAATTGAGAGCCAGACCTAGAGATGGGAGGTCCTAGAATCAGATATAACCTGAGACACAGCCTGTGTGACCCTGGGCAAGTCACTTAACCCTCATTGCCTAGCCCTTACCACTCTTCTGCCCTGAAACCAATACACAGTATTGATTCTAAAATGGAAGGTGTTTTTTTTTTAATGGTAATAATAGTTTGCATTTGTAAAGTTCCTTAAATATGTGATTTATATGGATTCTTGCAACAACCCTACATGGCAGGTGCTATTATCCCCATTTTACAGATAGGGAAATTGAGCCTGAGAAAGGGTAAATGACATACCCAGGGTTACACAGCTAATAATTATCTGAGGAAGGATTTGAACTCAGGTATTCTTTATTGTAATTCTATTGCCCCTATCCACTACATTACCTTGTTGCTTTAGTATCATGACAGAAAGAAAATAAAATATACAACACAAGTTCTAATCTTAAGAAAGTTTTGTTTAGTTGAGAAGAGATCCTCCACAAATGAAACACGGAATAGGGTGTAGATATACGATATGAGAGTAAGGTAGTGACTTTCCTAACACTGGAGGTATTTGTGCAAAGCCTAGACGACCATTTTGTTGGGGAGTAAAGGAGGCTCTTGTTTGGGTATGGATGAAACAGATGGCATTTGGGGTTTCTTCCATCCCCCAAATTAGAAGGCTCTAAGTGCAAATTGTGTACTACTAATCCAAAGTGTGTAGGAATTCTGAGGAGAGATGGAGTTCCCAGGGACTCCATGTATTTGAGTGACCTTTGAAGGGTGGTCTCAAGTCAGAGAGAGCCAGCTAGGTGTCCTTACCTTTCCACCCTCACTTGAAAGTGAAACTGTATCAGAAAGGTAATGGTGGAATAGCTAAGTGACTCAGTGAATAGAGAGTGGTCCTGGATTCAAATCTAGCCTCAGACAGGGTCTAGCTGTGTGACCCTGGGCAAGTCATTTAATTAATTAATTAATTTATACTTTATTTTGTTATTATTATTATTATTGATTCAGTTTACTTAAGAGCTTTTAAAATATTTTAAAATATTTATAGTTATTGTCATGCAAATCACACTTCTATAGTGGTCATTATTAAAAGAGCCAAGCTACATAAGCAAAACCCAAAAATAAAACCTAAATACACTGATGTGAAAGATGACCCAACAGTTCTTTCTCTGGAGGTAGACAACTTTCCCCATTGTAAGTCTTTCAGGATTGTCCCAGATCATTGCATTGTTGAAAGTATGAGCAAGTCATTTAATGCCAATTGCCTAGTCTTTACCTCTCTTTGGTCTTGGAACCAATATTTAGTATTGATTTTAAGAGAGAAAGCAAAGAAAACCTTTTAAAGAAAGAAAGAAAGAAAGAAAGAAAGAAAGAAAGAAAGAAAGAAAGAAAGGAAGGAAGGAAGGAAGGAAGGAAGGAAGGAAGGAAGGAAGGAAGGAAGGAAGGAAGGAAGGAAGGAAGGAAGGAAGGAAGGAAGGAAGGAAGGAAGGAAATGGCTTTGTAGCATCCTTAACACTAACAAAAATTCTGTGTTTCTTCTCTGGATAATTCTCTAATATGCAA
Organism: Monodelphis domestica; assembly: GCF_027887165.1. Taxonomy (NCBI): domain Eukaryota; kingdom Metazoa; phylum Chordata; class Mammalia; order Didelphimorphia; family Didelphidae; genus Monodelphis; species Monodelphis domestica. The sequence continues at coordinate 210,487,001 of NC_077233.1, read as the reverse complement.
GGATCACATTTCTACTGGGGTTTATGGTGACAAGGTTTACATACTTGAGCTAATTTGTTTCTCGTGGGAACTGGTAGTACAAGTTTTTCTGATCCCCATTTTACAGATGAGACAAGGAAGGCAGAGAGTAGAACTTGCTAGGTCACACAACTAGGATGTGGCAAAGCCAGGACTTAACTCCAAGTTTCAGTGTGCCATTGCCACCTAGGGAATACAGATGAAGGGCCAGTCACCTCTCCCCTTCCAAATGCAGCAGCCCAAATGTTCAGTGGAGGGCTAGAAGTCCATATGGCAGGTGAGACATTCATGGAGGCCCCTCCCAATGGAGGCAGGTAACCTTGGCTCTGAGTACAAGACAGCTGTCAGGGGTCAGTTCCCTAAATGTATTACTCTAAAGATGGATTGCTCCCTTTCCAGCTGAAAATGCCTGAATACTTCCCAGGTGAATGGAAGAGCTTGCCAGTTAAAGGGAGAGCTGGGACTATCCTAAATCATAAAGCCTCCCAGCCTCCCTGCTACCAATCATTTTCTCTGGAAATGAAGGCTGTGACAAGCCATTTCTCTTGCGCGCTTAGGGCCAGCCCCAGTGCCGTTTGGGGGGCCCTTGTCTTGCCTGGTTCCGGAAAGGCCCCCCTTACCAGGGCTTGCGTGATGAAGTGAAGCTTTTTAAAAGTCAGCATTGTTTGCTCAGGACCCTTTTTTTTTTTAACTTTCTGTCTTAGTAACACAGAAGTGAAAGGGCTAGGCAAATAAGATTAATTGATTTTCTCTGAGATACACAGCTAGGATACACAGCATCTGAGGTCAAATTTGAACCCAGGTCCTCTTGGCTCCAGGCCTGGTTTCCTGTCCATTGTGCCACCTAGCTGCTGCTGTTACTATTTGTGCAATAAATAGTTACTACTATATATTGCACATTATTCTGGTTCTGCTCACTTTACTTGTGACCAGAGACAAGTCACTTAACTTCTCAACACTTCAGGCAATTCGAAGACTATAAGTTGCAGAGCAAGTGTGGAACTGTAAAAGGGCACTCAAACAGTCAGTCTGTCAGCACACTTTCATGTTTAACCTCTCATTCCTTGCTAGACACTATGATAATTGCTGAGGATGCAAAAAAAAAAGGGGGGGGTCTCTGCCCTCGAGAAATGCATGTTTAAGTAAGGGATACAGAAAGCTGGCTAAAGGGAAATTCGCTCCTCCAAAGAAATCAAGGTCTAGTTAAAAAAAATATATATAGGGGGCAGCTGGGTAGCTCAGTGGATTGAGAGCCAGGCCTAGAGACGGGAGGTCCTGGGTTCGAATCTTACCTCAGACACTTCCCAGCTGTGTGACCCTGGGCAAGTCACTTGACCCCCACTGCCTAGCCCTTACCACTCTTCTGCCTTGGAGCCAATACACAGTATTGTATCTAAGACAGAAGGTAAGGGTTAAAAAAAAAAGAATTGGAAACTAAGGGGATGCCTAACAGTTGAGGAATAGCTGAACAAGTTATATATATGAATGTGATGGAATCCTATTGTACTGTAAGAAATGGTTGAGAGGATGCAATTCTGAAAAACCTGGGAAGACTCACATGAATTGATGCAGAGTGAAGGGAGCAGAACCAGGAGAACATTGTACATAGTAACAGCAATATTGTAGCAATAAACTGTGAAAGACTTTGTAGCTCTGATCAATATAAATACCCACCACAGCGCCAAAGAACTAATTATTAAAAAAAATGTTATTTCCAGAAAGAGAGCTGAGGAACTTAAAGTACAGACTGAGGCTTACTTTTCTTTTCTTTTTTCTTTTTTTTTAATGTTCCCTGCCCTGCTCCCAATATGGCTAATTCTGAAATTTATTTTTATTTATTTATTTTTAAATCCTTACTTTCCATTTGAGAATAAATACTATGTATTAGTTCTAAGGTGGAAAAGAGATAAGGGCTAGGCAATGGGGGTTAAGTGACTTACCCAGGGTCACATAGCTAGGAAGTTGGAGGTCAAATTTGAACCCAGGACCTTCCATCTGTAGGCCTGACTTTCTACTGAACCACCTAGCTGCCTCCAGAAAGTCAGAAATTTATCGTGCATCATTTCATATTTGTAATGGGGCTCATTATTTCTTGTCATCTCAATGCATGGTAGAGGGGAGGTGGAGAAGGAGGGGAAATTTTTGAATTAAATTAAAGAAATTGAAAGAAAAGACTTATTTATAGCGATCATTCAGTATGAAAATAGTCTTATTCTTCCCCTTATTACTTCCAAAGTAATTCATCCCTGCCTTTATCTACAAGTATTGCATCTCATCAGGCTTCTCTCCTCTCAGTTCCTAACAGACATTGATGGGTTCATCAAAAATTCTCAAGCCCTGAAGTGATTAGAAATGGTCCTATGCTGGTGCTGGGCTCAGTAACTTACAGAAAGTTCATCTTTCTTTTTCAGCTGGAAGCAAGAAGCAAAAAAGGGGGTCATCCTTCATGACCGTCTCCAACTTTTACAGGGTAAGACCCCCCCAACCCCTGCTCCAACCCTGAAGCCCCAAAGCAGCTTCTCTTGGCTACTAGATTTGCCAGCAATCTCTGAGGGCCAAATGACTTCTTTGGTTAGTCTGTTACTCAGTCAGAGGAAGTGTGTTGAAGAAGAATACATTTAGAATGAGGGAATCTGGATTCAGGCTGCCTGGGTGTTACTTTGGGCAAGAAATAATAACCTGACTGGGGCTGAGCTCCCTCATCCGCAAAAGGAAGATAACAACTAAAGTCACTTTAACTTTTTTTTATTTTGGTTCCATTGATATAGGGAACTCCCAATAAGGAAGCACCCTCTGCCAATGTAGATCAACAACTATTTCATGAACTGCTTGGTTTTTGCTTTTTTTTTACCTTTACCTTCTCTATTAGTATCAATTCTAAGACAGAAGAGCAGCAAGGGGTAGGCAAATAGTATTAAGTGACCTCCCCAGAGTCACATGAGTAGGATGTATCTGAGGTCACATTTGAACCCAGATCTTCCCAACTCTAGTCCTGGTAATGGATCCCCTGTGCTATCTAGCTGCCCCCATTTCATGAGATATACTCTAAGAGAGGGGGCAACTGGGTGGCTCAGTGGATGGAGAGCTAGTCCTAGAAACGGGAAGTGCTAGGTTCAAATATAGCCTCAGACACTTCCCAGCTGTGTGACCCTGGGCAAGTCACTTGACCCCCATTGCCTAGCCCTTACCACTCTTCTGTCTTGGAACCAGTACACAGTATTGATTCTAAGACAGAAGGTAAGGGTTTAAAAAAAATCTGAAAGTCTGTTAGGGGGTAATAGAAAGATAAATTCTCTAGGATCACAGAGCTAGTATGCTTTAGAGAGATAATTTAAACCCAGGTTTTCCTGATTATAAGATTGATTCTCTATCTACCATGAAACAGCCTCTCATTTCAGTTCTAAACTCTAATTCTATTTTTAAAAATATTTTATTTTTCATCTAAATATATCTAAAAATAACTTTTAACATTCTCTTAAAATTTTTGAGCCAAGTTGGCAACAGGAAGGGTGGGTGGAGGGGAGGGAGGGAAATAATATGATTATTGTAACCAAGGAATAATGTTCTAAATTAACTAAATAAATTAATTTATAAAAAAAGAAAAAACTTTTGAGCCAAATTCTATATAATTCTATTTTTTAATATTAATTTTTATCAGTCTTTTGTTTTCATATTATATTTATATTGAAATTTATTCTTCCTTTCTTTCCTATCTTGAAAGCCAACCTTGTAACAAATATTAACCAAGAGGAGGGGATGCCATTCAGTTGAACTATGCAACACACCAACCATGTCTGACTGTATATATAATATTCCATCCTGATTATTCCCTCCCTGTCCCTTATGTCCCTGCCTCTGCAGCAAAGGGAGGGAATACATTTTCTCCTTTTTTCCTCCAGGGCCAGGCTTGGCCATTTAAATTATACAACATTAAATTTCCATTGTATAGTTTGGTCTATTTATATTGTTGTAGTCTCTGTACATATTGTTTTGGGGTTTTTTCCTTCTCCTATTTTGCATCTGTTCATATGTCTTCTTTTGCTTCTCTGTTCCAAAATCTGTTTAATCATTTACCAACCAATGTTGTTTTTTAACTACCACAAGAAGTATATTACAATCTTTCTTTTGTCTTTGACCTCCTTGTGGTAACATAGCCATGGACCTAGTCCACTGGGTCAAAGGATAGGGATATTTTTATAACTCTTAAAAAAAACAACAACAAAAAACCCTCACCTTCTGTCTTAGAATTGATACTGCGTATTGATTCCAAGGCAGAAGAGTGGTAAGGGCTAGACAATGGGGGTCAAGTGACTTGCTCAGGGTCACACAGCTAGAAAGGATCTGGGGCTAGATTTGAACCTAGTCTCTAGGCCTAGCTCTCTATCTACTGAGCCACCTAGCTGTCCCAAGTACTTCATATTAAAAATTTTATAATAATAATAAATATTAAGTAATAATTTAAAAATGTTCTTTTATCTATTCATTCCCAACTTCTTTCTTTCCCTCTACCCCTTACCATCCGCTGAGAAGGTGAGAAATAGGATACCCATTAGAAAAGCACTTTATAAATAGCAAAGCATTTCTTTAAATCAATAAATGAGCGCTATTATTCCTAACTGACTTCATTTCTCCTCCACCCGCAGGAGCAGCTGAACAAACTGATGACTACTCTGCACAGCACTGCCCCCCATTTTGTGCGATGCATTGTCCCGAATGAGTTCAAACAGTCGGGTAAGAGCCTGGGGGAGCTCTCAGCCTCTGAGAGGGGCCTGAACTTGCCAGCTTGTTTCCAAAACCAGTGGTTTGCCCAATAGAGTCCCCTTTCAGTTAGTCCAGCAAGTGGAAGAAGCACTGAGGATGCCAGACAGTGAATAATCAAAAATTAATTCTGTATCTGCCTTTGTAATGCCGTGAGACACCTACTTAGTCAGAGACCACACAGACAAGCACATCCCCACAGTCAGACATTCACAATTCTGCCTCCGGGGCTCAGCCCTGCTGAGAGTGACTGGGAATTCAACTGGGCAGTGAGGGTAGGGATGTCCCATTTTCCTCCCCTAAAGGTATTGCACCTCTTCAAGAATGGATGGACTGGGGGCAGCTGAGTGGCTCAGTGGATAGAGAGTCAGGTCTAGAGATGGGAGGTCCTGAGTTCAAATTTGTCTTCAGACACTTTCTAGCTATGTGACCCTGGGCAAGTCACTGCCCGCCCCATTGCCCATTACATAGTCCTGACCACTCTTATGCCTTAGAACCAATATTGGTTTTAAGATAGAACGTAAGGGTTAAAAAAAAAAAAAGAATGGCCGTTGCCAACTTTTAGGCTTTGTCTCCTTGAGTGGGCAAGTGTCTGTTTGACTATCTCCTAGGGGAGGACTCGCCGTCTCATACCTTTTCTTTGTTTTGGCAGGGGTGGTGGATGCCCACCTGATTATGCACCAGCTGGCTTGCAATGGTGTCCTGGAAGGCATCCGTATTTGCAGGAAGGGTTTCCCAAACAGGTTACAGTACCCTGAATTCAAACAGAGGTGAGTATCACCTTTCCTGTTCCCAGCAGCAATTCTATGTGTTCCCTCACCCAGATCTTATAGGCTGATGAATTCATTGAAATATCTTTTGGAGAGTCAGCTGGGTGGCTCATTAAATAGATCACCAGGCTTGGAATCAGAAGGACCTGGGTTCAAATCTGGCCTCAGATACTTCCTAGCTATGTAACCCTAGGCAAGTCATTTAACCTCATTTTCCTAGTCTTTACCTTTTTATCTTTAGAAATCTTTCCTTTGCTTTCCTCTGCTCTCCCCTCCTCTCCTTTCCTTTCTTTTTCTCTCCTCAAATCTCCTTTTCTTTTCTTTTCTTTTCTTTCCTCTCTTCTCCTCTTCTTTTCTTTTCTTTTCTCCCTCTCCCCTTTTCACATCTAGAAACTCCTTCTTGAAAGGCATGATTCTCTCAATAAACCTTTTAAAAATGCTTTTTACCTTTAAACTTAGTATAAGGGCTTTTTTTTTTTTAATCCTTCCCTTCAGTCTTGGAATCAATACCATATATTTGTTCCAAGGCAGAAGAGTAGTAAGGACTGGACAATGGAGGTCAAGTGACTATTAGTGTAAGTTCTAAGAGAGAAGAGTGGCAAGGGCTGGGCAATAGAGGTTAAAGGACTTGTCCAGGGTCACACAGCTAGGAAGTGCCAATCAACTTTAAATGCAACTTGTCACATTTAGAGAGGAATGAAGAAGTTTTTTAAAACATGGAAAACATCTGTCTTAAGTCCCACACTGACTCTTGTTTAAATAAAGCATACTTCTTATTCCATTACCTTCCTCTCTATCTAGATACCAAGTTTTGAACCCCAATGTGATTCCTCAGGGATTTGTGGACAATAAGAAGGCTTCAGAACTGTTGCTTGGATCCATTGACATAGACATAAATGAATATAAAATTGGACACACCAAGGTAGGTTTTTTGGATGCTATTCTCCTTTTGTGTAATCAATGGGTGGTAACCCTATTTGGGGTATACTGCATTTGGAGTCTAAAGAACTTGGGTTCAAACCTCACTTCGGACACTGTGCGGCTTGGGCACTGTAGGTCTCAGTTTCCTCATCAGTAAAATGTTAAACACCACTAGGTATATGGTCACAGTCTACACAGACAAATACATTCCCACAGTTGAACAGTTATAATCAGGCTTCACATCTACCGCCAAGGCTCTTGGGACTCCACCTCGGCTTTTAAAAAAGTCATTTCCTTGGGTTGGTGCATTAGTTGGAATATCTTTTGGAGAAGCAGCTAGGTGGCTCAGTGGATAGAGCATCAGGTATCGATTAGTATTGATTCTAAGACAAAAGAATGGCAAGGGTTAGGCCTCTGGGGTTCAATGACTTGCCCTGAGTCCCACCGCTAGGAAGTATGGGGCTCAATCTTGTTGAGAGGGACCTTGTTTTCTTTGTAGATCAAAGCAGATCATTCTTTACTTTCTGCATTTTAAAAAAATAAAAAAATATCTTCCTCCACAACAATGTGATCACACAAGTATAACCTAGATCAAATGGCTGGGCAGTGAGGAGAGGGAGACCACCCCCTTCCCCCTAAGAGTGAGGGAAGGAAATTAGATGACTTCAGAGATCCCTTCCAGCTCTGTCTAGAAACCTTAATTGTCACTCTTAGTATTATTTTTTAACTTTTACCTTCTGTCTTAGAATTGATATAAATATCGGCTCCAAGGCAGAAGAGCAGGAAAGGATAGGCCAAGGTCAGATTTGAACTCAGGACCTCCCATCTCCAAGCCTGGTGCTCTATCCACTGTATTACCTAGCTGCCCCTATCTTAATGTTATTCTAAAAGATCTGAGAATTAATAAATTAAAACATTTTTATTAAGCACTTACTATGTGCTGAGTACTATACAAAATGGTAGCGATACAGAGAAAATCCCTACTCTCAAAGGAGCTCATACTCTAATTGGGGGAGATGATACATAGAAGAGAGTTCAGTGGCAAGACAGATGGGAAGGTCCCGAGTCCTACAGAGGCACTGAACAAGCAGACAGCAAGGCTGGTGGTGGCCTTAGAGGGAAATGCCCCTCTCTAGAGATAATTCGAGAAGGGAACAGAATTTGGCCTGGGGCAGTGGCATTGCCATATGTGGGAGAGGGGGTCATCAAGTCCCACATTCCAAACCACCCACAGCCCAAAGCCCCCCCCTTCCCCCCAGCACCCTGCCCACATCCCTGATTCATTCTTGTCTCAGAGGGAAGGTCAGCACCTGACCCTGACTCATGAGTCACTGGGGCTGTTCTTGGGGTCTGTGCCAGCTCCCTGCCCCACCAAGCTTTGTCAGGCTTCTTCTGTCAACTAGATAGAGAGATAGGCTGGGCATCCCCTTCAACTAAACTGTGGCCATGGGCCCTTGTCTTCATAATCAGTACTAATCATTGGAGTGTGGTTGGAAGGAATGAGGCTGGGCTTGTGGGTACAACAGTGGTCTGCAGAATCTCAGTGTTGAAAGGGACCTCAGAGGACATCTAGCACTGAATCCCTCCTCCAAGTGGCCATATATGGAGGATATTGTCCAGGGGATTCATGGACAATCCCTTGTCCAAGTGGCCATTTATGGTGGATATTGTCCAGGGGATTCATGGACAATCCCATGTCCAAGTGGCCATTTATGGTGGACATTGTCCAGGGGATTCATGGACAATCCCATGTCCAAGTGGCCATTTATGGTGGATATTGTCCAGGGGATTCATGGACAATCCCATGTCCAAGTGGCCATTTATGGTGGACATTGTCCAGGGGATTCATGGACAATCCCTTGTCCAAGTGGCCATTTATGGTGGATATTGTCCAGGGGATTCATGGACAATCCCTTGTCCAAGTGGCCATTTATGGTGGACATTGTCCAGGGGATTCATGGACAATCCCTTGTCCAAGTGGCCATTTATGGTGGATATTGTCCAGGGGATTCATGGACAATCCCATGTCCAAGTGGCCATTTATGGTGGATATTGTCCAGGGGATTCATGGACAATCCCATGTCCAAGTGGCCATTTATGGTGGACATTGTCCAGGGGATTCATGGACAATCCCATGTCCAAGTGGCCATTTATGGTGGATATTGTCCAGGGGATTCATGGACAATCCCATGTCCAAGTGGCCATTTATGGTGGACATTGTCCAGGGGATTCATGGACAATCCCTTGTCCAAGTGGCCATTTATGGTGGACATTGTCCAGGGGATTCATGGACAATCCCTTGTCCAAGTGGCCATTTATGGTGGATATTGTCCAGGGGATTCATGGACAATCCCTTGTCCAAGTGGCCATTTATGGTGGATATTGTCCAGGGGATTCATGGACAATCCCATGTCCAAGTGGCCATTTATGGTGGATATTGTCCAGGGGATTCACAGACATGAGATGTAAGGATTAAAAATTAGTGGTTTGACCAAAATATATGAAAATTATAAATAATAATGGTAGTTGCCAATTCAAAGTATTATTGCTCAAAGTCAAAATGACTTTAATAGCTTTTATTTACAAAAGAGTTGGGAAGAGTGAAAGCACTTTATTATTTACAATATATATACAATATAATACAATATGTGTATTATATACAAAAGAATAGAGAAGACATCAGCTTATCTAACTGAATATTGTCCAAGTGGATAAATATCTGTCATAAATGGCTACTTGGACAAGGGATTCGGTCAGCTTCACTTACACACAGACTGGTCATTTTATTCCCAGAGATGAGGCCGATATCACATACTAATAAAACTGCTCTCACACGAAACAAATATTCTGCACCCAGTTTGTTATAGTCAAAGAATTTTGGCATATGGGAACCCTGAGTCCAAGTGGAAATCAGAGGTAGAAGCGAGGAGCCAGCTGGGAATCGTCTCTTAGATCCTAAGAACCATCAATGTAATACCAAGAGAAAACTAGGAAATATGGGAAAAAGAAAATTTTAAGGTGAACTAGTATGTGCTAATTTAAGACATCCCCCACCTATCCAACCTCATGTATCACATGTAGTCTCATCACAAAGCTTTTTATTTTGATTGATCTTTTTATATTACATCCAGTTTGTTTTAAACCTTTACCTTTCACCTAAGAATCAATCCTGTGTAGTGGTTCCAAAGAAGAAGAGGGGTAAGGGCTCGGCAATGGGGGTTTAGTGACTTGCCCAGGGTCACACGGCTGGGAAGTGTCTGAGGTCAGATTTGAACCGAGGACCTCCAGTCTCTAAATCTGGCTCTCAATCCACTGAGCTGCCCCGCTGTCCCCAGTAATATTCTTTAGAGACCCAGAATGGCTATCTTGTTTCTGAGTGTAAATCCTGGTAAAGGAATTGGGCAGGGGCATTGAGGTGGGTCCAAGGGTTCACCTTACCTACCTTTAGTCTGGGTACATTATCCACCCATTTCCTCACTTTGAGGCATAGAGACATTTATTTTGCCTCCCCTCCCCCCACCCCAGCATACATGTTATACAAAAGGGAAGAGAAGGATAGGACATTTACTAAGCACCTACTATGTTCCAGGCTCAGTACTTAAATCTCACCTTCTACAGAAAACCTGGATTTTCTCTGTTAGATTCCCCTTAATATCAATGTCTTCCCTCTCTTGATTATTTCCAGTTTACCCTATATGGAGCTTGTTTGTATGTAGTCTGGTGTCTCCTGGGCAGCCTATGAGCTCCCAGAAAGCAGGGACTGTCTTTTACCTTTCTTTGCACCTCCAGCATATAGCCTGACACATAGTAGGTTCTCAATAAATGGTCTTTGACTTGCTGACTGCCTGCTTTGCTTCAAAATTAAAGTGTGTGGATTCCAGGCTGAGAACTCCTACAAATCTAATACACTGAAAACTCTCCCATGTCGCCGCTTTAGAGCAAGGGTTATATTTCTAGAAAAGGAAGCTTCTAGATTACCATCTTGCTCTTCTAGGTATTCTTCCGGGCTGGAATCTTGGCCAAACTGGAAGACATGCGAGATGAACGCCTGGCCAAAATTATGACCATGCTTCAGTGCCGTCTGCGGGGTTTCCTGATGAGGATTGAATTCAAAAAGATGCTAGAAAGAAGGTATAGTCTTTTTTTTTTTTAAACAAAACCAAATGTGACAGAAAGAGCCACTCATGTCCTGTCAGATATAAGGTATCTCCTCCTAAGCTCTTCTTTTTCTTCTTTAAAAAACAAAACAGGGGGCAGCTGGGTAGCTCAGTGGATTAAGAGCCAGTCCTAGAGACGGGAGGTCCTAGGTTCAAATCTGGCCTCAGCCACTTCCTAGCTGTGTGACCCTGGGCAAGTCACTTGACCCCCATTGCCTAGCCCTTACCACTCTTCTGCCTTGGAGCCAATACACAGTATTGACTCCAAGACGGAAGGTAAGGGTTAAAAAAAAAAAAAACAGGGGGCAACCGAGTAGCTCAGTGAATACTCTAAGCCTGGAGAAGGGAGATCCTGGGTTCAAATCTGGCCTCAGACACTTCCTAGCTGTGTGACCCTGGGCAAGGCACTTAACCCCCATTGCCTAGCCCTTACCACTCTTCTGCCTTGGAGCCAATACACAGTAGTGATTCCAAGACAGAAGGTAAGGGTTTAATAAAAAATAAGAAAAAAAACCCTTGCCTTCTATCCTAGGCAGAAGAGTAGTAAGGGTAGGCAGTGGGGGTTAAGTGACTTGCCCAGGGTCATACAGCTAGGAAGTGTCTGCGGTTAGATTTGAAGCCCAAACCTTTCATCTCCAACTCCTAAGCTCTTCTTTCTTCATTTGCTAGAAGACACTGAATAAGGTGAGTTGCACTTCAGTCTCTTCTTCAGCTCTAAACACCAAATAACACCCTCAGCATCACAGGCATAATAATAATAATGAGTGGCATTTACTTAGTGTTTTTATGGCTTGCAAAGTACAGTGCATATACTATTTCATTTGATTTCACAACAGCCCTTTGAAGAAAGTGTTATGATTATTCCCATTTTACAGATGGGGATACAGGCTGAGAGAGGATAAGTAACTTACTTGCCCAGGTCACCAGAGTAAGAAACTGAAGCAAGATTTAAACTCAGGGCTATACTAAGTCCAGCACCCTGAGGCATGGGAGGCATTGACAGCCTTAGTGGTTCTTGACAGTCATCTCTTCAGCACAGAATCAGGAGATGGCAAGGCCAAGATCGAAGGGTCTTTGTGTTGATCAGGTCAGGGTTGGGGGTTGTTGAAGAGGGCATCAGAGGAGACATTGGGAGACACTGGGAGGAAGTTTGGAAGGTAAGGAAAAAAACAGAATGGCAGTGCAGAAGGAGCAGGATCTGAAGGGAGCATTGAAAGAATTCTCCTGCCCATTATCTGGGTTCCAATAAGAGTATTTGTTTCCCTTTTTCTTTTTAAAAATAATTGTATTTATTTATTTTAAAAATATTTTTCCAGGGTTACATGATTCTCATGGTCTCCCTCCCTTCATCCCTCCCCCCCTCCCAGAGCTGACAAGAAATTCCACTGTTTCATTTTATTCATTTTGACAATAATCCTTTAAAACCAAAACCCCAAATCCTATACCATATAAACACGTGATCAATCATATGTCTTCTTCTGCATTTCTGCTCCCACGGTTCTTTCTCTGAATTTGGATAGTGTTCTTTCTCCTAAGTCCCTCAGAATTGTCCTGGATCACTGCATTGCTGTTAGTGGCAATGACAATCACATTTGATCATTCCACAATGTTTTAGTTACTTTATACCATGTTCTCCCAACAAGAGTATTTAAAAAAAAACAAAACAAAAAAAAACCCCTTACTTTCTGTCTTAGTCTCAATCCTAAAACAGAAGAGTAGCAAGGGCTAGGTAATGGGGGTTAAGTGACTTGCCCAGGGTCGCACAGCCAGCAAGTTTCTGAGTTCGAATTTGAACCCAGAACCTCCCAAGTCCAGGTCTGGCACTCTATCCACTGTGGCACCTAGCTGCCTTAATTTATTTATTTTTTGTTACCACAGCACCACCCTTGTTCTCATTATCTTAACTGTCTTATTTCCTGAGGACCAGAAATGAAAAAATCAGTGAATTCCCTAGAGTTGAAACCAGCCTTCCCCAAATCCCCAACAGCTGTCTAGGAATGGCCTAAGCATTGCATCAAGGGCCCCCTTATCTTGCTGATGACTGCATTTTTCTGATTGCTCTCCGGATCCCCTGCCTGTCTCGCCAGACTCATTGCTCACTGCACCGAGACAGAGCCGGGAGAGATGATGAATCTCTAGAATGTATCTTCGTGTCTGGACAATGGCCCCCACCTACTCCCTCCTCTCTCCACTCCCCTTCCCCCAGGTAGGATGCCTTCCTCCCCCACCCTCAATTCACGCAATACCTTGGCTTTCATTGCAGAATTGGCCTGAAAGTGATTCAACGCAACGTTCGCAAGTTCCTACAGCTTCGGTTCTGGGGCTGGTGGAAACTGTACAACAAGGTGAGGGGGGAGCACAAGCCCAAAGCCCAGCCCAATCTTCCACAAATACATGAGAGAGTTCATTGTGGGAAGGGTCCCATTTTCTTTCTCTGTAAAATAATGGGGGGGGGGGAAGGGGGTTGGACTAGATTACCTCTAAGGCAGGGATTCTTAACCTTTTTTTAAAATCCTTACCTTCCATCTCTATTGATTAGTTCCAAGGCAGAAGAGTAGCAAGGGCTAGGCAAGGGGGGTTAAGTGACTTGCCCCGCGTCATACCACTAGGGAGGCCAAATTTGAACCCAAGACCTCCCTTCTCCAGGCTTGGAGTATCCACTGAGCCACCCAGCTGCCCCCTTAACCATGTTTGATGTCATGAACCCCTCTGGCAGTCTGGTGAAGACTATGGATCCCTCCTTAAAATAATATATCTTTTTTTTTTTTAAACCCTTACTTTTTGTCTTAGTGTCAATTCTGACAGCAGTAAGGGCTAGGTAATTGAGTGTAAGTGACTTGCCCAGAGTCACACAGACACACGTGTCTGAAGCTACATTTGAATCCTTCCAACTGTGCAGGTGGAAAATTTGCCACACGTGAGCTACATTCCCAGCATCCTTCGAAGTGACGTAAGGATGCTTGGGAGATAAATTTGGCTGAGACCCAGGCTGCAGGGCTCTTTTTTTGGAGCTTGTGCTTTTGGTAAAGTGCTGCAGGTGTGAGTCTCTGGCTCTTTTGCTCTGCTCACTTGCCTGAAAGAACCTTTTTTTCTTTTCTCTCTCTTTTAATTTATTATTAAAATTCCTATATATTTTTTAATACTAGAAGTATTCATTCATTTTTACTCCTGCAAAACTCCAGGCCTAATATCGTATCCACTGCGTTATCTAGGTACCCTTACACGCCTTCTCAGAATAATGTTTTTATAAAATAAAATACATAGCTTTGAAAAAGAAGCCAATTATATTGAAATACAGTTATGAAAATGTTTGGGAATTTTTTTTATTATCAGGCAAAACACACTTCCATACTGGGCATTGTTGTAAGAGCCAAGTCATATAAAGCCCAAACTCCAAAATAAAATCAATGATACACTGATGTGAAAGACGGCCCCAACAGTTCTTCCTCTGGAGGCGGACAACATTCCCCGTCATGAGCCTTTCAGGGTTGTCCCAGGTCATGGCACTGCTGAGAGTAGAAAATGTCTTACTTTGTTTTTTAATCCACCTGGACCCCAGCTTAAGGGCCCTTGCTCTAAGGGTCTTCCAACTATTCTGTGAGCCCACGAGGAAAACATTAGTAGTCATTTCCTCTCTCTGAGAAGGGGAAGACTCTGGCTTCCTATCTAGCCAAATAGGGAATCTAGGAAATAGGGGCACTTCAGAAATAAAAATCTTTCCCCTAAGGGAAGGGGGAGCGGCAAAGATAATGTATATCTCTTGGAAGCAAAAAACTATTCTAGCATATATTTCAAGACCTCCACCTCCAAATGAAAATCTGTCTATAAAGAAGGGTCTTTTGTTATGAAAGTTTATTTGTTTGTTTGTTTTTGTCCAGCACTCCAATTTTTTCATCTACATGAGTAATTCCCAGTGTGGAAATTCTTTCTACCAATTTAATTTGGCTACTCATTTGTAACCAGGGGTATAGAAAATTTAAGAGAAGGGGGTAGCTGGGTGGCTCAGTGAATTGAGAGTCAGACCCAGAGATGGGGGGGGGGGGAATTCCTGGGTTCAAATCTGGCATCAGACACTCCCTAGCTGGGTGATCCTGGGCAAGTCACTTAACCCCCACTGCCTAGCCCTTACTGCTCTTCTGCCTTAGAACTAATACCCAGTATTTATTCTAAGACAGGAGGTAAGGATTAAAAAAGAAGAGAAAAGAAAGGTTAAGAGATTGACCCATGGTCCTAGACCACAGGACCTGAACCCAGGTCTTCCTGACCCCTCTGCTACACTCATTCTTATATATTAAGATATAAACAAGTGGAAGGTCCAAAATAGTGGTGTCCAAAGTTCCAATGAATTTAAAGATGGACTCTTCACTCCCTCCTGGAGGATGTAAAAGTAGCCTGGGCACATAGCTCACCAGGCATGGACTCAGCTTTGGCATTTGGACCCAACCTTGGTATTTTTTGAAATTCATTTTTCAAGATCAAAACTCTTCTCAGAAACATTCCCAACAACATACTTTCTCTGCCAAGGTTACAGAGGACTTAAGAACCATTTTTCAGGCATTTTCATTTTAAGGATGACATTTTCTGGCTGGGGCCAATTCTATGCAACCAAGAGTCCTGTCATTAAGGTCAAGTTGAGCCAGTCAATGAAGAAATATCTAGTTTCTCTTTCCTAAGAGCTGGGTACAGCAGCTCCCCAGAGGTCATTCTCTCTCTCTAATCCCATCATGGTCTTGCTCATCCCGCAGGTGAAGCCTCTCCTGAATGTAGCTCGGCAGGAAGAGGAGATGAAAGCCAAGGAGGAAGAGCTGAGGAATGCCATGTCCAAGACCCAAGAGCTGATCAGCCGTGTGAAAGAACTGGAAGAAAAAACCGCCACGCTGAGCCAGGAGAAGAATGACCTAACCATCCAGCTGCAGGCAGTACGTGAGCTAAGGGACTGGGAGCAGAAGGAGTTGCTAAGAGAAGGACCCGTCATTCATCCCAATCTCCAGGGTCATAGTTATGCCAGACAATTAGTCACTCAGTGTAAAGAATAGAGAGATGAGGACAGAGGACGCTTTTCTGAGAAGCAGCATCCCACTGGTCTATTAGCAAAGCTGACTAATAGGAACTTCCCCTGGACTTCTTTTCTACCCTACAGCAATGGCACCTCAGCCTGGGGAGGACAAGTCACCCCTCCGAACCATAGCATCCCAGGAAAAAGCACGAAAAGCCTTCATTAAGCATTTCTTTGCACGAACATTGAATGAAGGGATTTAGAGAGATGTGTTCCCTCCCGATCAATTAATTAATAATCAGTTGTATAGGGAGAGAGAAGCTGGGTGGCCAATTGGATGGAGCACTGGATCTGTAGTCAGGAAGAGTCATCTTCCTGGGTTCAAATCTGGCCTCCAACATTTAGTAGTGGTGTGACCCTGGGCAAGTCACTTACCCTTGTTTGCCTCCATTTCTCCATTTGGAAAAATACATTGGAGAAGGAAATGGCAAACTACTCTAGGATCTTTGTCAAGAAAACCCCAAATAGAATCACAAAGAGAGATGACTGAGTAACAATAATAATAGCTAACATTGTACTAGGCAGCTAGGTAGCACAGTAGAAAGAGTGCTGGATTCAGAATCATGAAGATCTGAGTTCAAATTTGACCCCAGACACTTATTAGCTGTGTGACCCTGAGCAAGTCCCTTAACCGTGTTTGCCTGAGTTTTCTCATCTGTACAATGTATTGGAGAAAGAAATGGTAAACCACTTCAGGATCTCTGCCAAGAAAACCCAAAATGGATTCATGAGGGGTCAGAATAAAATGACCAAACAACAAAAAGAGATAAAAATTGCAATTTTATTGCTGTAGAGAGTTCCCAGATAAGGAAACTCCTACCAGTGCAGGGAAGCATCTTCTCGGCAGCATAGGGTCTTTGGGAATCTCCTGGAACACTAAGGTTAAGTCATTTGTCCAGTCACACAGTCAATATGTGTCTGAAACAATTCTTGAACTGAGGACTTCCCAGCTTCAAGGTCAGATCTCTCTCCATTTTACCATTGCCTCTACTCAGCTACACAACAATACTCTTAATAAAAATCAAGTTTTGTCCAAAAAAAAATCTCTCCAAACCTCTTTTCTAAATTTTCTATTTCCTTTATCTTCTTAGAATTAATGTAAGAATCAGTTCAGTTCCAAGGCAGAAGAGCAGTAAGGGCTAGGGAATTGGGGTTAAGTGACTTGCTCAGGGTCACACAGTTTGAATGTATCTGGGTTCAGATTTGAACCCAAGTCCTCTGGGTTATGGAGCTGCCTCTGACCTTTTATTTCAATTCCCACTTCTGTAGAATCAGGGCTCCACAAATCTGCTGCCAATTCAGAAATCGCCTTTGGATCCTTTGTGGCTAGGGTGTTACTCCACCCTTTCTCAACCTCATTCCTTTCATGGGACCCCCTTCCCTTCCTTAGGAACAAGAGAACCTCTCTGATGCAGAGGAGCGCCTCACTCAGATGATGAAGACCAAAATGGACCTGGAAAGCCAAATTTCAGACATGAGGGAGAGGCTGGAGGAGGAGGAGGGCACTGCAGCCTCTCTCAGTGCCACTAAACGCAAGTTGGAAGGGGAGATGAGTGACCTGAAACGGGACTTGGAAGGCCTAGAAACCACCTTGGCTAAAACAGAAAAGGAAAAGCAGGTATAGTAGGAATTCACAAGCACCATCAGCAATGCTGACTCTCACTCAGGGCCCAGGGACATCCCACCCCTTTTCCAACCAGGCACCATTTTAATTTAAAAAAATTTTTTTAATTAAAAACATTTTTTCAATCACAAATAGAAACAATTTTTGATGATTGTTTCCTGCCATTTTGCGATTCAGATTCTCTCCCCTCCTTCCCCGAGACAGTAAATAGTCTGATATAGATTATGCCAGTGCCAGGCACCATTTCTATAAAGCTTCATTCATTCATGCTAAAATGAAAACTGCTAGTCAGAGCCCTGGGTAAACACACAGATAAGGCCTCTTATCTGAGGCTGGCTGTTTATCCACTCACCTGGGATTGCCTTTTTCCATTTCAGTTCCTTCTATTTTGTGCAAGAGGTTATTGTCCTTCCCACAATCCCAAAACAAACATGGCTTCCCTTTAGTCCCTGGGACTCCTTCCTCTCAACATGGAGAGTTCTTCCAATCAGCAGAGCTCTCTCCACCCAAGGTCTTGTCCATCCTCTAGCAGAGCAGAGGTTGTAGTCTTTCCCATGATCCCAAAACAAGTGTGGCTTCCCTTTAGTCCCTGGGACTCCCTCTAATGTGGAGAGTTCTTCCAATCAGCAGAGCTCTCTCCACTCAAGGTCTTGTCCATCCTCTAGCAGAGCAGAGGTTGTAGTCTTTCCCATGATCCCAAAACAAGTGTGGCTTCCCTTTAGTCCCTGGGACTCCCTCCTCTAATGTGGAGAGTTCTTCCAATCAGTAGAGCTCTCTCCACCCAAGGTCTTGTCCATCCTCTAGCAGAGCAGAGGTTGTAGTCTTTCCCATGATCCCAAAACAAGTGTGGCTTCCCTTTAGTCCCTGGGACTCCTTCCTCTCAACATGGAGAGTTCTTCCAATCAGCAGAGCTCTCTCCACTCAAGGTCTTGTCCATCCTCTAGCAGAGCAGAGGTTGTAGTCTTTCCCATGATCCCAAAACAAGTGTGGCTTCCCTTTAGTCCCTGGGACTCCTTCCTCTCAACATGGAGAGTTCTTCCAATCAGCAGAGCTCTCTCCACCCAAGGTCTTGTCCATCCTCTAGCAGAGCAGAGGTTGTAGTCTTTCCCATGATCCCAAAACAAGTGTGGCTTCCCTTTAGTCCCTGGGACTCCCTCCTCTAATGTGGAGAGTTCTTCCAATCAGCAGAGCTCTCTCCACTCAAGGTCTTGTCCATCCTCTAGCAGAGCAGAGGTTGTAGTCTTTCCCATGATCCCAAAACAAGTGTGGCTTCCCTTTAGTCCCTGGGACTCCTTCCTCTCAACATGGAGAGTTCTTCCAATCAGCAGAGCTCTCTCCACTCAAGGTCTTGTCCATCCTCTAGCAGAGCAGAGGTTGTAGTCTTTCCCATGATCCCAAAACAAGTGTGGCTTCCCTTTAGTCCCTGGGACTCCTTCCTCTCAACATGGAGAGTTCTTCCAATCAGCAGAGCTCTTTCCACCCAAGGTCTTGTCCATCCTCTAGCAGAGCAGAGGTTGTAGTCTTTCCCATGATCCCAAAACAAGTGTGGCTTCCCTTTAGTCCCTGGGACTCCCTCCTCTAATGTGGAGAGTTCTTCCAATCAGCAGAGCTCTCTCCACTCAAGGTCTTGTCCATCCTCTAGCAGAGCAGAGGTTGTAGTCTTTCCCATGATCCCAAAACAAGTGTGGCTTCCCTTTAGTCCCTGGGACTCCTTCCTCTCAACATGGAGAGTTCTTCCAATCAGCAGAGCTCTCTCCACTCAAGGTCTTGTCCATCCTCTAGCAGAGCAGAGGTTGTAGTCTTTCCCATGATCCCAAAACAAGTGTGGCTTCCCTTTAGTCCCTGGGACTCCTTCCTCTCAACATGGAGAGTTCTTCCAATCAGCAGAGCTCTTTCCACCCAAGGTCTTGTCCATCCTCTAGCAGAGCAGAGGTTGTAGTCTTTCCCATGATCCCAAAACAAGTGTGGCTTCCCTTTAGTCCCTGGGACTCCCTCCTCTAATGTGGAGAGTTCTTCCAATCAGCAGAGCTCTCTCCACTCAAGGTCTTGTCCATCCTCTAGCAGAGCAGAGGTTGTAGTCTTTCCCATGATCCCAAAACAAGTGTGGCTTCCCTTTAGTCCCTGGGACTCCTTCCTCTCAACATGGAGAGTTCTTCCAATCAGCAGAGTTCTCTCTCTCCCACCTATTGCACAAGAGAAGCTGTGGACAGCAAATAGTCTGATTTATGATTGGACTGGGCTCAGGAATTGTCTCATAGTTATCTCTCCTCACTCTTAGAGATGAGATGACTACCCGCTATAAACACCACTATCCTTCCCTCCCCAATCTGTAGGCCTTGGATCACAAAGTGAGGACCTTGAGCGGCGACCTCTCCCTCCGAGAAGACTCCATTGCCAAGCTCCAGAAGGAGAAGAGGGCTCTGGAGGAACTTCACCAGGTAGAAATATGGACCTGGGTGCTTCTCACCCTTCAGTAGCTAAGAATTTAGTGATGTTCCACCTGGCAAAATGAGGCTGGACCACTTTTTTTTTCCCTTCTTGAAACTGTGAAAACTTATTTTTCATATGCTGTATTCATTCCTATAAATTAGGGAGACTGACTGTTTATTTCTGTGTCTGGGATCTGGGTTAGAGACGCCATCTAGTCTGCTGCTTTTTGCATTTTCTTGGTTCTTGGGAATCCCAAGGAATGTCTTCCTTTTTAACAGAATTTGATTAATAAGGAAGGGGAGAAGGGTTCTTTTCCTGCATATGTGCCCCATCCACCAGTGGGGATGGAGAGGGATGGATAGGTTGACAGACCACCTCTTGATTAGCAATCTATAATGAAAGATGTTTTGGGATGATCAGGGAAGGGACTGAATAATGACTTCCTAAAGATCTATTTATTAAGCTGCCAGACCCAGCTCAGGTCATCCCTGATCATGAGAGCCATGGAGACCTCTAGCACATTATCAGTTATGATGCTGGCCTAACCAATAAACCTGACATAGTTGATAAACGTATATTCTTACCCCCAAATCAGTCTCTTGAGATAAAATCCTCACATTCTGTTTTAGAATCTATACAAAATATCAATTCCAAGGCAGAAAAATGATAAGAGCTAGACAATTGGGGTTAAGTGACTTGCCCAGGGTCACACAGCTAGGAAGTATTTGAGGTCAGATTGGACACATTTGTTTTAAACCCTTAACTTCCATCTTAGGATCAATATGAAGTATTAGTTTCAAGACAGAAGAGGGGGTAAAGGCTAGGCAATTAGAGTTAAGTGACTTGCCCAGGGTCATACAACTAGGAAATGTCTGGGGCCACATTTGAACCCAGATCCTCTTGAACTCAAGGTCTGGAACTCTATCCACTAGCTGGACTACTTTTTAGGTTTTGTTCCAAATATTCCATGCTTTTTGGGGGGGAGATATTGGAAAACCATTAAGTGGGAAAACTCACCAGCTTCCTGAAGGCTGCTACCTTTTGGTGTTAGACCTATAGGAATATCCCAGAGTCATAGGAGCATTGTATGGTGAACTCTGATAGCCCCCACATGCTTCTGACAATGCAGGGCTCAGTATAATAGTCTCAGTACTAATAAAATAGTGTTAGCACTAAGTTAGAAGATCTGGTATCCATCCCTGATACTACCCATGAGACACTGGACAAGTCACTTACCTTCCCTGGGCCTTGATTTCCTCAACTAAAAAGAGATTAGATTATAAAGCCTCTATGTTTCCTTCCAATTCTAGATCTATGTTCTGTCATAAATAAAGCTATTTGAGGGGCAGCTGAGTGACTAGGTGGATATAGAATCAGATCTGGAGTCAGGAGATCCTGGGTTCAAATCTGGCCTCAAATATTTCCTAGCTATATGACCCTAGGCAAGTCACTTAGCTCTAGTTGCCTAATCCTTACCCCCTCTCCTGCCTTGGAACCAATACTTAATATTGATCCTAAAATGGAAGTTAAGGGATTAAAAAAAATGTGTTGTGTCAAACCTGACCTCAAATACTTCCTAGCTATGTGACCCTGGGCAAGTCACTTAACTCTAGTTGCCTAGCCCTTACCCCCTCTCCTGCCTTGGAACCAATACTTAATATTGATCCTAAGATGGAAGTTAAGGGATTAAAAAAAAATGTGTTGTGTCAAACCTGGCCTCAAACACTTCCTAGATGTGTGACCCTGGGCAAGTCACTTAACTCTAATTGCCTAGCCCTTGCCACACTTGCCTTAGATTTGATAGTAAGACAGAAGGTAAGGATTAAAAATAAATGATTTGAATTTAGGTTGGCATTCTGTAGTTCTGCACCAGGTAAAATAACTCAAGGTTGGTTACCCAGGGTCAGCCCCAATTCAGTCAACAGTTACTACCTCCAGCCCTTCTGAGAGGGTCCTTGGAGAAGAGAGAGGCCTTTGCCCCTCTGTATACCCCTTCCCTCATCTGCTTCTTCTGGGGATTTCTTTCCTTCCAGAAAACTCTTGATGATCTTCAAGCTGAAGAGGACAAAGTGAATCATCTCACAAAAAATAATAGCAAACTTGGCACCCAGATCCACGAGGTGAGCCCCAGCTGGGGTGGGATTCTCTTGCCTGAGCCATGAGATTCATCGCCATCTTGGAAGTCCTCACCTCTCTTTGGGATAAGTGATCTGGGAGGTGATGGAGGCCTCCCTTGTTCCTCTGGGGTTTGTGGTGGTGTTTTGGCCTGGATGACCAATTATGTGGGTGCCTTTAGCCTTGGGTTTTTCTCTTACTTTTGTCTATGATTTCCCTCCTCCTAGTAGTCATCACTTTCTTGTCTTCACAGCTGGAGGACAACTGGGAACAAGAGAAGAAGATACGGGCCGAGGTGGAGAAGGCCCGCCGGAAAGCTGAGAGTGACCTGAAGATGACCATTGACAACCTTAATGAAATGGAGAGAGCCAAGCTAGATCTGGAGGAGGTCGTTAAGAAGTGCGTGCCCTTAAAAAAACAAACACCAAAATAAATTCCTTTACCTTGTCTTGGAATCAATACTAAGTATTGGCTCCTAGGCAGAAGACTGGTAAAGATTAGGCAATGGGGGTCAAGTGACTTGCCCAGGGTCACACAGCTAGGAATATCTAAGGCCATGTTTGAATCCTGGTCCTCCCGATTCCAGGCCCTTGCATCCGTTGTTACAGAATGCAAATGGGTGGGTGGTAGCAGTTTACCAAAACTAACCAATACATAAAACCAGATTTGACCATATGTGCATGTTTGCACACCCATACTCCCCCGCTTCTGCAAAGATGGAGGTAGAGGTTTAGTTTCTTATCTCTTCTTTGGAATGAAGCTAGCTCATCATTACAGAACATTCAGTTTTGTTGTCATTTTTTTTTTTCATTTTCCCTGCTATAGTCATTGTAGATATTGTTTTCCTGGTTCTCCTTTCTTCACTTGGCATCAGTTCATATAAGTTTTCCCATACCTTTCTGTATTCATCACAGTCATTGTTTCTTACAGAGGAATAATATTCCACTACATTCATGTACCACAATTTGTTTAGCTGTTCTTAAAATATAGACATTTACTTTGTTTCCAATTCTTCATTATTGCTCCCCTCCCCCTCCCAAAAAAGGGGCTCCAATGAATATTTTGGTATCCATGAGAACTTTATTTCTGTCTTTAATCTTCTTAAGGAATATGTCTGGTAGTGGAATCTATGGGTCTTTTAGTCACTATTTTAGAGCAATTCCAAATTGTTTTCCAGAATGATTAGACCAATTCACAGAGAAAGCATTTTATAATCTTTCTCCACAGAGCTAGAACTAAGGATTTTGCAAAAGGGTCTGATTGATCCATAGGACAAGAAGACAGTCACTGAGGTCTCTTGGAGGGAAGAAGGAGGAAGAACATCCTTTTAGTGACAAGAAAAGAAGTAGTTGTGGCCTGTTTCAAACCCCTCCCTGCCTCCCATGACTGAAATCCCATCTCTGACATTTGCTTTAAGTTGTTTTATTTTCTTCTTAGGAGAGACATGGAAATCAATTCTGTCAACTCCAAATACGAGGATGAGCAATCTCTGAATTCCACACTTCAGAGGAAACTGAAAGAACACCAGGTACTGAGAGAAAAGAGAAGCCCAGATCCTCCCTGAATACTTTTCTTTTTCTTCTTCTTCTTGATATCATTTGTTTTGATCCATGGGATTCTCAGTCTGTCAGTCAATCAGTGATCATGTATTAACCCCTTAGTAGAGGCCAGATGTTAGATGCTAGGAATACAAAGACAAAATAAACACTGCCAACATTCAGGTAGTTTACAAACAGTTGTCATTTAACACAAGTGGCCTCTACATAAAATGATTTGTATCTAATATGAATTTTCTCTGCCTGGGGATGTGGGGAATTGAAAGAGGGATGGAGGCAGGAAGGAGGCTACAATGTGCTTGTGGAACAAGAGGCCTGGCACATGGTTCAAAGACACATGAGGGTTGGACATAGATACAGACAACAGAGGACAGATGACATTGGACCCAGTGAAGACAGATGGATGAGCAAGACATGAGGCCAGATACCAGAGTTGGGGGAGGGCAGTGTGGAGGGGGGGAAAAGTCTCTTCTCTTGACCTAGAAGTCTCAAGCCAAGACTCCAGTCAAGGCAGTGGTTCCTTTAATCCTTCACTAGGAAGGTTTGGGTTTGGGCTTTTTTGTTTTGGTGTGGGACACACAGGAGTCCTAGCTGAGGAGCAGGAGCAGAGAGAGAACATAGTACTGTACAGTGAAGTTAACAAGTGTTTTTTGGAATGTCGATTTCTTTCAGAAGTCTTTATGTAAAGTCAAATTTGACTTTTTTCATCACAAACCTCTTAGGGTTACCTTAGAATCTTGCATTGCTAATAATAGTTTAGCCCTACAGAGTTAGTCCTCGTACAATATTTCTGTTGCTGTATACACTATTCTCTTGGTTCTCACTTCACGTTGCATCAGTTCATATGTCTTTCCATGCTTTTCTGAAACTCATCCTATTCATCATGTCTTATGATGCAATAGTTTTCTATCATACACTTTAACTTCATGTGAGAAAGATTAATTGCTTGTTTGTGCATTTGCCAGGCCCGGATTGAAGAACTGGAAGAAGAATTAGAAGCGGAAAGGGCTATGAGAGCAAAGGTAAACAATGAATAATTCTCACTCTTTGGCAGAGGTGCTAAGAAAGTCTAAAGTGTGACTACTGGAAGTGGATTTCTTGCTCAAGTCTAGTCAAGAGATGGAGAAGGGCCTTACTAGCCTTCGCTGAGCTGTATCCAATATAGCCAAACGAGATGGGGGAGAAAGAAAAGGGAAAGGGATTGGCAAAAAATGCTATTGGAGTCACAACTGATGGAAAGAGTCCATTTACTCATTCAGTCTCCAGAACTTAAGGACCTTGGGAATATTCCCAAGTTAATTGCATCCCTGGATTTATTATAGAAGCAAGACTTATTCATTCAATCTAGTAAAAGAGATTGATGAATTCCCATTTCTTGAATGTCCCTAATAGCCTAGGCAGCATATAGAACTAATCCAAACTGTGATCTCTGTCCTGTAGGATCTGATAATCCAAAGAGAAACTTTGACTAGAGATATTTACAGAGAGGTCATATCATTAAGGCTTTTTCCAAATGCTTCTGTAGGTAGAAAAACAACGCAGTGACCTATCCCGGGACCTTGAAGACCTCAGTGACAGGCTAGAAGAAGCTGGAGGGGCCACCTCTGCTCAGGTAACCTATGTACAGAGAAGGACATAAGGCTTCCTTTCTACTCACCCTGGAATTCAGGATGTAAAAGTGCTGATGTGTCAGAAAGAGGTCAAGAATCAGTCTTTTTTTTTTAAACCTTAACCTTCTGCCTTAGAATTTATACTAACCATCAGTTCCCAAGAAGAAGAGAGGTAATAGCCAGGCAATTGGGGTTAAGTGACTCCCCTGGAGTTACATAGCTAGGAAATATCAGGTCAAATTTAAACCCAAGACCTCCTGCCTCTAGGCCTGACTTTATCAACTGAGTCACCTAGCTGCTCCAGGAGCAGGTTTTTAAATTTTTATTTTCTATCTTCCTGGGAAAACTCTCAGAGTGATGCCAATCAATGAGCATAGGGTGTGAAGGGTTGGGTGAGCAAGCCAACCATGTCTACAGCTGTAGATAAGTCATTTGGTTGGGGCATGATTCTTTTTTTTCCCCAAAATTGTATTTAATTTATTTGGAATATTTTTCCATGGTTATATGATTCATGCTCTTTCCCTCCCATCCTCCCATGCCCCCTCCCATAGCCAATGAGCAATTCTACTGGGTTTTACATGTGTCACTGATCAAGACTTATTTCCCTATTATTGATATATGCACTAGGATGATCATTTAGAGTCTACATTCCCAATCATTCCCATCAACCCATGTGATCAAGCAGTTGTTTTTCTTCTGTGTTTCTGCTCCCACAGTTCTTTCTCAGGATGTGGACAGTGTTCTTTCTCATAAGACCCTCTGAATTGTCCTGGATCATTGCATTGCTGCTAGGAGAGAAGTCCATTACATTCTAATGTACCACAGTGTACCCATCTCTATGTACAATGTTCTCCTGGTTCTACTCCTTTCACTCTGCATCACTTCCTGGAGGTTGTTCCAGTCTCCATGGAATTCCTCCACTTTATTGTTCCTTTGAGCACAATAGTATTCCATCACCAACATATACCACAATTTGTTCAGCCATTTCCCAACTGATGGGCATCCCCTCATTTTCCAATTTTTTGCCACCACAAAGAGCGCAGCTATGAATATTCTTGTACAAGTCTTTTTCCTTATCATCCCTTTGGTGTACAAACCCAACAGTGCTATGGCTGGCTCAAAGGGCAGACAGTCTTTTAGTGCCATTTGGGCATAGTTCCAAATTGCCCTCCAGAATGGTTGGATCAATTCACAACTCCACCAGCAATGCATTCATGTCCCAATTTTGTGGGGCATATTTCTAATGAGGTCAAGGTTATGATTTCTGTGTAAGCTAGTTTACCCTTCTGCGTCTATACTCCCAGAGAACATACACCACGTGGAGCTAGCTGACTCACAAAAACAGGGCCCTAGGGAAGAGCAAGGGTTTTCCTTCCTGTTGGAAGACCTACTGACCTCACGAGGCAGAAGTATCATCTTTAGATTTTACATTAAAAAAATACACACACAAAAATGCAACTGGTAAGATCACCTTAGTAGTTGGCATTTTAAGTGCAAGTGTCTGACTGTTTTGAAACTAGGTTTCAGTAAATTTCACTTGCCCCTCACTCCCAAACCCTCTGTTCTGTTCCTGGTTCCAGATTGAGCAGAACCGCAAGCGGGAGGCAGAGCTACTGAAACTTCGCAGGGAACTGGAAGAGGCAGCCTTACAGAGTGAGGCCACTGCCTCTACCCTCCGCAAGAAGCACACCGATTCCATGGCCGAGCTCACGGAACACGTGGAGAACCTTCAGAGGGTGAAAGCCAAGCTGGAGAAGGACAAGCAGGTCATGAAAGCGGAGATCGACGACCTCAGTGCCAGCATGGAGACGGTCCAGAAATCCAAGGTGAAGCCCTTATCCCATAAGCCCCAGCTGAGCAAGGGGTCAGCTCCCAAGGAGGCAGTCAGATGCCCAGGGCTCTCACTCATGGGAGGAAAGGTCTTCCCTGGCCTCAAAAGCTTTTGCTCAAATGGCACCAGTTCCATAAGACTTCAGGTAGAGGAGACAGAGAGCAGCTCAGCTACTCAGAGGAAACCCTAAGGTAGTTCAGGTTCCCAGCCAGCCAGAGGAAGGACTCAGGGAGGGAGCAACTTCAAGCAAGAAGCAGAAGATTCAGCTGTGGCCTTGCAGGGACAGAGTTGAGAGGAAAGTGAAGTAGCTAACTAGGATGCTGGGCAAGAACAACTTAGCCCATGAAGTCAAGAAGGCGCTGGCCAAACGGAGATCTTTCTTTCAGATTCTCTAAGGGACTTCTTCTGGCTATATATCAATGTATGTGTGCATGCACACATATACACGTGCATATAGAAATGTGTACATACTTGTACATTTACAAACATATACATAAGTAGTTAATAGAAAGAAGCATGTTAGCTAGACAAATATTTTACATATTATATGCAAATGAGTAAGAAAAATTAAAATGTCTATTAAGACTTGAATTTAGCAATTATGGAAGGAGCTCCAGTCTATACATAAATGCACGTATACATGCATGTACGTTTATAAATATATGTATGTATCAGGGCTGCTAAGTGGCATGGTGGATAGAGTGTCAGGCCTGGAGTCATCTTCCTGAGTTCGAATCTTACCTCAGCCATTTATTGCTATGTGACCCTGGGCAAGTCACTCAACTCTGTTTGCCTCAGTTTCCTCATCTATAAAAGAATATAAATAAATATATAATATATATAATATAATATAAAATAAATATATAATATAATATAAAAAATATAAATATAAATAAATATAAATAAAAAAATATAAAATAATCTGAGGAAAGAAATGGCAAACCACTCCAGTATCTTCACCAAGTAAACCCCAAATGGGGTCACAAAGAGTCAGACACAGCTGAACAACAAACAAGTATATATATATATATATATATATATATATATATATATATATATATATATATATATATATATGTATGTATATATGTATATGTATGTATATGTATATATGTATATGTATGTATGTATACATGTATGTGTGTGTATTATAAGTATATATAAATAGAGAGAGCATCAGAAGGAATACCTTTTTGCTAAACAAATTATAGATAATATGTAAATGAATAAGAATAAAAATATATGTCAAGGATTAAATCTATCATTTATGGAAGGGATTCCTGGCTATACGTAGACAATGGGCATATGCATGTATGTATATGTTTGAGCATACAGTATGCATACCTATTCATTTATAACATGTGTATATGTATATATTATAGAGAGAGAACATCAGAAGGTATACCTTTTGCCTAAACAAATAAATTATATGTAATATAGAAATGACAAGAATAAAAGTGAAATGTATATTTTAGCTTGAATTTATCTATTTTGGAAGGGACTCCTCCTGGACACATATATATATATGTATATATATATATATATGGAAGACAAACTTTTAGGCACAAATAAATAAACAAATATATTAGAATGTATTCAGGCTTGAAAATATGTAGATAGGATACAAATGAGAATAAAATATAAACATCCAGAATATATATTCGAGCCTGATTATAGATATTAATGTTTATTCTTATTTTATTTGTTATCTATAAATATATATTCAAGTTTAAATGTATACATTTCTAATTTTCATGTATTTCTTTAACCTATACCATCCTCTTCTCTCTCCTTGGTTCCCTCACATGACTCCTAAAAGATATAATTTGGCCTATTGCAGAGAAGAGATTCCAAGTCTCTGCTGTTTCACTTGTCCCAAAAGGTCATCTTTTTGTCCCAGGCTCTTTCTAACTCCTGAGTGCCACCTTTGTCTTCAGGTGAATGCTGAGGCTCATGTCCGGAAATTAGAAGACAATTTGTCTGAGGCAAATGCTAAAGTGGCTGAACTGGAGAGAAACCAAGCAGAGCTTAATGCTATCAGGACCAGACTCCAAGGTAAAGTCACTTCCCTACGACCCATCTAAAGAAGGGTACAGGGTGAAAAATGGTGTCTTTGATTTGAGATGGGGTAGGGCTTTCCCACTTCCAGGGGTGGGGTGGAGAATCACATCCAATTCTCATCTGTAATGGAGTAAAGAGTACTGAGAGCATAGTAGCTAAAAAGCAAGACTGTAAATAGGAAATAATTTTTGTTGTCATTTCGTTCTCCAACTCTTCGTGACCCCACTTGGGGTTCTCTTGGCAAAGATTCTAGGGTGGTTTGCCATTTCCTTCTCCAGCTCATTTTACAACTGAGGAAATTGAGGCAAACAGGATTAAGTGACCTGTCCAGAGCTATAAATGTCTGAGACCAGATTTGAACTCAGGAAAAAGAATCTTCTTGACTCTAAGCCTGGAACTCTATCTATTGCACCACCTAGTTGCCCATGACACATATAGCAAATTTTTTGATAAATCCTTTTTCATTTATTCATTCATTCCAATACTACTTATTAGACAAAGGGTCAGTCTTGGAATCAGGAAGATATGGGGCAGGGCAGGTGGGTGACTCAGTGGATTGAGAGCCATGCCTAGAGACAGGAGGACCTAGGTTCAAATCTGGCCTCAGACACTTCCTAGCTGTGTGACCCTGAGCAAGTCACTTAACCTCCATTGCCTAGCCTTTACCACACTTCTGCTTTGGAACCAATACACAGTATTGTCCTTTTGGACAACTCTAATACACAGTATTGATTCCAAGATGGAAGATAAGGGTTTCTCCCCCCACAAAAAAGGAAGATGTGGGTTCTAATCCTGCCTTTGACATGAGACCCTGTGAAAGTCATTTAATCTCTTAGTGCTCCAGTCATCTCTTCACTAGAATGAGAAATGAATATATTGAAAGGTCTACCATTATGAATGAGTAGAGGAAATTTCCCCAAATTTCCCTCACATCAATGAAATCATAAACCCAGACCAGTAAAACAAAACAAATTCCTATCTTGTGCTACTCCTTTTCCTTTAAGTCAAAAACTTGCTAGAGAGACTTTTTTTCCTTCTGGGCATCTTTTCATCTTCTTCTCTCCTCTTATCTAGCTGAAAACAGTGAACTAAGCCGAGAATATGAGGAATCCCAGAGCCGGCTAAACCAAATTTTCAGGATGAAGACTTCACTGACCTCTCAGGTGGAAGACTACAAGAGGCAGATGGAAGAAGAGTCAAAGGTTTGAGAAACAAAAAATCCTAGAATCCTAGAATTTGTGAATTAAAAGGACTCTCAGTGGTCATCTAGTCCAATGCATAGGAATTCCCACTTTAGTATATCCAACAAATGAGTAGCTTCTCCTCTAGTCCCCTAAGAAGGAGGAACTCTTTACCTCTTGGCCAACTCTAATTGTTAGGAAGTTTTTCCTGATATCATGCTTAACTTTGCCTTTCAACAACTTCCACCCTTCCTCCCAATTCTGGCCTAGGGACTAAAAAAAACAAGTTTCCCTTCCCCAGAGAACAGCCCTTGAAATACTTGGAGAGGGGTGTGTGTGTGTGTGTGTGTGTGTGTGTGTGTGTGTGTGTGTGTGTACCATATAGACCTGATTTTGCACTTTTTGGTTTTTATTTCTCACTTGGGGGGCACTTAAGCATGCAATAATTGGAGAGGGCACAAGTTCAGCAATGACATAGATGGTTAGAATGAAGTTCATCATTGATTATACACTTTACCAAAACCCTTTTTCTAGTAGAAAAAAAAAATTGGCAGTCGTTGGAATAAGTAGGTTATTTACACTGAAAAAAAAAATGTCCATATTTCTAGAATAAGCTGTTTTGATGTAAAACTTAAAATTGTTTAGTGTGTGTATGTATATATCTGCCATACAGTCCTGATTTTATCTTCTGGTTTTTGTTTTTCTCACTTGGGGACACGTAAGAGTGCAATAATTGGGGAGGGTACAAGTTTAGTGATGATATAGATAGTCAGAATGAAGTTCATAATTGACTTTACTGCTTACCAAAAAGATTTTTCTGGTAGAAAAAATATCGGCAGTCATTGGAATAAATAGAAAGTCATTTACATGGGGAAATGTGTTCATATTTCTAGAATAAGCTGTTTTGATGGTATACTTAAAAAACTGGGGCGGGGGGTAAGGGTGGGCAGTAGGACGGGAAGGTAACTGAGCTGTCCACAATGGCCATGCTGAAGTAGTTACAGCTTTAAAAGAAAAGCTAAGGGTTCTGATAGGGCCCAAAAAGAGATGGAGCGCGCGCGCGCGCGCACACACACACACACACACACACACACACACTCTCTAATACACCTGCCACCCACAGTCACGGAGTGCAGCCGTGGTGAGTCTGGCCAACACCAAGCACGACCTGGATTTGATAAAGGAGCAGCTGGAGGAAGAACAAGGGGGCAAGTCTGAGCTGCAGCGCCTGGTGTCCAAACTCAACACCGAGGTAACCACGTGGAGAACCAAGTATGAAACTGACGCCATTCAGAGAACCGAGGAGCTGGAAGAGACCAAGTAAGCCATGGCCTTGGAGTGGAGCGGGGCGGGGTGGGGTGGGAGGGGAGTCCTGGGTGACGTCATGATATTAGCGGGCTTTCTGCTGAAGTCAGAAGGAGAAACAAGGCAATGGAAGTACCCAACTGGGCGACGTCCAGCCAACAGATGCCATTCTATAGTAGAATGCCTTTGGCCTGAGATCTCTGGGAGATGCAGCCAGCAGGAGACTTTGAAAGCTAGTTCTGAAGACTTCTTCCAGATGGGTGATGCAGCATAATGGGGAGAGAGCTGTCCGCGGGGCCGGAAAGAGTTAGGTTCAAATCCTGCCCCTGACCGTGACTGGCTATACAGCCCTGAGAAAGTCTGGGTTACAGAGAAGAAGCCAGCTTCCTCTGGGGGACAGAGCTGCTTATATGCATGGAATCACAGATCTGGTATCCATCCCAGTCCTTCCACTGAAACACCAAGCCATCCAACCCGTTATGCTCCTCTACTAGACAGGAGCTCTTTAGCTTTTGTGTGTGTGTTACAGATACCTGGATTAGTCTGGCAAAGCCCATGTCCTCTTCCCAGAATATTTAGTTAAAAACCCTTCTGACTTAGAATCAATGCTCTGTATTGCTTTAAAAACAGAAAATCAACAAAGGCTAGGCAATGAGGGTTAAGCAACTTGCCCAGGGTTAGGCAGCTAGGAAGTATTTGGGGTCAAATTTGAACTCAGAACCTCCCATCTCTAGGCCTAGCTCTCAATCCACATACCCACTTCATTGCTCCCCCCACCTCATTTTTATTTTTAAAAATATCCTTACCTTCTGTCTCAGGCTTTTTACAGAGTATTGATTCTAAGGAAGAAGAGTAGTAAGGGCTAGGCAATTGAGGTTAAGTGACTTGCCCAGGGTTACATAACTAGCAAAAGTCCAAGGCCACATTTGAACCCAGGTCTTCCCAACTCCAAGCTTGGTCAGAATTTTTTTAACTCTTATTTTGTCTTTGAATTAAAAAAATAAAATTTAAAAATTTAAATTATTGGTTCAAAAATAAATAAATAAAACAAAGAAAGAAATGTTTTAAAAAATTATTGGTTCCAAGGCAGAAGAGCTGTAAGAAGTAGGTTATTAAGGTTAAATGACTTGCCCAGGGTCACATAGCTAGGAATTGTTTGAAGCCAAACGTGAACCTAGGACCTCCCATCTCTAGACCTGGCTCTCAATCTCCTGAGCCACCAAAATGCCCCCAGAATGTTTTTAAAGATATAAAATAAAATACACAGGATTACAAAGGGAACAAATTGTATTAAAATACAACTATAAATATATATTTTTTAAAAATAAATCCAAGTTCATAAACCCCAGGTTAAGAAGGCTTTCATTAAAGCTCTATGAGGACAAACTATGACTTAAACTATACTGTGCCCAGAATCAAGTGCTCTGCATATTTTAGGTGTTTAATAAATATTGGCCAAATGGCATTGAACTGTTTCTTAGCTTCTCTATAGAAATATAGGCTGGGTTAACCTGGAAGAAGTTTGAAGATGTGACTCTCTCCATTGCAGATGGACTTTTAGAAATCGAAAACTCCCTTCCATTATAAGAAATCTGAGATGATGACATGGTATCTTGTGATATCCATCCTAATATGAAAATCTGCAGGGTCCTTTTCTGTCCCTGTGAGGAACTAGAAACTATCCCTTAATCGGAACACCTATCCCTTCTTTTCAGCCCTATTTTTGCAACACCTAGATAGGTGGTGCAGTGGATACAGAGCTGGACTTAGAGTCAGAAAGATGTGAGTTCAAATCTTGCCTCAGACATTTACTAGGTGACTTTGGACAAGTCATAAAGCCACTGTCTAGCTCAGTTTCCTCTACTGTAAAATGAAGATAATAATACCCCTTCCTCACAAAGTCATTATGAGGATTAAATCTGATAATTCATAAAGTGCTTTGTAAACCTTAAAGTGCTATTTACATGTTAGTAATTCTTTTTCTCCTCTTCCTCCTCCTTCTTGTCTTGAGACACACTTTCAATTCAGTTCAACAAGATTTACTTTTTATATTATTGCTTTGTACTGAACTAGACAGTATGGGGAATGCATGGTCCCTGCCCCCAAGAAGCTCAGAGTCTTGCTGGGGACATAGATACAAAGAACAAGACAAAGCAGTGCTTCTCTGTGGTTCTATAATTATTGCCAAATGAGTGGTAAAGACAGGAAGGCCTATATGATCTCAGAAGAGAAAAAGAATAGGGTGGATGGGGAAAAGAGTGGTCCAACAGGACTTCAGAGAATCTGACCCTTAAAGGATGGGTAGGATCATAACTTTCAAATGGAAGCAACATTGGAGGCCATCTAGTAGTTGGAGGTCACTCTCATTTTACAGGTGAGTGAGTCACATGGCTAGTTAGTGTCTGAGGCAGGACATGAGCTAAAATCTTCCTGACTCCAAATTCAGTATTCAAAATTCAGTATGAAATAGGGAGGGGAGAAAAGAGGTGAAAACCAAATTTGAGACTGTTAAGTTAACCTCTTTGGTTAATGATCTTTTCCAAACAGAAGCCAAGATGATGTACAAGAATAGGACCTATTATGCAGGGATGGCTCCATTTATATTTCCAACCACCTTATTTGGACTTTGTACCCACAGGAGGAAACTGGCAGCCAGGTTACAGGAAGCAGAGGAGGCTGCAGAAGCTGCCCAGGCCCGGGCTGCCTCCCTAGAGAAAAACAAACAGAGGCTCCAAGCAGAAGTAGAAGATCTTACCATTGACCTGGAGAAGGTGAGAGGCTCAACTGAAGAAAGTCTTCCTTCTTCCTGGGGCGGAGATCACAGGGAATTCTCAGAGGGTAAACTGGGAGGAGTTAGGTCACTTTGAAGAAGCAAAGTCCAGCTGGGTTGAGTAAAGGCTTTGGACATAGAACCCTTGAATTTCAAATCCTCCAGTGATCACTCCAGGAAATTCCTTGGGCTTTTTCATTTGTTGTGTTCTCAAAATCAGATAAGCCATTCTTTTCAATCTCTCTTATACACTTCAATGTGAAGAAGCAGAAGTAATTTGTGGAGTCTGTGATCCCACCAGCATAAGCATTCCCTCCTTTACACATTACAACCCAGCCATGCCTTCTCATTCGGTGCAATTCTTATCCAGCTCTCTGGTAGATCACCGTTGCCACCATGAATCCCGGGACCAGAGTTTATTAGAGAGGCGACATTTCACAGTGTGGTCCTGGGGGAAATGTCACAGGTCTCCAGTATTTCCTCTCTCCTAATTCCAAAGCCATCCCCATTCGAGGAGACCACCATGAAACGCCTGAAATAGGAAACCATGTTTATAATAAAGGCAAAATTTGGTATTGGGAAGAAATGTTCAGGGCCTCCATGATTTCCTGCCCTCCGATACCAAAGCCATCCCCATGCTCAAATGTTCTCAGTCACCTTCTCTACTTTAGAACAATTGAATATTTAAACAAGACTCAGAGATCTTATTTAAGTTCATGTAAAGCTATTGCCTCATACTATCTGTGAAGGGAGACCAGTTTCCAGCCAGCACCTATCCAATGAGGAAAGAATTTCATAATCATAGCCTTGTAGGTGGCTAGTGAAAAACAAATGAGACACGAGATTAAATGTTCCAAAATCCACAAGTAAAGGTGACTTCATCTTTGTGGGAGAACAGTCGAATAGATTTAGCTGAAGTCAGTCCTCCATCTAGGATAAACCAGAGATTAACATCCTTAATCTCAGGGATTATGTGAAGAATGAAAAGGAAATGAAAAAATTAAATTCTAGGGGGCAACTTGGTGGCTCAGTGGATTCAGAGTCAGGCTTGGAGATGGGAGGTCCTGGGTTCAGATTTGGTTTCAGGCACTTCCTAGCTGGGTGACCCTGGGCTAGTCACGTATCCCCCATTGCCTAGCCCTTACTGCTCTTCTGCCTTGGAACCAATACATAGTACTGATAGTACTGATTCTAAAATGGAAGGTAAGAGTTTAAAAAAAAATATATATATATATATATATATAATTATTATTATTATGTAGGGCAGCTAGGTGGCACAGTGAGTAGATAAGAGTACCAAAGCTGGAGTCAGGAGGTTCTGGGTTCAAATATGGCCTTAGAGACTTTCCAGCTGTGTGATCCTGGGCAAGTCACTTCACTCCCATTGCCTAGCCCTTACCACTCTTATGCCTTGGAGCCAATGCACGTATTGATTCTGAGACAGAAAGTGAGGTTTTTTAAAAAATTAAAATCTAAAAATGACCAGCTTTGCTCGACAGCAAAAAATGCCCTGGTTTATCTGTGTATTATATAATGATGTATGTTAATCAATAGATGAATCAATACATACTTATTATGTACCTACTATGGGCCATGCATGCTCTGTGCTAGGGCCCAGGGATACAAAGGCAAAGGATAAATCATATCTACTCTCAAGGAATGTATTTACAGTGTATATGATCACACTATATAGGAGAGTCAGGATTGAGAATTGGATTGTTTTGTCTTACAATACAATATATTGTATTCTTACTCTCAAAATTACCATTGTCATGAGGAGATGGTTGCTTTTTTATTCTATGGACAGGGATGTGCTGGCAAACATTTAACAACCAGCTTTGTGAAATGCATGGACGCCTTAAATTTTAATCTGCATTATTCACATTTTCTTTATTACTTTTAGCTAGGCTAAATCAGAAATTAACATTTTTCATCTTAGGGATTATGTGAAGATTTAAAAGGCAATGAAAAAATTAAACTCTAGGGATGACCAGCTTTGCTGTTATTCTGTCTCTTACTTAAGGCTAGACAATCAGCAAACCAGTAAATCAAGCCCTGATTTGTAGGATTCTCTCTTTTCTAAGGTATAAATGCTAACAAAGAGAATTTAACAATCAGCTCTCAGTAGAGGACTGAGCTCCAGCACACCCATCCCTGGCTATAACTGACTGTACAGCCATCATAGAAGCAAAGCACAAAGACAGACCCAACAGAGTACTTAATGCAGTTTCCTTTCTCTAGGCTAATGCCGCTGCAGCTGCCCTGGACAAGAAGCAGAGGGTCTTCGATAAAATGCTGGCAGAGTGGCAACAGAAATGTGAGGAGCTGCAGGTTGAGGTGGACAGCTCCCAGAAGGAGTGCCGCATGTACATGACAGAGAGCTTCAAGATCAAAACGGCCTATGAAGAATCTATTGAGCACCTGGAATCTGTGAAGAAAGAGAACAAGACTCTTCAAGGCAAGCCCAGCACAGCCTGGGAGGGGGCCACAGGAAGGACCAGAGCCGGCTGCCAGGATGCTGAGTGCCCTGGGACAAGGCCTCTGCCCTGGGGAGCCTCGGGCTTTTTGGGTATCATGACACTAGCTTGTTTTATACTCTGCAGCCCAGGACCTTCTAGAGCAGTGATGGTGAACTTATGGCACGCAGAGGGCTCTCTGTGGGCACATGGCTGCCTCCCCCTGCCCCAGAGTTCATTACTAGAAAGGCAGAGGGACTTGGGTGGAGCTGCTCCCTCCCCACATCTACTATGCCTGATGACATTTTTTTACTTCCCCACCCTCTGCCCAGCAGCCAATGAGAACACACAGGGGGTAAGATGGGTAACTCACAGGTAGCAGAGCTGGAGGGGAGCAGAGCGCTTGGGCCACTCCCTTCCCTCTCTCTACACCAGCTGAAGGTATTCCTCACTTCACCCACCCCTCTGCCCAGCAGCCCAGTGGGAGTGCTTTCTCCTTCCCCTGTGTGGGGTAAGGGGGCAAAGCACACCTGGCACTTGGTAGGAGGGAGGGACATAGCACTCCATCTCTAAAAAGTTCACCATCACTGTTCTAGAGAGTGTCTGTTTGCAGGGGTAAAAGGGAATTTCGATATAGCAGAGCATAATAGCTGGCATTTCTATGGCATTTTAAGGTTTGCTCTTACTTATATCAACTTCTTTGATTCTTACAATAACCCTGTGAGGCTGATAGAATAAGGCAGAGTTAATATTGTTTGAAGAATAGCTGTGAATGGCCACCTCTAGAGAAAGCATGGAAGATTAGAAACACACATGACATCACTTATACATACAAATATGTACAAATATAGTTACATGTGTGTATTGCTATATGTGTATATAACTATGTGTATGTGTATATATAGTTATACATGTATATGTAACTGTATTTGAAAATGTGCGTATATATGTAGATGGGTATATATGAATATAATTGTGTGTATGTGTATGTTTACACATGTATATATAACTATATGTGTATTGCTATAAGCAAGAGAAGGTTAGAGCAAGTTTGCAGAGGCTAACAGGGAAAGAAGGTTAGAGCAGTATGTATGTAGAGATAACTGTGTGCACATATGTGTAAATGACTAGATATGCATACAGATGTATACATAATTATATGTGTGTGAGTGTAAGTGAGGTCATGTGTGTTTCTATTTTTCTGTTCTTTCTCTGGACATTCATAGTTCTTCAAACAATATTAAATCTGTATTTCTACATATTTATGTAACACATGTAATATACTAATATAATTTAAATTATAGTCTCGGGTTACATGGGAGTTTTGCTAGGGCCTACTTCTCTCTCTTTAAAAAAAGTATTTATTTATTAAATTGTAAACTTGAATAAATTTCTAGGGGGCAAAACCAATCCATATTATAAATAATATTATATTATATAATACATATAAATGTATTTATATTATATATAATTTATATATACACATATGTGTGTATATGTATATACAATCTTTTTTTTTTTCGGTCAGATGATGCCTTCTCTGGTTCAGGGAGAGAAGAGGTGGAGGGAGATACCTGAGAGCTTTAACATAACAAACAAATAAATTTAAACTGGAAAAAAAGACATAGTTTTATAGAAAGTTGGGGAATGGACCTGTGGTTTTATTAGTTAAAAGAAACTTCAGGGTGAGGAAAGTCCTTCTACCAGTACAAACCAGTATCTAGACCTACAACTTAAAATCCTAGAGTTGCTAGATCCCTGAGAAGTTAAGTGACTTGCCTAGGGTCAACCAACCAGTCGGTGTCAAGGTCAGAAAAAAACCTAGCTCTCCCTGGGTTTGAGGCTCTCTTTCCAAAATGATACACTGACACAGGCTGACATATTAACTAACATAATATTGATAGCACTGTCCCCATTTTGCAGACAAATATACTGAGGGTCAGAAAGGTTTTACCATGAAGACATAGCTAGTAAGTGCCAGAGGTGAGATTTGAACTCAGGTCTAGCACTCTAGATTTGAAGTTCAAGTCTAGCACTCTTCTATTACAACAAACTCTTTTCATTATACTACCCTCCTTTAACATAAAACCATTACAACAAATTTTAAGGAAATATCTATTTTCACATTCCACTGGAATTTTGCCCTGCTATAATTGCATGAGGAAACCTCAGGAAGTATCAGAGCCCCAGAATTCAGATCTTTTCATTCCAAGGGTAGGTCCTGCTTCTCCCATTTTATCATTGTTCTATGTAATATGCACATACATACAAAGGACCCAGGGCAAATGGAAAAACATCAAAATTTGATAGCAGTGGAAGAGCACTAGGCTTGGAGTTGTGAGTACCTGGGTTTAAATTTTACCTCAGACACTGTGATCTTGAGCAAGTCATTTCAATCCTATGTGCCCTAGCCCTTGTGCCTGTGTCCTAGAGTTGTTACTAGGACAGAAGAGAAGGGTTTAAAAAAAAAAGAAAAGAAAAAAGATCTTAGGGCAACATGGAAAAACATCAAAAATTGATGGCTTAGGAGGCAACTAGGCAGTTCAGTGCTTTGTGAGCCAGATACTTCCTAGCTGTGTTACCTTGGGCAAGTCACTTGACCCCCATTGCCTAGCCCTTACCACTCTTCTGCCTTGGAACCAATACACAGCATTGATTCTAAGACGGAAAGTAAGGGTTTAAAAAAAGTTGATAGCTTAATATTGATTGGTTTTGCCCTCTATAAATTTGCTGAAGTTCACAATTTAATAAATTACGCTGTAGAAAAATTTCCACGTAACCTGAGAATTTAGATTCTTCCTTAAATTTTGTTGTAATGGCACTTGATCCATTATGTTAAATAGAGTAGTATAATGGAAGTCTTTTGAAGTAGGCTTCAAAGCTACCAGTTTCTAGAGATTCCCACACCATCACATGTACTAAAATGAAGTTTTCCAGCAAAAGATCAGAGTGGCCCCCTTATTATCTCTGGCAAGATTGTGCATATGTTTAATGGTGAGCTTCAGTACAGTTATCCTTCCTTCCTCCCTTCCTTTTCTTTCTTCCTCTCTTCCTACCTTCTTTTCTTTCTTCCTTCCTCCCTTCTTTTCTTTCTTCCTCTCTTCTTTTCTTTCTTCCTCTCTTCCTACCTTCCCTCCTCCCTTCCCTCTCCCTCTCCTTTTCCTCTCCCTCTCCCTCTCTCTCTCTCTCTCTTCCTTTCTTTTTAAAAACCCTTACTTTCCATCTTAGAATTGATACTAAGTTTTGGTTTCAAGCAGAAGATGGGTAAGGACTAGACACTGGACATTAAGAGACTTGCCCAGGGTCACCCAGCTGGGAAGTGTCTGAGGCTAGATTTGACCCCAGGACCTCCAGTCTCTGGGCCTGGAACTCTATCCACTGTGCTACCCAGCTGCCCCATTCTTTCTAATAACAATAATAACCATAGTTATAAGAGATAGCCTTTATATGGCATTTTAAGGTTTTACCCACTTAGATACTTCAAGAATCCACCGTGTAAGTGTCCCTCTCAGTTGACACGGAAACAATCCTCTTCCCCTTAGTAGAGGGTCTCTGAGTTGCCAGAGTCCCAAGGAAATCATCATCTTCTGGGTAAGCTTCCCTGATCTGGTCTAAACTGATCCTTGGTAAAATGAGGAGGTTGGACTAGAAAACAAACAAGTTCCCTTCTATTTTTGGATCTAGAAGCCTAGGACAATTATTAGCCCCCATATGAAACCTTTCCATCTATGGAGGCACCATGGTACCGTGGAAGGACCAGAGGCTCTGGGGTCAAAAGATGTTGTTATTCTTGAGTTGTTTTTCAGTCTTGTCTAACTTTTTGTTATCCCATTTGGGATTTTCTTGGCAAAGACATTAGACTGGTTTACCATTTTCTTCTCTAACTCATTTTATAGATGAGGAAACTGAGGCAAACAGGGTGAGGTGACTTGCCCAAAGCCACACAGCTAGGAAGTGTCTGAGGCTGGATTTGAACTTTGTCTCTAGCCTGGCTCTCCGTTTACCGAACCACCTAACTTCCCCCTTGATCTTTAACAGTCTGATACCAGGCTCCAGAGGGAGCCTTTCCATCTTGAAATGGCAAACTCTGGGGTTAGTGGACAAGAATTCAAGTCCTAGCTCTACCATTTACTAGCTGTCTGACCTTAGGTCAGTCAGTAATAGCCCTGGGCCTCAAATTGGACTAGAAGGCCTCTGAGGTCCTTTCCCACTGGGGATCTATGAACTTATGATGGGGCCTATCAGATCTGAGCCTCCCTGCAATAGGCCCAGAAATCCATAGAAAGAAAAAACATCATGTCTGTTGAATAAAGTGAGCTCTTCGAAAGTCAAGGCTACACCAACCACTGGCAATCTCAACGATGATGCTATTCTTTTTTCAGAGGAGATCAAGGACTTGATTGATCAGCTAGGTGAGGGAGGACGGAGTGTCCATGAGCTTCAGAAGTTGAAGAAGAAGTTAGAGATTGAGAAAGAAGAGTTACAAGTGGCCCTGGAGGAAGCTGAGTCTTCCCTGGAGGTAATAACTCAGAGAGTCCCTTTGGATGATGAAAGAGCCCCTTTGGCTGCGGGCTGAGCCCCAACAACTAGATGGCCAGAGATGAATTCCTTGGTCCATAATGACTAATACTCTATATTTTCTGGCAGGTGGAAGAGAGTAAAGTGATACGTATTCAGCTGGAATTGGCTCAAGTCAAAGCTGACATTGATAGGAGAATCCACGAGAAGGAAGAAGAGTTTGAAGCTACAAGGTAAGGGGGACGCAGAGGGTGTGAGATAGGTTCTTCGAAGCAGCTTTCCTTCCCTGCGTGGGAAAAGACTAACTGCAGCTCAAATAAAAAACTGTTTTTGAATTAGGCAGAGTTCACTTTAATTCAGTGACCCAAGAAAGTGGTTTTTCTGTTTTAAGAAATTCTGGACGTGTTCCTAGTACTGTTTTTTAGTTTACAGAAAATAGATATTGTGATTTGGAGAAGAATACTGTTTTCCAAGTTGTCCCCATTGGAACGCTATCTTACATGCTTGACTAGCAGCCAGGAGAACTGCTTGGCCAAGGATTCCTGGCCTTTTGGAAGTTGCAACATTCTATTTGTTATATTTTATAACCACACTCCACCCCAGCACTCACAAACAAAAGTCACTCTTTATCCCATCTCCAAAGTGCTGCCTGTGTGGCTCTGGGGTCAGTGAGCTGGAACTTAGAAATTCACTGACGTCCACAGAAGGGTCAACTATACGGTATGCTGTGAAGCACAAATTTAGTTTTTCATTAAAATGAATAAAAAGTCACTTTATTTTGAGAATTTAACGAAGCCCTTTTGCCAACTAGAATGAGAGACAAGCTAAGACATCTGTCCCCAAACCATGGTGCAGCTCATTGCCGTGCTGTGTCGTGGAGCTGAGCTGATCAGTCCGAGGCGGTGTTCCTTCCTTCTTGCCTCCTTGTTAATCAACCAGGGCTATGTGAGGCTTCCTCATCTAGAGGGGTCTAGCTCACACAGGCCTGCCATAGAACTAGACTCGTGTTCTTGTTTGAATGGGCAGGAAGAACCACCAACGGGCTATCGAGTCTCTGCAAGCCAGCCTAGAGGCGGAGGCCAAGGGCCGGGCCGAGGCGCTCCGACTCAAGAAGAAGATGGAGACGGATCTGAATGAAATGGAAATCCAACTGGACCACGCCAACAAAAACAACAGTGAGCTTGTCAAGACACTGAAGAGGCTACAGCAGCAAATCAAGGTATTATGGCGAGAAAGGGTAGGAGCTGGAGTAGGCCGGAGGGAGGTCTTCCCTTTGCCCAAGAGTTCCAAGGAATCTAAGGAATGTTGACTCAATCCGGGACCCTGGTCTGAGGGATTCCTTTGTCCCTCCCTGAATCTCACACACACACACACACACACACCCCCCTCACCAAGTTTACAAAGCAAGGGCCTATGTAGGAGGTAGCTTATCATTACTATGGAAGAAGACACTAGGACAGATAATTAATACACAACAAAGAGCTATGTGAGACATGAGAAATGGTTGTAGCTATCCTGAGAAATCAAGGAAGACTTCCTGGAGAAGATAGTATTTGAGCTGGCCTTTAAAGGATGGAGAGGAATTCAGCAGACAGAGAGACAGGGAAGAACGACAGTTTAGAGCTGGGAGGGACCTCAGGGTCTGTTCTAACTTCATTTTAGAGAATGGCTCCAAAAGAAGAAGTGATTTCCCTATGGTCATGGGCAGTAAGTGGCAGGAACAAGCCTTGATCTCAAGTCCTCTGACTCCAAAACCAGTGCCCTTTCCACTGTCCCACCCTGCCTCAGTGCCTAGTATTGTGGATAATAACTGAGGAAATAATCCAAGCTACCTGCCTTTGAGCAAAACAAGCATAATAAATGGTTCTGTGGGCTCTCTTGTTAGTCCAGAGACCCTAAATACAAAGTGAGGCAAAATTTTTATGTATTAAACCCAACTAATGATAAGAAAACAATTAATCACTATACAAAATTGGTAATCTGATCTTTAACTGGAGCAAAGATATGGGGCTTTTCAAGTCAGGATGTGAGAAGAGTGAGTTTTGGTCAAATTGGAAGAGGAGAACAAATACTTGTGGGGGTCTTCCCCCCCACCCAGATTTGAGAGCTGTTGCTTCATTATAGCCATCTGCATTTATAAAAAATAACTAGTTTTAGTTTCCCATGGATAATTTGCAAAAAAAAAAAAAAGCCCAACAAAATATAACATGAGGCAGCTCAAAATGGAGTCAGTATTCATGAGATAGAATCTAATTGGTTCTCCTGATTCCTACACCAAACCAACTCCATTTTGTAACTGGCCTTCACACTATCTTTTTTCTTTTTAAACCCTCACCTTCTGTCTTAGAATCAATACTATGTGTTAGTTCCAAGGCAGAAGAGGGGTAAGGGCTAGACAATCAGGGTTAAGTGACTTGCCCAGGGTCACACAGCTAGGCAGCGTCTGAGGCTAGATTTGAACCCAGGACCTCCATTCTCCAGGGCTAGCCCTCTTTCCACTGAGCCATCTAGCTTCCCTTGCCTTCACTCTATCTTGTAGAGTACCTGGCACATAGTGAACATTTAATTTGATTGATTCCAGACAGGGAGAACAGCATGGGCAAAGGTGTAGAGATGGGATAGTGTGGATGAACCCGGAGTAAGGGTGGGCAGAAAAGAGTCCAGTTTTCATGTGCCCTTTGCTCTTGCAGGATCTCCAGATCCAAATGGACGAGGATGCTCGGCAGCACGAGGAGCTTCGGGAGCAGTATAATCTTCAGGAACGCCGGCTCAGCCT
The DNA here is from genome assembly GCF_027887165.1 of Monodelphis domestica. Lineage (NCBI taxonomy): Eukaryota > Metazoa > Chordata > Mammalia > Didelphimorphia > Didelphidae > Monodelphis > Monodelphis domestica. Next base: position 210,443,088 of record NC_077233.1, on the reverse strand, counting down.
TCTGCAGACAGAACTGGAAGAAGTTCGTTCTAGCCTAGAGGGCAGTGAGCGATCCCGAAAACTGCTGGAGCAGGAGGTGGTCGAGATCACTGAGAGGCACAACGAAGTCAACATTCAGGTCTGCCTCTGTCCAGTCCGGCTTTTCTGGGCTGGGCTGGAGGGACTGTACTAACCTCTCAAATCCCAGGGTTCTCATTCAAAGCCCAGAATATTTGCTCTTGCCTAGACCCTAAAAACCCTTCCACCGATAGGATAACAGACTGAGATATGGCAGGGATCTCGGAGGTGATTTAGGTCAAGCCCCCATATTTTACACAGGAAGAAACCAAGGCCAAGAGACATTCAGAGCCTTGTTTGGGGGCACACAGGTAGCAGCTGATAAAGTTGGGATTTGAACCCAACTCCCTTGAGTCCAAATTTAACACTCATTCTACCTCATCACTGGGTCACTTGATCTCCGTAAAACAGCCTTCCCTGCCTCTCCGGTCTTCTATTTTCCTGCCTTACTCTTCCTCCATCTTTCATCTCTTGCCTTGCAATGGCTGTCCTCCGACAGTGGACTGCTCTGTCTTCTTCCCTTTATCTTCTGGATTCTCTGACTTCCTTCAATACTCAGCCCAAATCTCCCTTCCTTTCGTCCTCCCTCCCAGTCCTTCCTTCTGAGATTGGGGTTATTCAGTCATTTTCAGTCATTTTCAACCCTTCACCACCCTATTTGGGGTTTCCTTGGCAAAGATTGGACTGGTTTGCCATTTCTTTTGCCAGTTCATTTGCCAGATGAGGAAACTGAGGCAGACATGGTGAAGAGACTTGCCCAGGGTCATGTACACATCTGAGGACAGATTTGAACTAAGGAAGATGAGCCTTCCTGACTCTAGCCAGGCCTGGCACTCTATCCACTGTGTCCCCAGATGCTGTCTCAGATTACCTTCCATGTATTCTACATATATTTTCTTCGTGCATAGTTATCTGCATGTGCTCTCCCTCATTAGAATGTGAGCTTGAGAATAGAGACTGTGTTTTTCCCTTTCTTTGTATCCCATGTTCTTTTTTGTTTGTTTAACCCTTATTTTCTGTCTTAGAATCAACTCTAAGAATCAGTTACAAGGCAGAAGAGCAGGAAGGGCTAGGCAATGAGGGTTAAGTGACTTGCCCAGGGTCACTCAGCCAGGAAGTGTCTGAGGCCACATTTGAACCCAGGACCTCCCATCTCTAGGCCTGGCTCTCTCTCCATTGAGCCACCCAGTTGCTTTATACCCTGTTCTTAATACAGTGCCTGGCACATAGTAAGCATTTTGTAAGTGTTGAATGTTGACCAATCAAACTTCAGGCTACTGCCCATGGGACCCATGCCGGAGATTCTCCACATTTCCAAATAGCACTTGATGTCTAGCCAGACTGGCTCCCCCCTTCTTCATCAAGTGAAAAATTGAAGTTTTCCCCTAGGCCATTATTTCAACACTGTTCCTTCTCCTTTAGAACCAAAGTCTGCTGGTGGTCAAGCGTAAACTGGAATCGGACATCCAACGCATCTCCAATGAACACGAAGAGCTCATCAGTGAGTTCCGGACAGCTGATGAAAGAGCTAAGAAAGCCATGACGGATGTAAGTCCTCTTCCTTTTGCCAGCGAGAACAGTCTATGGGCCCTCTTGCTTGTGCTCATGGGATCATAGATTAGAGTTGGAAAGGACTTTAGAGCTCATCTAGTCCAGCCCTTCATTTTGCAGTTGAGGAGGATGAAGCCTGGACAAGTTAAATGACTTGTCCAAGGTCATACAGATAATGGGATTTAAAATCCTGTGGCTTCAAATTTGGCAGCTTTCTCCAGTGTCATTTTGCCTGGAGAGGCCAATAGACTGAGGACAGAATGCTTTTCACAAGCAGGAAATGCCATCCTGTATCAGACTAATCAGGGAGAGGTAATCTGAGTCAAGATTCCCTGCCAAAGAAGTCATTTAGTGTCTTCTCTTTGTTTCAAAAGCCTTCTTTCAGCCAGCTGCTTTCAGTTAAAACCTATGGCTAGGAAGATTATTCTTTTTTTTTTTTAAACCTTGAGAGCCTAGGGTTAGATTTGAACCCAGAACCTTGGATTCACTTTTGTTTACTTTTTAAAAAAATTTACCAATTAATGTAATAACAAATTTCCACATAAGTTTTTCAAAGTTATAGGATTCTAATTGTCTCCCTCCCTCTCTCCCTCCCTTCTCCTGTAGCTGGCAAGCAATTCGATCTGAAACCCAGAACCTTGGAAAGGCTCTCCTGAGCCACTATATACAATTGAAAACGCCACTCAATTTGAGGTTTGCCCAGTTGGGCATTCAATTTCTCAAGGCCAATGAGCTCTAAGTCTCTCAGCCTCTAAGGTCCAAGATGAATTGTCTCACTTTGCTTTATGCAATGTTCCTTTCTCCTTTGAAGGCTGCTCGCATGGCAGAAGAGCTCCGCCAAGAACAGGATCACTGCATGCACCTGGAGAAAATCAAAAAGAACCATGAGCTCACCATCAAGGACCTGCAAGCTAAGATGGAGGAGGCCGAACAGCTGGCTCTTAAAGGTGGAAAGCGCACAATAATGAAATTGGAAGCCAAGGTAAGAGAGACAGCTCAGTCTGCCAAGCCTTTGCTACTCATCACAGTCACCAGATCTTCTCCTATGTCTAACCTGATGTTTACTAAACTGCTTGTAAAGCAGAAAGGAAAGAAGGGAGTGAGGAAGGAAGGAAGGAGAGGCAAGGAGAGAAGGAAGGAAGGGAGAAAGAAATAGGGAAAGAAAAAGAAAGGAAGCAAGAGAAAGAGAAAAAGAAAGGAAAAGAGAAGAAGGAAGGAAAAAATAAAAAGGAAGTGATAAAGGGAAGGAAGGAAGGAAGAGAGAGAAGAGGGAAGGAAGGAAGAAAAAGAAAGAAAGAAAGAGAGAGAGAAAGAAAGAGAGAGAAAGAAAGAAAGAGAGAGAGAGAGAGAGAAAGAGAGAGAAAGAGAGAAAGAAAGAGAGAAAGAGAGAAAGAGAGAAAGAGAGAAAGAGAGAAAGAGAGAAAGAGAGAAAGAGAGAAAGAGAGAAAGAGAGAAAGAGAGAAAGAGAGAAAGAGAGAAAGAGAGAAAGAGAGAAAGAAAGAAAGAAAGAAAGAAAGAAAGAAAGAAAGAAAGAAAGAAAGAAAGAAAGAAAGAAAGAAAGAAAGAGAGAAAGAAAGAAAGAAAGAAAGAAAACGACTGGGGCCAGAATGTCTAATGTCTTTTGCCAAAAAAATGTTCTGAATTTGAACATGAACTGAAAATTGTGGATGTTAAGGGAAATGACATTGAGGAGTTAACTTTAATTTCTTTCTTAAAGGATTTTCTATCTTCCTGTTCCCTAGAACAAGAAGCTATAAAACACCCTATTACCCATCCACCTGGAATGCTCTTAGTCCCATAGTTGTTTCCATCAGTATTTCTCCCAACTACATTTTCATTTAGCTTCCAAACATTCCTTTTCTTCCTTATCATTCCCAGTCCCATATTCCCAAAGGAATAACTTCCCACCCTATCCCCACCCCTCCATGCTAGTGCTTTCCAGTCCAAAATTACCCTCCCTCCTTTCTTCTCTCTCCCCCTCAGCTTCCATCTCTTTCTCTCAATCTTTCTCTCTTTTTCTTTCTCCCCATTTTCCTTTCTCATCTATTTCTCTCTGTCTCTGTCTCTGTCTCTCTCTCTATATATATATATATATACATATATATACATATATATACATATATATATATATATATATATATCTGCCTCTCTGTCTCTCTCTCTCTCACACACATACCTTTATGTACCTAGTTAATTAATGTTTTCTTCTCATCTAGAATATAAGCTCCTTAATGGCAGGAGTATGCTTTTGACTTTCTTTGTACCCTTAGCTTAGCACGGTGCCCGGCACCTAGCAAGTACTTAATAAATTATTGAAATGGTTATCATAACCCCAATTTCCCCAAGGTCACTGCATTCTTGGAATACCTTGTTCTATAGTGAACCCCTAAAAAAACCCCAAAACACCCTGTTATTGGTCTACTCAGATGCATTTTTCTTCACCTCCAACCTTCTCACTTTGCCTCAGATTAAGGAACTGGAAACTGAACTAGACTCAGAACAGAAACGCCATGTTGAGACTGTCAAAATCTTGCGTAAAAATGAGCGTCGCCTCAAAGAGCTGGTCTTCCAAACAGATGAAGACCACAAAACCAACCAACGCATGCAAGAGCTGGTGGAGAAGCTTCAGAACAAACTGAAGGTCTACAAGAGACAAATCGATGAGGCGGTACGCTTCCCTTCTTATGCCCTTTTTCACTTAACAGCCTCTCCAAAAGAGGAAGCCAAAATGTGGTCTTCACTTCTGCGATGCCCTAGTCTTACGAGGGGAGGGAAGCATTCAGCCAGGGGGTTATTTCTGGAAGGAACTATTATTATAATTGGTCATTCAATGAGGTAGTTCAGTGGACAGAGCATCAGGCCTGGAGGCAAGAGGGCCTGGGTTCAAAGGTGACCTTATACACTTCCTAGTTGTGTTATCCTGGACGAGTCATTTAACCCCCACTTTGGATCCAAAATCAATTCTAAGACAGAAAGTAAGGGTTTAAAACCATATATTATAGTACTTCAAACAGGATAGAAACCAGACATTTTGTTCCCAGAAGCTCTGATTTCAAATACCTTACAAGGCCAGTGGATGACTGGTAGGCTTCAGCAATGGCAAGCTGTAGATGAGTCAAGTGTGTTTGGTGAAGGGTGGGTAGGAAGCAGAGGGAACTAGGGAGGCCGGGAATGCCATGACATCACGTAGAAAGGAACAAAAATATTCCCTGGATTGAAATTGTTCCATGCCTTAATTAATAAGAGGAATTCTTAAGGGCTGCTTCTTGTTTTTCAACATATTCTTATTTCTAAGGGTACAAAATGTGCTATTTGTTATAACATTTCCCACCATATGATGGTGTTTCAGGGCTTCAGGGCCAATTATTTATTTTTTATTTTTTAAAACCTATATAATTCTTCCTAGCTGTGTGACCCTAAACAAGTCACTTAATCCCCATTGCCTAGCCCTTACCACTCTTCTGCCTTAGAACCAATACACAGTCTTGATTCTAAGGCAGAAGGTAAAGGTTAAAAAAAAAACAAAACACTATACCTTCCATCTTAGAATTTATATTTCAAGGCAGAAGAGTGGTAAGGGCTAGGCAGTGGGGTTAAGTGACTTGCCCAGGGTCACACAGCTAGAAGCATCTGAGACAGATTTGAACCCAGGATCTCACATCTCCAGGTCTTGCTCTCAGTCCACCTAGTCACTTAGCTGCCTCCCCCTACCATAATAATTTCTAAATTGAAATGACTCGAGAGTTCTGCAGTACAATTGTGAGACTAATTCTGTTTCTGCCCTTCTCCCTGGGTAGGAGGAGCAAGCCAACCAGAGTCTGGCCAGGTACCGGAAGACCGTGCATGAGCTGGACGATGCTGAGGAAAGAGCAGGCATGGCTGAGACCGCCCTGAACAAGCTACGTACAAGACACCGGGTAGCTGGCAAAGGGATCACCTCAGTGGAGATCATCCAAGTGTCCAAGACTGGTTCCTCTAAAACAATGTCTGAGGAATGAGAGCCACCACCTGACATCAATAGCTGGTAGGTCCCGGGCCACCTTCCTTGGTCTTCCTAGCAGAGATAATGGTGTAGGATGGGATCATGTCCTCTGTATAGGATAAGAGGGGGATAGTATGTTCTTTTCCTCTTTGGTGTCCCCCACAGCACCTAGCACTCTGCTTGCCATATACTAAGCATGAAATAAATGCTGAAGAATGGTTTTTATGTTTCTCATCTTTAAAGGAAGGAAGAGGATCCATTTTGTTATTTCTCCGTTGTTTCTGTTTTGTCTGACTCTTTGTAACCCCATTTGGGGTTTTCTTAGCAAAGATAATGGAATGTGTTGCCATTTCCTTCTCTGGTTCATTTTACCAATGAGGAAACTGAGGCAAACAGGGTTAAGTGACTTGACCAGGGTCACCCAGCTAGTAAGGATCTGAGACCAGATCTGAACTCCAGGCTTCTTGATTCCAGGTCCTGGCACTCTATATATACCACATATACACACTATATAATATATAAGTATATATATATGTTTATATATATGTATATATATATATATATATATATATATATATATATATATACTATATACCTAGATGCCCTTGTACATATAGGTAAATATAAAATATATACCAATTAAATACAAAATAATTCGTTTGAGGAGAGAGGCCTAGAGATTATTTAGAAATCCAAGTCTTGGCTTGGGTCCTTGGGGAGAATGGGGCCTAAGTGTCTACTGCCATGACCTCTCTTAGCTCTGGCCATTCTCTCTTGCCCAGCCTTTAAGTAACTGGTTAAACTGGCACATAAGGAAGTCAGGGGTGGCTCCCACACTCGTTTTCACACCTTGTTTCATGAGAGAAGTATTTGGTTTGAGTGTTAGCCAAAGATGACAAATGTAATGACCTCCATTCAAGGTTCTCCATATTCATTTATAACAAGGAAAACTGGAAACGGAGTGTTGTAACTTCTTCTATCTCCAAATCTGAAATTTTAGTCACCTCGGCTAAGTTTCGGAAATGAGAGATTCACCTCCATTAGCCTGAAGCGAGTGTATGACAGTCAGTCTTCTTCTGGAGTAGATCCTGGAAGGAAGCTTTCTAAATTGAGATTTGACCTCAGCCATACCTTACTCATGCAGAAATCATGTAACACCTACACTATAACTGCCAAGATTCCCTCTAGACAGCCATGACTTCATTTCCTTTGATCGACCTCTTTAAGGACAATCTATTATAACAAGCTCCTAATGGTCCACCTGCCTCCAATGTCTCCCCACTCTCCAACCCGTCCTACCCAATACTGCCAGAGGAGCTGTTCCTAGGGCAGAGTTCTGGTCTTTCACTTGCCAGCAAGAAAACTGTTAATGGGCTAGATGGATTGAGAGACAGGTTCAAACAGTCTCAGACACTTCCCAGCTGGGTGATCCTGGGCAAGTCACTTAACTCCCATGGCCTAGCCTTTACTACTCTTCTGCCTTGGAACCAATACACAATGTTGATTCTAACATGGCAGGTAAGGGTTTTGGGTTTTTTTTTTTAAGAGAGAAAACTTAATGACATCTTAAAGCTTGATTTAATAAAATCCAAATTCCTTAGTGTAGCATTCAAGACCCTCAATAATCTGGATCCAATTTATCTTTCCAATCTTACCTCCTAATTTTCTGCTTCCTAAAGTTCAGATCTAACCATGTCACCCCATCCTTTTACTCAATAAATTCAACTGGCACTCAGTCATCTACAGAATCAAATCTAAAACCCTCAGGAATCCAAAGCTCTTCCTACACTGTCCCTTCCCTCCACCCGTTCCCTTTTTTTAAACCCTTACTTCTGTCTTAGAACCAATACTGTATATGGATTCTAAGACAGAAGAGGGGTAAGGAATAGGCAATGGGGGTTAAGTGACAAGCCCAGGGTCACATGGCTAGGAAGTGTCTGAGGCTGGATTTGAACTCATAAAAAGGAGCCTTCCTGACTCCAGGCCCCTCTAGCTGCCTGCATGTGTGTGTATATAATTGGTACATTTATATACATATACATATACACAGAATATCCATCAAGAAGGCCTATATTTATATGCACTGAGAACATTTCATTCTTGAGGGTGAAGACTCTCTCTGATGAACTTTTTTTCCTGAACATAAGCTTCATTTGAAATCCATTGGTGGAACATGATCCAAAGCAGCTTTTCTCCCTGGTACAGACAAGTGGTACACCAACCACAAATGAGTCTTAATTTACACCTACAGGCTCCCCCACAGGCACATTATCTGTGTTTACTTGAATCCCAGAGGGCCTCACTTTCACACTTGGACAAGCTCCTGGTACAACTCCCAGTCTAACTCCCTGAAACTTCAGGAACAAACAGGTCCCACCCACACTCTCCATCAAGGTGTCACCACGCTGCGCGGCAGCAATGGCAAGGGTGTGACTTGAGGTGTGACTACAACGTGTCCATTAAGAAGAAAGTGGCTGTGGAAAAACCTGTCTGGAGAGATTGCCATTTGGGGGACCTGCTTGGGTAGTAGAAAGGGGAGAGAGCAAGGAAATCACAGGCCATTTGCGCTTTCTCACCCCCTTCCCCCTCTTCTCTCATTCCAGGGTGACACAGAGCTCAACGTATGACAGAAATCATGAAAAAGGAAAACTGGGCCTATTAAGAAAATGGAGATTATGCAAAGACAAGGCAGAACAAGATAGGAGCGGAAAAATAAAGCTAGCTGTGAATAAATGAGCTAAGAGGTTTAAACACCTAGACTTGGCAAGGTCTGGAATCAAAGTTGCTCCTTTCAGAGACCTGCATCAGTCAGTGTAGGTTGTCAGAAACAATGGGCCCATTTTTAAGTGAGATCTTCTTACATGCTCATGTCAAGGACGGAACATGTAATATATTGGTGTGAGCCAGCTGTCTTCTTTCTGTAAATAATTCCTCATTTGGACAATCTTGGTGCTTCATCCTAATGAGTTTAAGTAAAAGTAATATCAACAAAAAATCTGGGTGGATATTCTTTTGTTTTACACGGAACCGTTTCCTTCCTCCCGTCTTTCTTTTTCTTCATTCCTTCCTCCTTTTGCTCCCTCCTTCCCTCTGCCTCTTTTTCTCCCCTCTCCCTCCCTCCCTTCATCTTTCCCTTCTTTCTTTTCCTCCCTTCCTTCTTCTTTCTTTTTCTTTGTTCCTTTTCTTTCTTCCTTTCTTCCTCCTTCCTTCCTCCCTTCCTTTCTTTCCTTCTTCATTCCTTTCTCTTTTCTGTACCCTTTAAATCTAAAAGAGATTTATAAGCAAATGTAAAATCTAATTTTAGGAAATGTTTATGATGTGTGATTCATACAGAATATTGGGCCACTGTGTCCCTGTCATTTTAATTCACAAGTTTTCCCTTTATCAGAGATGATTTTAAAAACAATGCAGAGCTGGAAAAACTCACTGTACCCAATTAGTATACCTAATTTGTAAGCCATGGGAGAGTGAAATATTCCCCAAACTCACATAGCCATTCAGTTAACACATGTATTAAGTAGTCTTACATGCACTCTTTCAAAAGCACTGAAGTGCCTAAAATATTCTCCAGCAGTATGGAATGGTGAATAGTGAGCTGGATTCAAAGCTAGGAAGATCGGAGTTCAAGTCCTCACTTTAACATATACTGGTTGTATGACTTTGGATAAGTCACTTACCATCTCTTAGTGCCCTAAGCAACTCTCTAAGACTCTAAATCGCAAAGAAGGTGCTTGATCTGCAATGAGAGGACATTTTCCCACCTGGAAGTTCTTTCTACACAGATCCAGTGTCTAACCTTCTTTCTGAAAGGGACCAAGGAGGCAAAATGTTGAGTGCTCGGCTAGAACTCTACACTTTGAACACTGAAAATGGGGCGTTCCCTGCAGACTCTTTGGGAAGGGATCTTGTGAACCCCCATTCTGTACTGGGGCCACTTCTAGCTGTGTGGACACATATGAGTGTATTGCCCCCTAGTGGTCAGGGATCCACAGCGATATTATTGGGGCTAAAGCACACTAAGACTGATACAAGAAGAAATCACAGGAAGGCATATTAGTATAATCTGCTAAGTGGAATCAGCCCTTTTGTTGAAAAAAAATTCCTCAAGGGATTTTTGGCAATGTCCTAGGGAAAAGAGACATGAGGGGTACCCAGCCAGGCAGGTTTACACAATTTGATTCTATCATTGTCAGTAACTTATTAATGTTTGCAAATTATATTTATTAGATCATTTGTTCCTCACAACAACTCTGTAAGGCAGGTGCAATTATTATCCCCATTTAATAGATGGGGAAACTGAGGCAGGGGTTACTTGACTTGCCCAGAGTCACACCAGTCATTAAGGGTCCGGGGCAGAATTTAAATTCAAGTCTTCCTGAATTTAACTCTGGCACTCTGTCCATCACGGCTCCTAGCTGTCCCATAAACATATTCATGTTGTTCTTGTTCTGACTCTTTGTGACCCCATTTGATATTTTCTTGGCAAAGATACTGGAGTGGCTTGCCATTTCCTTTTCCAGCTTGTTTTGCAGAAGAAAAAACTGAGGTAAACAGGGTTAAATGATGTTAAGATTAAAATTCTTTGGAGACTGTATCTCAATTTATAGGTATTTATTCAATAAGAAGAATCAGGCCAGAGAAAGAAAAGGGCTATAGCCACATGTGGCTAGCCATACCCTTAGCAAGCCTCTACTAAGAGCAGCAGGGCAAGAGCTGAGAGCTGGAGCCAGGCCTACCCATGCCTTCTTGCTCTGGGAAAAAAAGCCCCTTTTCCCTCTCGGGCCTCAAATTTATGCACTTAGTGATGTCCCTTTCCAAAGCCCCTCCGATTGGAGAACTCCAACCTCATTCTGGGCAAGAGGCTAGTCTTTGGGACTTCAGGGAGTCCCTTGGGGCAAGAGCCAAGGGTCTTCCTCATGCCAGGAGTCAGGAGACCTTTAGGATGGCAGCAGAGTGGGCATGTCCATCTCTATCTTTCCTTTATCCCACTATTGTAAAGATTAAAATTTAGGGGATACTGAGGCAGGTAGAAATTAGTTTCTGTCTGCAAAGAGTATGATATTTTTATAGGTTTATTGAAGATTAAGGATTAAAGAAAATAAAGGATAAGAAAGCACGTGTCTAGGCCCAGGGGCCTAGACAACCTCACCTACATTACGAAAAGAGATGCCTCTGCTTGGAAGCTGCAACAGGAAAAAGAAAGACCCTGCCGTGGGCAGAGACCCTTTAAATAATGATTTGCTCTCAGCCCAGGTGAGAATTCAGTGAGATTACAAAGCATTTTGGGGAAGTGGAGCAAGGACTTCTGGAGATTGAAGTCCTGGATTCAAGTCCATTTTTACACTATCCTAAGTGTTTTGTTTATACATAAACAACAGGCTCTGTCTGCATGCTTAATTCAATCAAAGGATGGGGTAAGAAACAGACATAATTAATAGTAAGTCTTTCTTTTAAAATCCAATGTTTGATATGCTAAAGAAAAGGGGTATAGGCTAGTGTTAAATGTTTACAATGACTTGCCCAGGGTCACACAGCTAGTATATGTGGCTATATTTGAACCCAGGAATATGAGTCTTCCTAACCCCAGGTCTATATAGTCTATCCACTATACCTACCACCTCACTGCCTTCAAATACATTAAGGACTTACTAATAAAATGCCATGCTAGGACTAGGGATGCAAAGACAAAAAATAGGGAAAACAATTCCTATCCTTAAGGAGCTTATATTCTACTTATTCTACTGCAGAACTTGTACACAGATAAGTAAAGACAAATGATGTACAGAGTCAGGACTTGTTCACAAAGACAAGTTTTATGTACAGAGTTGATCATTTTAGCAAGAAGAGAAGGAATCCACTTTGGGTTGTTGTTTTTTAACTCTTACCTTCAGCCTTAGAATCAATACTGTGTTTTGGTTCTAAGGCAGAAGAGTGGTAAGGGCTAGGTAATGGGGGTCAACTGACTTGCCCAGGATCACACAGCTAGGAAATGTTTAAGGCCAAATTTGAACCCAGGACCTCCCCTCTCTAGGCCTGGCTCTCAATAAGCTGAGTTACCCAACTGCCCCCAGCAATCCACTTTGTAAAGAAGGATCTGCTTCACCTCTGACCTCTTTGAATCCCTCAAACACTTCCAGACTCAAATGCCAACTCCTAGATCTTATCTTTCTTGATGGTTCCATTCATTAGAAATTTCTTTCACATTATTTAACATTGTACTAGAAACACTAGCAGTAGCAATTAGAGAAGAAAAAGAAATTGAAGGTATTAAAATTGGCAATGAGGAGACCAAGCTGTCACTCTTTGCAGATGATAGGATGTTCTACTTAAAGAATCCTAGAGAATCAACCAAAAAGCTAGTGGACATAATCAACAACTTTAGCAAAGTTGCAGGATACAAAATATACCCATATAAGTCATCAGCATTTCTATATATTTCTAACACACCTCAGCAACAAGAATTAGAAAAATTAATTTCATTTAAAATCACCTTAGACAATATAAAATACTTAGGAATCTATCTGCCAAGACAAGTACAGGAATTATATGAACACAACTACAAAACACCCTCTACATAATTAAAACTAGATTTAAAGAATTGGAAAAACATTGATTGCTCATGGATAGGATGAGCTAACATAATAAAAAGGACAATCCTGCCCAAATTAATTTACCCATTTAGTGCCATACCCATTGAACTACCAAAAAATTTTTTTACTCAATTAGAAAAAAACATAACAAAGTTCATTTAGAAGAACAAAAGATCAAGGCTATCCAGGGAAATCATGAAAAAAAAATGCAAAGGAAGGAGGACTTGCAGTCCCAGATATCAAACTATATTACAAAGCAGTGGTCATCAAAACAATTTGGTACTGGCAAAGAGACAGAAAGGAGGATCAGTGGAGTAGACTTGGGGTAAGTGACCTCAGCAAGACAGTCTATGATAAGTCCAAAGATCCCAGTTTTGGGGACCAAAAGCCACTATTTGATAAAAACTGCTGGGAAAATTGGAAGACATTATGGGAGAGATTAGATTTGGATCAACATCTCACACCCTACACCAAGATAAACTCAGAATGGGTGAATGACCTGAATATAAAGAAGGAAACTATAAGCAAATTAGGCAAACACAGAATAGTATACTTGTCAGATTTATGGGAAAGGAAAGACTTTAACACCAAACAAGAGATAGAAAAAAATCACAAAATGTAAAATCAATAATTTTGATTACATCAAATTAAAAAGTTTTTATACAAACAAAACTAATACATCCAAAATTAGAAGGGAAGCAACAAATTGGGAAACAATCTTCATTACAAAAACCTCTGACAAAGGTCTAATTATTCAAATTTATAGAGTTAAACCAGTTGTACAAAAAATTAAGACATTCTCCAATTGATAAATGGGCAAGGGACATGAATAGGTGATTTTCAGTTAAAGAAATCAAAACTATTAAAAAGCACATGAAAAAGTGTTCTAAATCTCTTATAATCAAAGATGCAAATCAAAACAACTCTGAGGTATCACCTCACACCTAGCAGATTGGCTAACATGACAGCAAAGGAAAGTAATGAATGCTGGAGGGGATGTGGCAAAGTGGGGACATTAATTCATTGCTGGTGGAGTTGTGAATTGATCCAACCATTCTGGAGGGCAATCTGGAACTATGCCCAAAGAGTGCTAAAAGACTGTCTGCCCCTTAAAAGACTGCCATAGCACTGCTGGGTTTGTACCCCAAAGAGATCATAAGGAAAAAGACTTGTACAAGAATATTCATAGCTGCTCTCTTTGTGGTGGCAAAAAATTGGAAAATGAGAGCCCTTCAATTGGGGAATAGCTGAACAAATTGTGGTATATGTTGGTGATGGAATACTATTGTGCTCAAAGGAATAATAAAGTGGAGGAATTCTATGTAAACTGGAACAACCTCCAGGAAGTGATGCAGAGTGAGAGGAGCAGAACCAAGAAAACATTGTACACAGAGACTGATACACTGTGGTACAATCAAAGGTAAATGGACTTCTCCGTTAGTGGCAATTCAATGACCCTGAACAACTTGGAGGAACTTACAAGGAAAACTACTAACCAAATTTGGGAGTAAAAACACCAAAGAAAAACAACTGCTTGAATTACATGGATCGAAGGGATATGGTTGGGGATGTAGACTCTAAATGAACATCCTAATGCAAACAACAACATGGAAATAGGTTCTGATCAAGGACACATGTAATACCTAATGAAATTGCTCATTGGCTATGGGAAGGGTGGGTGGAGGGGAGGGAGGGAAACCATGTGATTATTGTAACCAAAGAATAATGTTCTAAATTGACTAAATAAACTAATTCAAATGGGAAAAAAAAAAAGAAATTTCTTTCTCTTATCCCAATGTCTGAGAATTCTTTTTCTTTGTATACATTTTTTATTTCTCTGGGTCCATGAGGTCTCTGGGTCCAGTAGGACACAAGTTTCTTGAGGGCAGAGTCTGTCTCATTTTTGTCTCCAACCCCATGGCCTAGCACAGTGCTTGCTTGCTCACTGAGTTGCATTGAAGACTTAAATTTCACAAATTTTTCCAGAAGTAAACTTCATCACAATGTACAGTACATAGTGTAGGTATTTGAAATCATCCAGACTTAGTAGGATGGAGGATGCGACTTGAGAGGAATGACCTCCTACTCGAAAGAATCTCGAACTCAGCATTAACGTGGCAAAGGCTATTTTATTTTATCCTCTAGAGAATGGGTACCCACAAACCAGTGTTACTGCAAGCAAGTACAAAGAACGGGAGCAGCAGAATCCCTTTTATTAACACAAATCAGGCCCTCCCCTTGTTCACCACTGACAGGTTATAATCTAGTCACTGAGAGCCAACTGACTGGAATGCAGTTTGCAATCACACTCATTCACATGGGTTCTAACCAATTAAAATAAGGTAACTTCACCTGTTATCCTCTTAAAGGACTAATCCATCATGTGTTCCTCATCGTGTCCTGCTGATGTGGATGTAGGGTAAAGGAGCTTAAGCTCAATTAGGAGCTTAACTTCATTTTCTTTTCTTTTCACTCCACTATTCAGACTTATGAGAAGAGTCCACCATCTTGTCAGGACCTGTTTCCCACACGACTGACCCACCATAAGTATTCCTTTGTTTTTCTGGGGAACCAAAGCTATGAAAAAAGAGTTGCACATTGTCTCATCTGTTTATATTTTAAATAAAGGTGTATAGTAGGATGGTTGGATGAGGTTAGAAGTGAACTGTATATTTATTTATGGAAAAGATTTAATAATGAGGCAGCTAGGTAGCACAGTGGATAGGGTTCCAGGCCTGGAGTCTGGAGGATCTAGGTTCAAATCTGGCCTCTGACACTTCCTAACTATGTGACCCTGGGCAAATCACTTCACTCCAATTGCCTAGTCCTTGCTGCTCTTCTCTGTCTTAGAATCCATACTTTAAAAAAAAAAAGTGTTAATAACTATTACAAATTGGCAATCAAGGCCACAACTTGAACACCCTGTTTGACCAAGGTAATGGGCTGAAGACTAGTACAGTGTTGTTGCTCAATTGTCTCCGTTGTGTCTGGTTCTTCATGACCCTCTCTTGGGATTTTCTTGGCAAAGATACTGGCATGGCTTGTCATTTCCTTCTCCAACTCATTTTATAGATCAAGAAACTGAGGTAAACATGATTAAATGACTTGTCCAAGGTAATACAGCAAGTTGATTCCAAGCCCAGTGCTCTATCCACCTTACCCCCTGGCTGTCCCAGAGTACAATGTTAGCCCCAATAAAATGTGAACTCCTTTGGCCATTGGATTATTTTTGTTTTATTCTCAATGACTAGCTTAGTACCTGGCACATAGGATACAGACTGGATCTGTGAATTCCTGAGAACAGGGAACTCTCAGATAAGAAACTCTTTCTAGTAATTCAGGTCAGCATTTTTGCTGCAACTTCTAGCCTTAAGTATTGAGAGAGTTTAAGGGATTTTCTTAGAATCAGTATGTCTCAGGGGGGCGATTTGAACCTAGTTCTTCCTTTAATAAGGCTAGCTCTCTGTCCTTTATGTCATGTTGCCTCTCTGCCTGGCACATAGGAGGTGCCTTATAAATGTTTCTTGAAAGAAAGACTATATAATGGCAGTCTTTAATGCTCTGACCAATTGGCCGTATTGGCTCGGGATATATTTCTCAACCCTTGGCTTACAAAAGATACTGAACTTGAGATGCTAGCAGGCCCAGGATCTCGCTCCCTTTCCCAGCACAAAGCCCTGCTGATTGGTATAAGGAAATCACATTTGTAAATCAAATCAGGCATGGAGGCATTTTTTACGCCACTTAAATTTGGTAGATGTGTGCCAGGAGTGATGAAGGTTATGCTGATGGAGCATAGAAATCTATATATAAATCTTCCCAGGGACATAATCATTTAGTAATGAAATTCACCATCATCCTGAATGACGGAGAAATGTAGAGACTACAAAAAACAACTTATCTTTAGAGGATTTTGCTGTCTGTACTAACAAAGAGTCTCCTTCAGAGCCTCCTTCCTCAACAGGTTTCTACCAAGATCTTCATTTGTGGAAATGAAACTGCTCATAGGAGGGCCATAGGCATATTTCTATTAGGTACAAAATAAGCATTAAAATGAGCTTATCAGCCTATGTTAGGCCATATCTTCTTCAAACAACATGAGAGTTCTCCACCCAAGATAAGAAAAGCCTTCATAGCCTTCCGTGTGTTTTTAGAATTAAAATTTTAATCATGGTGGGTGGGCAGCTAGATAGCTCTGTGGGTTGAGTGCCAGGTTCAAATCTGACCTCAAATACTTCCCAACCGTGTGACTCTGGGCAAGTCACTTGACCCCCATTGCCTAGCCCTTACCCTCTTCTGTCTTGGAACCAATACACAGTATTGATTCTAAGATGGAAGGGAAGGGTTTTTAAAAAATGAAATCATCTCTGTCCTTCAACTGAGCATTTATTAAACACCTAGTGTATGCCAGGTTCTATGCTAAGACCCTGGAGAAACCAAGTCCAAAAACCAAAACCATTTCTGTCCTTAAAGAGCCATATTCTTCTGAGGGAAACAACATGTCCACAGATAAATAAATACAAAGTAGCTGGGGGTTGGGGGAGAATACCAAAGCTTTATGTAGGAAGTGGCCCTTGAGCTGAGCCTTGAAGCAAGCCAATACATAGAGGTAAAGAGGTCCCTTCACTGTCCGCTCTTGATCCTAATTGGTAAAGAAGCATGAATCAAATGGCCTCAAGTGCCTTCCCTGGCATTAGCCAACAACAGCAAAAAAAAAAAAAAGAAGAAACAAACAAAAAACCACCCCAAACTCTGACATAGCAATCTGTCTTAACAGCCCTTTCCCCTCCCAGCCTGCATCTCTAATCCTTCCTGGACTGAATGTGGGATTTCTACATCTTGCCCAAAATGTAATTTCAGCAACTGGGTTTTTAGAAAAATGACATCAAAATTCTGCCCTCGGAGATGAGAAAATCCCTGATAGACAGACGCCTCTCAATAACCTGTCATTATAAGAGATACTGTTCATTTCAGACCCAAATTTGCCTCCAACCCACACAGACCTCAGGGTTTCAGGCCCTTTCATCCCTGCAGATCAAGGCATCTGCCAAATTGATTCATGAGCCTAAGGTTAGAGAAAATGTTATTTGTGTCACCAAATGAATAGAAAAGAAGGGGGAATGGCCATTCCCTACCAGACAGGCCCATTTAGTTTGACCTTATCTTTCCCACAGCGAGCATTAATAGAGGTTTCAGAGGGAAATGGAAAGCTGCCAACACACTGAATTGCACAAAATTCTGTCCGCACAGTAATCTTTTGTCCTGGGCTTCATCTGGCAATAACCTTATGGCCCAGATTATAAGGATTATCATTGCTTATTAACATGTACTAATTCATTACCTTTATGTGAACAGGGGCCCTGCCTCGGAGTCAGGAAAAACTGGGTTCAAGGTTGTCATATGCGAGCTGTGTGACCATAGACAAGTCACTTAAAGTGTTATGTCTCTTAAATATGCCCCCAAAGATGAAATTATGAGTAGGGACAAAAACAACATATAATTTGACTTAATTTATTTTTTGTTTAAAGATTACAAGGCACTATTATGGATATAAGCCCATTCTTCTTCCTTCCTTCCTTCCTTCTTTCCTTCCTTTCTCTTCCTCTCTTTTCTCTCTCTCTCTTTCTTAAACCTTTCCCTTCTCTCTTAGAATCCATACTAAGTATCCGTTCAGCAAGGGCCCAGCAATTGAAATCAAAGGACTTACCCAAAGTCACACAGCTAGGAAGTGTATGAGGCCAGATTTAAACTGGGGACCTCCCATTTACAGGTCTGGTGCTCTAGCCACTAACCCACCTAGCTGCCCCCCTTAATATCAAGTCCATGGGCTGGGCAATTGAAATTAAGCAATTGCCCGGTCTGAAGTCAAATTTGAACCCAGTTCCTTCTGACTCCAGTCTTGGTACTCTATCTACTGCACTTCCTAGCTGCCTTACTTCAGATTTATTCCACAGCACTTCCTTTTTACATCATCAATCAGGAAGTAGGCTTCCTAGCCTCTCAATGTGAGGAATTTGGATTATACAAGAAAGTTGATAGGGTGTGCATATGTACCAGACCCTGGCTACACTCATATCTGATGTTTCCATAACTAAAGCAAGGCTTCTTCTACGGAAAGGCAATACCCAAGAAAAGCCTTTGTTGGTCAGAACAGCCATTTCTCAAAGGATCCATCCAAGCTCTTATCAGCCATATTAAAAATTGCTCCAAATTATCAATAATCAGAAAAAGGAAATGAAAGCTACTCAGATAGATGTAACACCACAGGTTCATTAGATTAGCAAAGTTGACCAAAAAGGAAAACAAATGTTGGAGGGGTTGTGGGAAACACACACACACACACACACACACACCCCATAGCATTGTTGATGGAGCTGTGGAATGGTCCAGATATTTTGGAAAGCAACTGGAAAATATGCCCCCAAATTCACTAGCCTTACCCTAGGCACAGCAATACCATTACTAAGCCTATTGACCAACAAGATGAAAGAAAGAGGGAAAAGATTCCTATATAAACAACATTAGTTATTTTTGTGGTGACAAAGAACTAGAAATGAAAGGGGTGCCCAGCAATTGAGGAGCAGTCCAACAAGTTAAGATGTCCATTATGATGTAAACAAATTAAGAGGGGAACAATTTTAGAGAAATCTGGGAAGACTTGTATAAACTGATAAAGAGAGAAGTGAGCAGAACCAGAACAACTTAACAGCAGCATTGAAAAGACAAATGACTTTGAAAGCCTTTGGACCTCTGATCAAGGCTGATTAACTACAATAATGATGCATGCTATTGGCAAATAAACTTAAGATACAGAATATGACATACATTTTCAGACATGACCCATGTAGGAATTATTATTTTTTAAAACTCTTGCCTTCTGGCTTAGAATCAGTATCATGTATTTTTCCAAGGCAAGAAGAGTGGTAAGGGCTAGACAAAGGTTAAATGATTTGCTCAGGGTCACCCAGCTAGAATATGTCTGAGACCACATTGAACATCCAGGTCTCCAGACCTGGATCTCAGTCCACTAGGCCACCTAGCTGCCCCCAAATTAGTTTTACTTAACTAAGCCTATTGGTTATAAGGAGTTTTTCATTGGGGGAGGAGATTCGAGAGGAGGAAAGGAGCTAGTAGCAATGTTGCTCAAAAAAAGAAAAGGAAAGATGGTCACTGAAGCATTTTTTTTTAACTTTCAGAAGAGTTTAGAAGGAATTTCAGAAGGAAACACAGTGGGAGAATAATTTTGAAACCCCTACTCAAATTTAGTCAGTATTTACTCAATTCATTGTGTTTTACTAAGTATCAATGATATGATAGTTTTATGAGTTAAGAGGGGCATTTAATAAATACTTACTGACTTGGCTGTCAACTTTTAAAAAGTCATATGGCTTCGCATATAATCCTCTTTTTCGCTTCTATTTTGTATAAGGAAATGCTCATTTAATTTAATTTGATGGGTGTTTAAGTTCAAAATTTAAAATTTTAACTTAATTTAAAAAATTTTTAAGTCTTTCCTTCTTTCTTACCACCTTCTCCCCTCCCAATATGATTTATCACATTCAATTTGCTAAAGAGCATATTGTTGTTCTTTTGTGGTTTTCAGTTATATCTGACTCTTTGTGATCCCTTTTGGTGTTTTCTTGGTAAAGAGACTGGAGTGGTTTGCTATTTTCTTTCCATTTTACAGGTGAGAAAACTGATGAAAAAGGTGTTCAAAGACTTGTCCAGGATCCCACAGCTAAGAAGTATCTGGGGCCAAATTTGAACCTAGATCCTCCTAACTCTATGCCAGGCTCTCTATCCATTGAGCTACCTAGTTTCTCCCAAAATGCTACTTTCTTCCTACTAGGTATTTCCCCCATCCATACATCAAAACTACTCAATATTCCTTGAAGACATGATAACAGAGGTAATTACCTCTGGGAAGCAAGTGCTATTATTATCATCCCCATTTTACAGAAGAGGACTTTGAACCTAAGAGAGAATAAGTGAACTTGCCTAGAATCACATGAGTAGTAAGTGTCTTTAAGGCAGAATTCAAACTCAAATCTTCTTAATTCCAGTCTATTTATTACTCTCACTTATTAGTTACCTAGCTATCCTGGATAAAATTGAGAAAAGTCTCCAGCACACAGAGCTGACCAATACTACCCCCACCCCACCCTTCTCCAAATTTTAGCAACATATGGACAAGCCACCTAGATTAGGCAGATAACAATTAGTTTCAGGGGAATACCCACAACAATACTATTACAGATTGATTTGAGTAATTTGTGCTTTATACAGTGTCCAAAGCCTAGAGTAGTGATAGCAAAGCTATGCACAGGTGCCAATGATTGCACTCAGAGAGCTCACTGTGGCCACAAAGGCACTGTCCCTCCCCACTTCCACCCCCAGAGTTCCTTACTAAAAAGGACTTGGGTGGGTGGAGCTTACTCCCTCCCCACTTCTACCATGCCTAATGACATTTTTTTCACATGCCCCACCCCTCTGCCCAGCAGCCAATGGAAGCACACAGGAAGTAAAGTGGGCAGCTCACAGACAGCAGAGCTGGAGGGGAGCAGAGCACTGAGCCCACTCCCCTTCCCCTCTCTACACTAGCTGAGGACATTCTTCACTTCACCTCCCTCTCCACCCAGCAGCCCAGTGGGAGTGCTTTCCTCTTCCTTTGTGTCTGAAGTAAATTTCTCTCTCCTGTGTCATACTCATGATGTCATCTCCCATCACCTGGAGGCCAGATACCACTGAGTAAATTGAGGAAAGACCAGCTGCTGGAAAATGGAGCAATGGGGCTAATAATATCGAGTCATCAGGAGGGCAGAATGATTTTCCCTGTAACACCCCCTAGATTGACCCCATGGGTGGCCCAGGCAAATTAGAAAATCATGATATATCATATGTTAGTGGGTGGAGAAATTTAGACTGGATAAATTGAGGCAAGCAGAGAGCTGAGGACCTCTGGCTTTCTGTGTTTGCTGGTGACTACGTTCCTCAGTGTTGGTGTGGTAGGGGGCCCAAAATGGCAGTCATAGATTAGAAAAGCTAAGTACCTCTCTCCTATTTTCCCCCTCTTCTTCCTACTACTATTTTGATTTAATAAAGTTATTAAGCTACAACCAGTCTCCTAATTTTTAATTCTTACACCTCAATGGTGTAAAGGGGTGGGAGTGTGGTATTTAAAAGAGTGGATGCCATAAACTGTAAGAGTTAAAATGGTTGAGGTTGTAAACTGTAGTGATTAAAATAGTGGAAGATATAAATTGTAGTAGATATAAGAGTGGTGAGTAAATTGTGACCGCAGAAAATATGTTTTCACTACAGTGTTTTGTTTTAAATAAAAATATAAGGTGGTCGCCAGGGAAATATTCCCAATTATTCAAATACCCAAGTCAACCATGTTTTATAGAGAATTTAATTAATAATACAATGAGGAATTAAAGAAAGAGAGAGTAAGAAAGGTATAAGTATGAAGGGCCTTAAGCCAACATGGCCTAGACCTGAGTCTTAAGAGAGAGAGATCAGTCAGTCTTTTATCACTCACCACAAAATCTGTCCAAGCAAGGATTCTAGTGACAGAGTCTCCCCAGAGGGAGTTCCAGCCAGAGTCAGCCTCCCTTGAGAGACCTCCTTAGAGATTATCCTTCAAGAGATTCTTCTCAAGAGACCCTCCTTAGAGCCTGTCTCTCAAGAGCTTTTTCTTCTCAAGAGATCCTTTTTCTTATATAAGGGGTTTTCTCCTATGTCATCTCCCCTAATTCCATCTACCAATCACAGTAGACATTTTCCAAAGGACATCCCATTCTGAATTCACAGCTGAGTCGACTAATCCCTTTAGTAAGTTTGAACCAGAAAAAACACAACTGAGTCGACTAATCCTTTTAGTAAGTTTGAACCAGAAAAAACTTCTGAATAAGTTTTCACCTCTTTGCTCCTTGTAAATTCACAAGTTGCCTGACCTTTATAGGTACTTAGCACCCTATTGTATTAATTCTAAAAATAGGCATGGCTTAAGTATGGGTGTAAGCATTTCTCATTGTTCAGCAAGGAGTTTTCTCCCCTAAAGCAGCCCTAAGTACAGGTGGAGTAGAGGTCCTCCCATTTCTGATCCAAGTAGAGTTCTCACATTTTAGATCTAAGTAGCTTCACTGTTTAAAATGGGGAAATGGTCTTAACCAAATGTTCTAAGGTAGAGTCTGAGAAATTTCAAGATTCACAGGAGGAGGGGCACCGCACACAATCTCTGGGGAGGGAGGGCATGACCCTCAGTCTGGAGGGTGGAGTGGGGGCAGGGCCTGGCACTCCATCTCTAAAAGGTTTGCCATCACTGTCTAGAGCTTACAATAACAAAGTATCTTCTTCTGAGTTCCTAGAACTTTTTTTTTTTTAACTCTAATTGATACAAGTATTGGCTCTAAGAGAGAAAAATAGTAAGGGCTAGGCAATTAGGGTCAAGTGTCTTGCTCAGGATCACACATCTAGGAAGTATTTGAAGTCAATTTGAACCGAGGACCTCATATCTCCAGGTCTGGCTCTGTTCACTGAGTTACCTAGCTGTCCCAAGTTCCTATAAATCTTAGCACAAGAGCCAGATAAAGAAGTCATTACATGTGGCAGGGGCATGGAATATAGCTTCCTATCGCCTCCTTTTGTCTAACATCCAAACAATCCCAAGGTCTTTTCTTGGAGGCAGGGTAAAAAAGAGAGAGAGAAGGGGAAGGAAAGTCTGCTTTCACTGATTTGCTGTGAGTCACCTGGGATCTTTACTCTGTAAAAATGGAGATTTGAACCCCGGACTTCAATCCCCAGAAGTCCTTGCTCTAGTTTCATATATTACTGCATTCTGTACTATTCTATTATACTGAATCATTTTAATGTACTGAGTTTTAACTACTGTTAAATTCTGTTGCTTTTCCCCTATAACCATACTGAACGAACAAACATTGAGTAAGCTCATATAAAAAACAGCTTTTCTATTTTTGACTTTGTAAATTTTCACATAAAGAATAGATGGACTCCATCAGGAAAATTTCTATAACAACCTTTGGAAAATTTAATGTGCTAAATATCTCAATTGATTTAAGGGTTCTTTAGACATGATTTTTAGAATTTTTCTTAACAATCTCTGGTCATTTTTGCCAGCCCCTAACACGAGGTGTAAGGCCCATGAAGTGAAATACAATTATAACCCCCAACCTTCCCACATTTCTAAAAATGTGAATGGAAGCTGGGCAGTTAATCCCAGGGCATGTACCCCTAGAAGCCTCCTCCTCCCAAAAAAAAGGGAGCATCTCTCATTTATACTCAGCTCACTACTTAACTTCCACCAGAATGATCTCTAGATTTTTTGATGTTGTTCTAAACCTAAAATGAGTTTTACTTTGTTTAAAAAATATGTTTATTACCAAGGTTGAAAGATTTGTTACATTTGTAAAAATTATGACAAATATATGTGACAAATATCCATCAATTCATAGGCTTTTAAAAATGCCATACAGCAACTTATGTGAAATATGATAGTATGTTTGTTTGCTATTATAATTAATTGGGCTATTGAGAATTTTGGGGATACTGATTCCTATATATTTGTACTACTGTTCTTTAAAAATGAAAAATGTTACCTTGTTCAATTCATTTGCTTTCACTCACAGTGGATCATGGCCAGATATGAAGAGGAAATGGATCTCATTTTCTGTGAGAAAGCCTTATATTCTATATTTTCTTAGCTGACACAGAGTGTCAATGATTATAAGCTATATTTTTGAATTTTAAAACTCTTTTATTATATTTTTCTTGCATGTGCAATATACTATTTCAATTTTTTTATTTTTTCTCTTTTTTTTATATTTGAAGCACATGTCACCAGCATTAAGATTTTCTTTAACTTTTTGATTTTGCAGTACTATAAGTTTAAAATACATTTGCTATAATGCAAATAAATGCCCTAAAAGCTTGAGACTATAAAAATGATGCCACTAATTATTTTAAAAATTCTGGGACTTTGCTTAGTAATTCTGTCTGATTCCAGGACAAGATATACACAAAAGAGCTATTGCATAGGGCCAAAGATAAACCAATCCAGGACAGATTGATGCACTTCTAAGACAATACAAAGGTCTTGAACCTAGTGTGAAGACTTGAGGTTGCTATGTTTAACATTTGTTACAACATAGGCCTTCCTTGTGTCCACACTTACTCTGAAACGAGTATCCCCAAACTTGGCTCCTACCTGGTTCCTATAAACTGGTCCCTTTTCTATCTTTCATAGTGTGGTAACTTTCTGTAGTCCTGGCTACTGACTGGGTAAATGCATCATTGTTTAGATCATTTCAATCGGGCCCTGATTCAAGGACCTGTTATAGATTTGCTTTTCCTTTACTTAGAATTTTTACACATAAGACTTTGATAGTCTATATTTTCATCCAAAAATTTTCTTTTTTATTTGGATTTTTCTGATGTCTTTTTAATTTCTCTTACCAATTGGTTCATATACCTCATAACTCAGCCATGCATCCTTAAGTGATCCTGTGTTTTGCAATCACCCTTTTAACGGGGAAATGTAAAAAATATTATTATTTTAAATTGCAAAGTTTAAATTCCTTTTGAGAAGAATTTTAGGTAAAGAAACATGATACCTCTCCAAATCCAGAAACTGAACTACTTGGAGAAGACACCACGAAGATGCCTCCAGACCACAAGCTGCACAAGAAGATCAAAATGAGCTTTGGGTGTGGTTGATTGAACATTTATTTGTTTCTATACTTTTATGCCAAAGAGGACGTCCCCCTAACTGGCTTTTTGTCAATGCATCCAGCAATTATTGGTTTTGTTCTTTTTTCTTCTTATCCTCAATTATTGTAATGTTTAAGTTGATTATGTTTTCATGATCCTTTGGGAAAAACCTTTTTCCCAGAGGATCATACGAGGAAATGTAAAAATGGAGATTTGAACCCCGGACTTCAATCCCCAGAATTCCTTCTCTAGTTCCCAGGATGCCCTCTAATCTCACTGAGATTTCCACCTGGGCGAGATCAAAATTTCTATTTAACTGGCTGTAAAAGTCTACTGAGCTCTTTTCCTACTTCTGCTTCCAAGCAGACGGGTCTCTCATGATGTAAGTGAAATTGAATGGGCCTTTCGGCCCTCCTAGTCATATACTTTCTTTTTTTTTATTTTTTTATTTTTTTTTAACCCTTACCTTCCATCTTGGAGTCAATACTGTGTATTGGCTCCAAGGCAGAAGAGTGGTAAGGGCTAGGCAATGGGGGTCAAGTGACTTGCCCAGGGTCACACAGCTAGGAAGTGGCTGAGGCCGGATTTGAACCTAGGACCTCCCGTCTCTAGGCCTGGTTCTCAATCCACTGAGCTACCCAGCTGCCCCCCATGTACTTTCTTACTTGTATTTTTCTTTAATGTTTAATCTCTAATAAACCTGATAAAAATATAATACTTCTAGCAGAGAAACTAATTTTTAACTGTTAATACTCTGTCTACCAGTCTTAAAGACTCACATGGGAGGCGATGCAGCAGCCTCCATGTTGAACAAACTGGGTGTGTTCAAAAAGGTCAGAGATGCTCTTCCTCCCTGTATACATTCCATATATGCAAGAGCTCAGTTAGACATCCAAGACACCAAGGTCATCTACTGCATCTTGGGCCAATCTCAGTCCTCTTGCCTTCTGTCTTGACACTGGACTCTGATGACTCTGAAAGAGAGTGAAACTGATGACTCTGTGCAACTTTGCCTCACTGAAATCCAATTCACAGACAAGCCAAGACATCACTCCATGATGTCACTGGTCCTCTTTGAAAATGGACAAAAAGGGGCAGCGGAGTGACTCAGGGGATAAAGAGCCAGGCCTAGAGATGGGAGGTCCTGAGTTCAGATCTGACCTCAGACACTTGCTAGCTGGGTGACCCAGGTCAAGTCACTTAACTCTCATTGCCTAGCCCTTACTACTTCTGCCTTGGAGCCAATACACAGTATTGATTCTAAGATGGAAGAGAATGATAAAATTAAAAAAGAAAGAAAGAAAGAAAGAAAGAAAGAAAGAAAGAAAGAAAGAAAGAAAGAAAGAAAGAAAGAAAGAAAGAAAGAAAGAAAGAAAGAAAGAAAGAAAGAAAGAAAGAAAGAAAGAAAGAAAGAAAGAAAGAAAGAAAGAAAGAAAGAAAGAAAGAAAGAAAGAAAAGAAATGCTCAAACACAACAACTATATACTATATATATGTTAGTATACTACATAGATACTTAGTAGATATACTTAGTATCCTATGTATGTGCATATATGTATAAACAAAAACTCAGGGGGGGAGGGTTCTCAATTATTTTAAAGAGTATAAAGGGGTTGGGGAACAGCTAGACAAATTGTGATACATGACTATAATGGAATACTACTGCATCATAGGGGACAGCTAAGTGGCTCAGTGCATTGAGAACCAGACCCAGAGACAAGGGGTCCTGGAAAGAGAGCAACCAAGAGAACATTATATACAGCTACAGATTTAATACTTGAAGAATAACTTGTGAATGTTCAGCTCCAGAGAATGAACTGAAAAATAGAAATGTGAAAAGACACAATCTAGACATGCATGTCTCCTTGCTGTGTAAAAGTCAAATTTAGGTTTTATGCTAAATATGAGAGTTATAAATTAATATTGTGGTCGTTGATTTAAAAATATTCTAGCTCAAGTCAAAATGACTTTTAGCAGCTTTTATTCACAAAGAGGTGGAAAGAGTGACCATGTACATGTAAATAAAGAGACAGATTCCTAACAAGCCTACCAGCCCTTCTGCAGTGAAGTTTGGCTCAGGCTCAGCAAGGGCTTCCCCAAGTTCCTTGTCTCTGCGTGGATTTCCTGGAAATCTTCAGCTAGAAGTCCCAGTGGTATCTTCAGCCTGAGTTCCACCAGTGCAGCCTTCTCCAAAGTGAAGGCAGGAATCTCAGCCACTCACCCAGCAAGACCAAGCAGAATCCAGGAAAAAGTCTCCTCTAAGCCAAGGCAGGGATCTCAGCTACTCACTCTAAACACCAGGAAGGAATGATCCCTAGCATGCTGGTCTCTTCTTTTATGCTCCTCTTTTTCACAGCACTTCCTGTCACTCCCCCTTCTTCGCAGAAACCAATGGCAGTCTTTTGATTTGCCTAGCATGGGGGTAGGGGTGGGGAGGGGGAAAGAAGGGACCTTTGGAGGTGTGAGCTTACTCTGGTAAGTGACTTGCCAGGAACTCTTGTACTTAATGGTAAGTAGGGGTACTTTAAGTTCTTGATTTGATAGGCAAGGGGAGAGTTAATCCTATTTTCACAGCTGGATGATGCCTTCTAAGATACAGGGAGAGAAGGAAGGTGCAGAGATACTTGGAAATAAATTCCATTAATAAAAAAATAAGAAAAAATGTAAAAGAGCATAGAGCCCTAAGACCAAGAATTTTGAGAACCACTTCAGTGAAATGGAAAAACATCAAATTTAGTCAGAGAGGGGCATCTAGGTGACTCAGTGGAGAGAGCAGAGCGCCAGACCTAGAGATGGGAGGTCTTGGGTTTAAATCTGATCTCAGATGTTTCCTAGTTGTGTGACCCTGGAAAATCACTTAACCTCAGTTATCTAGCCCTTACCATTCTTCTACTTTGGAACCTATAATTAATATTGATTCTAAGGCAAAAAGGTAAGGACTTTAGAAAAATATATATATAATTAGAGGGTTTCAATTCTATTTTTGGCTCCACCACTTGCTAACTGTGTGATCTTGGGCCAGTCACTTCTTTAGGTCTTAGTTTCTTTATGTATAAAGGAAGTTTTAGTAATTCTCTAATTTCCTACTCTGTTTTCTATTTCATTTCCCACATATATTTTATGCTTCAGGTCAATAGCCCTGATAAGTAAAATATCAAGTGGGGAGGAATGACCCAAAATATGCTAAGAAAATTCTATAGAATCCCAGAATTTGGAAGTTAGACCTCAGCAATCATCTAAGCCAAACTATCGCTGAAAGAAGCCTAATTAGCAACAACGACAACAATAATAGCTAACACTCACATAATGCTTTAAGGTTTAGAATGTCCTTTTCATATATTAACTCATTTGGTCATACAACAACCTTATGATGGATGTGCTGTTATTATCACCACTTGACTGAGGACAGTGACCCAGAACTGATTTGCCCAGGGTCACAAAGCTAATATCTATGGCTGAATTTGAACTCAGGTCTTTTTGTACCATGTCTCATGCTCTACACATTGCATCAGACAAGTGATCATCTTACCTCTTTTTGAAGCTCCCCAGGAAAAGAGAATCAACAATCGTATAAGGCAGTCCAGATATCTGTTAGCAAGATTTTCCTGAGGCTGAACAACTGAGGTTGACTACCAACTATTGCTCCATGTCAAGTCCTCTCAGACCAAATAAAAATGCCTGTCCTCTTACGTTGCTGTTGTTCAGTCATTTCAGTTGCCTCTTTGTGACCCATCTGGAGTTTTCTTGGCAAAGGTAGTGGTTTGGCATCTCCTTTTACCAGTGGGAAATCTGAGGCAAACAGAGTTAAGTGACTTGCCCAGGGTCACACAGCTAGTCAGTGTCCAAGGCCAGATTTGAATTCAGAAAGATGAGTTTTCCTGACCCCAGGCCCAGTATTCTATCCACTGTACTAGCTAGTTGTCCCTTTTAGTCCCCAACAGTCTTTTAAATACTTAAACACAAT
This sequence comes from Monodelphis domestica, assembly GCF_027887165.1. Taxonomy (NCBI): domain Eukaryota; kingdom Metazoa; phylum Chordata; class Mammalia; order Didelphimorphia; family Didelphidae; genus Monodelphis; species Monodelphis domestica. The sequence goes on along the minus strand of NC_077233.1, from coordinate 210,414,216 downwards.
TATCAAAGTCCTCCCTGAATTTTCTTTTCTTTTTTATTCAAAGATATTTAATTTTCCCAATTACATGTAATAACAATTTCACATACATTTTCTTTTTTTTTTTAAACCCTTACCTTCCATCTTAGAATCAATACTATATATTGGTTCTAAGGCAGAAAAGTGGTAAGGGCTAAGCAATGGGGGTTAAGTGACTTGCCCAGGGTCACAGCTAGGAAGTATCTGAGGCCACATTTGAACCCAGAACTTCCCTCTTCTAGGTCTGACTCTCAATCTACTAAGCCACCCAGCTGCCCCCCACATACATTTTCCAAAATTATAAAGTCCTATTTTTGTCTTCCTCCCTCATTTTCCTTCTCCTTCTAGGAGATGGTAAGCAATTTGATCTGGGTTATACATATATTATCATATAAAACATACTTCCATATGAGTATGATTCTCATAACTGATCCTCATCCAAAACTTATCCTCATAACACAGAATCAGTCTTCACCATCCCGGTTGCCCTCCTTTGGACACCCTCCAACTTATTTTTTTTTTAAGTTTGTTTTTTTTAAAAACTTTTTATAGTTTCTGTTGTCCAGAATAATCCACAATAGTCCAGATAAGGAAAAATACAGAGAAACTGTCATCTCCTTATTCCTAGAGGCCATATCTCTCTTAATAAATTCAAAACTGAATTAGCTATCCTATTATTCTGTTGAATCAGATGAAGTTTTTGGTCCCCTAAGACAACCAGATCTTTTTCAGACTGCTTCCTAACTATATCTCCCTCTAAAATTTCCTAGGGCCTTGGTTGCACCTCATTGAGTATAATGTTTATCTTACTCACCCCACAGGGTAATAATGCTGGGTAAAGCGCCATTTTCAGTTGTTATTTTTATTATAAATTCACATTTTGTATTGCGAAGTTGATTTTTTTGAACCCAAGTCTCAGGAATTTACATTTAACCTACTGAATTCTATCTTGGTATATTCAGCTCAGTTCTCAAAACTGACACTATTTTTGGTTCCAGACTTTCTCAGTTGGGGTGTGAGGTTGGGAATCAGGGTAGATTTGGGGAACAGAAAGTAATCCAGGTAGTAGAATACAAAAAGATGGTTTGGAGCCAGGCTGAGGAGAGCCTTAAAACCCAGATTAAGGACATTTGTACTTTTCCCTACTCCTATTATGGAGTCACTAAAATTTATTTGAGCAGGGCAGTGACTTGGTCAGATCTATGCCTTTGGAAGATGATTTTGGGGTAATATTCTAAACCTTCTATTACTTGGCACAGGGCTCTCTGCACACAGTAGTGGTTTGTTGAATGAATGGATGATCGAATGAATGAACTGAAATAGTCAACGAGTGAAAGAATGAGTAAATGATGTGTGTGGACCAGTCTCTGTGTTTCAGAGTGTAAGCTTAGATCAAAACGCTGAGATAGGTCGATGGAAGCTTTCGGCTTGCCGTATTCTTCGACCTTTTCACCTAACAGGAAAGCGCTCTACTTCTCAATCACTCTCGGGAGGGGTCTTCTAAAAGGGAGAAAGATAAAGAGAGCAAGTGCATACCGGCTCAACACTCACCCCCACTGCACATGCGCCACTCAGGGACGGTCTCAGTACGAAGGCAACCCTGCTCCGCGCGCATGCTCATACATCTTCCCTTCCCCCTTCCTTGGGCTCCCACGGTCTGCGCAGACGGTCTGCGCAATCTTAGGTGGGCTTGGAGGCCGTGCAGCGCAGGCGCTGTGCCCATTTCCGGGATCCCTGTCAGCCGCTCCCTCCCGGCCTCCGTCTTCCTCCCGCCGCCCGCCGGAGCTTATTCGCGTCGACTGACCAGAGTCCGCGAATCCTCCGCTCCGGGGCCCGTCCGCACCCTCCCCATCCCAGGTAAGGGATGGCAATCAACTCTTTGCTCATCTCCTGACCCTGTCTGCTTTCGTCCCGGGGTCACTCGGCCCTTTCCCAACCCTTGGTTCCCTGGGACCCGGCTTAGGCCGCTGGGGGCGGGCAGACCCCGGCCGCTGGGGGCTGAGAGGGCGGGGCGGGGCGAGCCTCCCTCTCGTTCCCGCCCCTCCCTTTCCCGACCCCCAGCCCTGAACTGAGGCTTGGGAACTGTAAAAAAGGAAGCTCCTTTCATTCTTTTCCACTCTGGAGATGCTCTCCTTCTTTGTTTTTTTTTGCAGCGGGAGCCCCCCAGTACCGCTACCCCCACCACACACACACACACACCTCATCCCCTCCCGGCATCCTTTGTTCTTTAGCCCCTTAGGTCGTGTTGGTCCATTTCTTCCAGCCAGAGGTGAGACGCCTTAAGCCCCTCCACCTCTGCGGTGGCTGGGACTGGGCGTAGGTTATTGTCCTGCTTTACCTGCCTCGCCCGTCCCTGAATTTCAGGCGTGTCCTCGCTTCTTCCTAGTGTGGGGAGAAGATAGAGGAGAATTGGCCCAGATGAGGAAGACTCATTAAATCCCCTTTTACTACCTTCCTTCTCAGGGCAGCTACCAGCCAGATTCCTAGGCATTTTAACTGACCAATTAGAACTGAGGAAACGGATGACCATGACTATACCTTAGGTTCATTTTTCTTTCTGGTCTGTAGCTTGTATTTTTACCTATGAGGTGGTGGAGGAAGAAAGGAGTTTAGAAAAGGACTCCCAATTAATACATTGAATAGGAGTTTCATGTGGTCTTCTGTAACTGGTGGGTGAGTGATATTGAAGCTAAATTGGTCAGGAAGAGCATTATACTGAGGATGAATCAGTTAAAGCCAACCAGAGAGCTGAGATATTATTCCAAAATCATAGAAAGAAAGGTTGGATCAGGGATCACATTTTCAGATAGGAAAATAAATGAGACTAAAAGGGTCAGATCCTCAGCATTTAATTGGGAGGTGATGTATAAAGTTGTTATCTTAAGTATGTTTCAAAATATTTTTTTAGATCTATGAGTAACAAATTCTGCTAATAAATATTAAGTATCTACTTTATGAGAGGGGCTGAAGATACAATGAATTTTTTTTTCCTTGAGGAACTTGTATTTTACAGGTGGGGTTCATCAGGTACACAAATAATTATAAATCAATTCAAGGTAAATTGAAGGGAATAGTCATTGTTTGGAGATTAGGGAAGACTTCACAGAGGAGATGGTACCTGATTTGAGTCTTGAAGTGAGACAAATTTTGAAGTAGAAACCAAGAGGGCATCCATTCTGGGCATTAGATTGTACAAATGTTTTATATCTCCATATCTGAATGACACTGTACTTAAAGCAAATTGTATATATGAAAAGGAATTTTGATTTCAATCTGTGTTCTTTCACCAACTAAAGGAGTATATCATAGGATCATAAACTTAGAGCTATAATGTTCCTCAGAAGTTATCTAGTCTAAACTCATTTTACAGTTGAAACAGACTCAGAGAGGTGACGTTTATTGACCAAAATTTAAAAGTATTGGGTGTCTGAAGATTTCTTCTTGAGTGCAGTGACCATATTTTATAATTCTTTGATCCTATATTGGGATCAGGGTCAGTTTCTGCATTTTTTGCATCCCTAGTGCTTAACACACATCAGTGTCAAGGATCTATGAGATGGTGTGGAAATATCACAATCTACATATAATTTGATTGATAAGTCTTAGAAAGTTGCCTGAAGTTTAGGCATATTAAGTGATATCAAAGCGAGGCATTCCCTAATTTCAAATCTAGCACCCTTTGGACTATTTAATACTGTCTTAGGGAATTTAGTGAATGTGGGTTGGATTTTTTGGTTAAAATTTTGAAGGTTGATGAGTTTATTATAGTAAATGATGAGTAATGGTTGTTGAGTTCAATAGGTTCCCCTTTCCTTTTTTTTTTTAATAACCCTTACCTTCTATTTTAGAATAGATACTAAACATAGGTTCCAAGGCAGACTAGTGGTAAGGGCTAGGCATTAGAGGTTAAATGACTTGCCCAGGGTCACACTTGGGAAGTGTCTGAGGCTAAATTTAAACCCAGGACTGCCTAGTTCTCTATCCACTAAACCACCTAGCTATCCTTCCCTGTTACTCTTAGCAGTTTTCTTCTGTTTTGCCATTTTGTTAAGAGAAATAAGGAGAAAAATTAATTTTAAAATTTCAGGCAAGGGTGACCATAATCAGATTGGATCCGTATTAAAGATTTGACAAAGGCGCAGTATGCTAATTTGTTAGGTACTTTCACCAAGACAGAACACTTAGGGGTTAAAGTGCTGTGTTTGGAACCGGGAAGTCCTAGGTTGTACTCCTTCATTCAGATATATGCCAGTTGTGTGATCTTGGGCAAGTTACTTAGTCCTTTTTGAGCCTTATTTTCCTAGTCTGTATAACAGTTTAGATTCTGTGAAATCCCTTTTAGCTCTAAATCTGTCATCTATGTGATCAATATTAACTAATAATAAAAATTAATTTAATAATTTAATTAAATTATTGTTTAATTTAAAGTGTAAATGGTGTTTTCCAGCACAACTATCTTCAGTTTGTAGCTAGTATAAAATTTTTCTATCTCCTAAAGCTAGGATAACTGAGACCCAAGGAAATTCTTACACCCTTAGAATTGCATGGCTAGAGCTCAAGTTTGAACCTAGGCTTCTGGCTTAAAAGTCCATTGCTCTTTTCAGTGTACCATACTGCATCTAGAGAGAATGCCAGTTATGGGGATTTTCTTGTTTTATAGTCTTAAAATGTAGTGCCTCCAGCATGAAAGTATGGTCAGATTGGAAACTTGGGTAATATGGCTGACTTAGATATAAACTTTAACATAATTATACCATTGTTTGAATTTTTTTCTTTGAAAAATTACTCCAGTGCAGTAATAAAAATCAGTGAAATTTTTTGACTTTCCCACTGCTGTTTATGACCATACACGAAATTATGCTTTTTCTTGTTTGGCATTCATATAAAGATAATAGTTTTCAGTCCTGTTCATAATCTTTCTATGTCAGCTTCCATAGAACATAAGCTCCTTGTGTGAAAGGTTTGTTTTGTTTTTCTTTGTATCTCAAGCTCCTAGAACATTGCCTTGTGCCTCGTAGGCGTTTAATAAATGTGTGTTGAATAGAATTTCAGTTAACAAATAGAACTTAAATTATTGTTCTCCACTAAGAAACTGTGGTGAACTAAATATCTTTTAATTGAGGAAATATTGAGATACATATATGCTATTTAATTAAACCTGAGCAAATTAAGTAGCTCTGATGTTTTAAGAACTATGCCATGAACATCTTGAAATGTTTTTCGAAACTCATGAATCAATGCAATTAATTTTTAAAACATTGGACTTTTTATTATTGATTTAAACATTTTTTTCCTTTTACATAACTGCCGGTTGCCTAGTAAGTTATGTAAAAACAAAATGTAAAATTCCTATCTTCATTCCTAGAACAGAATGTCAAATTTTGATATTTATTTCATAGCTGATTTCTAGATGTTTGATATTTATTTTACTTACTGGCTGAATGTTTTTATTCCTTATTGGCCTTTGAATATATTTACAAGTATCAAAAGTATTACCTTAAACCAAGTTTAATTTCAGTTTTGACAGCTAATCTTGCTATTAAAGGTAGCCTGGATAGAGAGCCACTATTGCATCTGACACATCCTGGCTTTGTGCCCCTCTACAGATCACTTAACCGTTTAGTATTCTAGGTGACTATCTAAGGCTATAAATTGTAAAGAAGGTGCTGCCCTGCACTGGTTTAGTGTTTGCATCATTAAGAAGTTCCACTATCCCCAATGAAATCTCAGACCCAGACTTTATCCTTTTAACAGCAAAATTTAATAGCTTTCAGGAGCAGCTAGGTGGCATAGTGGATAGAATGCAGGACCTAGAGTTAGGAAGACCCCTCTGAGTTCCACTCTGGTGTCAGACACTTACTAGCTGTGTCACCCTGGGCAAGTCACTTAACAGTTCCTCACTTATAAAATAAACTGGAGACAGAAACAGCAAACCACTTCATTATATTTGCCAAGAAAATCCCAAATAGGGGCAAGTAGGTGGCTCAATGGCTTGAGAGCCAAGCCTAGAGATGGAAGGTTCTAGGTTCATATCTGGCCTCAGAAACTTCCTAGCTGTGCGACACTGGACAAGTCACTTTACCCCCATTGCCTAGCCCTTATGCTCTTCTGCCTTGGAATCAGTAGAAGGTATTGATGGAAGATAAGGCTTTAAATTTAAAAAAATGTTTTTGAATCAAATGGAGTCACGAATATTCTGAAATGACAGGATGATTTCACTTTACCTCTATTTTCTTTTGGCCCTTCCATTCATTTCCTCTTTGCATCAAATTTCTTATCTTTCTTTTCAATTTTTACCCTAGGTTAGCAAGATCCTACTAAGATATGTCATAATTTAAGATTTCAATGAGTGTGACCTTTTGAAAGATATTATTTGCTATGGATTAACTTTTCAATTTAATTCACCAAACATAAGCACTTGCTTTATAGTGGAGAAAAATAAGTTTAAAAATTTTAAGCAAGTGACCATAATTCAAGGGTCAAGAACCAATACTAAGTGGTAGGGAAACTAAGATTTAAAAAATCAGGTAATATCTGACTTCTGCTGGGAATCAGGGGATAGGGTAGGGGTGCAGTGGTATGGAAAGCAGCCAGTGTTCAGAAAAGCATAATCCAGTATGTAGAGATTGATGAGAGAAATGGAGTACTGATAAGTACTCTAGAAATAGAACATTTTGGGAGGGGGTAAACTTGAGGTTGGATTTTAACCCAAAGATCTCTAAGTCATATACTAATTGAATCTAAGCATTTAGAGCAAAATTTTTAAAATCACCAAAACCAGTCCCCTCATTTTACAGATAATGAAACTGGGTTTCTGAAAGTTACCAATGATCCAATAGTAAATGAAGCCGAGTTTCAAATCCTGGGACTCCAAATTTTATGGAACATTTAAAGATTGTATTGTTCAAATGTCCATTTTATACATGAGAGAATTGTTCCACAATTTTTTTTTAAACGCTTACCATCTATCTTAGCATTGATACTTAATATCAGTTCCAAGACAGAAGAGCACTAAGAGCTAGACAATTGGAGTTAAGTGACTTACCCAGAATCACACAATTAGGAAGTATCTGAGACCAGATCTGTACCCAGGGGACTCTTGACTGTGGCACTCTATCCATTGAGCCACCTAGCTGCCCTTTGCTCACTGTCTTATAAAAGGAATAATTCAATCTATTAGTTATTTACTTATTATCCATTAATCTCTATGTCATTACCCAGGTGTATAATTTTGTTTTATGTAAGCTTAATTGCCCAAAGTTTGTCTACTAATCTAATAACCATGTAATAGTTCATAAAGTAGATAGAAATAGATTTTAAGTGGTATATAACTATCACAAATATTAATTTAGAAATATATTTGAGCATCCGAGGCTTCGGATTATTGTTTACCTATATTACTTTGTAGAATGTTTTTATTGATTTTTAATTCCTCAATAAACATGACTCACATCTTTCTATAAATGTTATCCAGTTCTGGAATAATCTGTGTAACAGAACATTCATTAATAGTCATCCTGAATAACTGAATAACTAGTGCTGATCTTGAACTACAGAGATTTTAATTTTTGAACTGAAGTGAATTTAACAAATAGGATCTGGCCTTGGTAAAGCACTACTTTATGACTTTTTAAAAATGCTTTCTTTTATCTTTATTTCAGCTTTTTCCCTTTTGAAAACACTAAGAATAATGTCCTTACATCAATTTTTACTAGAGCCAATCACCTGCCATGCTTGGAACAGAGACCGTACCCGTAAGTATATTATTCTCTTTATTTATTTATTCATTTATTTATTTGTTTGTTTGTTTGTTTATTTATTTATTTTTTTGCTTTGGTACTTTATCTACAGAATAGAATTTATTAGACATTTATGGGATTCTATGATAGGTTACTAAAAGATACATAAGAGTTATAGATCTTCAGAACAAGAGGTGCCTTAGAGATCATATAACCCAGTGATAGCAAAACTTTTAGAGACTGAGTACTCAAATCGCACCCTCGAGCAACATGTGAGCTGCCCCTTTACCCCAGACAAGGGAGGGAGGAAGCACTCCCATTGGGCTGCCAGGCAGAGGAGTGGGTGATGAGAGAAATGTTCTCAGGCAGGGTAGAGAAGGGGAGAGAAGCAGCCCCCTCTGGCACATATGCTATAGGTTTGCCAACACAGATAAAACCTAAATCTTTTTCTTTTCTTTCTTTTTTTTTATTCCCAGATTCTTACTTGGGCAAATCACTCTGAGCCTCAGTTTCCTTATTTGTGAAATTAGAGAATTGGCCTAGATGTTCTCTGGGGTCCTTTTTAGCTGTTAAGATTCTTTGATATAAGCAAAAACTGAAACCTAGGTCTCCATACCTGAAATCTTTTCTTTATGCTCCATCCCACTCCCCTTTTGACTTCAGATGCATATGGGGAGTCTTTTATTACCTGAGATTCTAGCTTTTCCACTTAGCCCAGAACTTTTAACCAATAATCTGGAGGCTAAGACATAGGGTTTATTTTTTAGACTCTCACTCAGTGAGGCAATGTGGTACTGAGTTTGCCTTCCTTCTCCTTTCCCCTTAGCCAAGAGTTAAAAGTGAGCACTTATTTCAGTTATTTAAATATAGAAATTTAAAGAGCATGTCAGTATTTAATATTTAGTACCTTCTAGATTTTCTGATTGTTTTACAGAGACTTAATACATGCAGTCTCGTCCTTATTTTCTTATCAAAAAATTATTATATTCATTTTGCAAAAGTACTTAAATATTTTAAGATCTGTTATTTCTAATGACTCAGGACAAGCTACTGAATTTAATATTTTCCACTTGGGAATTTCAGCTTTGTCAAATTTGTGAGAGTTATTTGTAGATAAAACCCAAGTATCTCGGTATGTAGAATCATTAGGTGGTTGAACTACAGCTTTGAATGGAGGCCTTGCAGATACTTCAATTGTGCAAAAAGGACCTTTATGTTACCCAATATATAAATAATTTGAAAAAACATGTATGATTATCACCATAGCTTAAACATATACAAAAATCTTAAAATCTCTATTGAAAATTTAAAACTGATTTTAAGAACCAATATTGAGAAATACCTTTGGCCAAATGAAAGTTCAATGCAACAAGTTTAACTTTAAGAAAAAATCAATAGAAATTAATAGGTGTTCACTTTTTCTCATATGTATTTTTAATAGATTTTGGTCTAGTTCAGGGGTTCTCCATTTTGAAATTGAAGCCTAAATTCAAGATCCATATGGGCTTTGTTTTTAAATGTTAACTTTTTACTTAGCTGGACCAAATTATAAGAATTCACTATTTGGTAAAAATTATTGGGAAAACTGGAAAGCAGTCTGGCAGAAACTATAGACCAATATCTTACACTATTTACCAAGATAAGATCGAAATGGATTCATGACGTTGCCATAAAAGGAGATATTGTAAGCAAATTAGAAGAAAAATGAACATATCACCTATCAGATTTATGAATGAGAGATGGATTTATGAATAAATGAGATAGAATGCATTGTGAGATATAAAATGGATAATTTTGAATACTTTATATTGAAACGGTTTTTGTATCAATAAAACTAATGTAAATAAGATGAGAAAGAAAGCTGTAAGTTGGGGAAATTTATAGGCAATTTCTCAAATAAAAGTCGCATATCTTAAGTACATATAGAGAATGTTTTCAAATTTATAAGAATAGGAGCAATTCCCCTAATGAAAAACGGTAAAAAAATATGAACAGTTTTTGGATAAAAAATCAAGCCTATATATAACTACATGAAAATATGTTCTAAATCATTATTGATCAGAAAAATGCAAACCGAAACAACTCTTGAGATATCATCTCACACCTATTAGATTGGCTAAAATGATAAAAGGGCAGAATTGACAAATGTTAGAAAAAAGGAGACAAACTGTGAACTAATCTAACCATTTTCAAAAGTAATCTGGAGTTATGCTCGAAGAGTTATAAAACTGTGTATATCTTTTGACACTGCAATGCCACTTTTAATTAGGTTTATTTCCTAAGGTGATTGGGGGGAAAAGGAAAGGAACCTATATGTCCTAAAATATTTATATCTGTTCTCTTTATGGTGGCAAAGAACCAGAAATTGAAGGGATACCCATCAAGTGGGGAATGGTTAAACAAGTTGTAACATATAATTAGATTTTTTTAAGATACCAAATTTTATTTTTAAGAAATTTTTTAAAAGTTTACTTTGGTATGGATTCAGACTCAATTCTTTTTTTCTAGAAGTAGATGGCATTTTTTATCATGAGTCCTTTGGGATGGTTTTGGATCATTATATTGCTGAGAGTAGCTATTATTCACAATTGTTCATTGTAAAGTATTCCTGTTACTTTATAGTGTTCTAGTTCTGCTTATTTCACTTTGCTTAAGGTCATGTAAGTCTTTCCAGGTTTTTTTTGAGCTCCTCCTGCTTGTCATTTCTTACAGCACAGTAGTATTCCATTACAATCATAGACTATAACTTCCTCAGCTATTCCCCCATTGATGGATATCCCTTCACTTTCCAAATATTTGCCCCCTTAAAAAGAGCAGCTTTAAATATTTTGTACATATAGATCCTCCCCGCCCCTCACTCCACCTCGCCTTTTTTTAAATATCTCTTTGGGTTACAAACCTAGTATTGCTGGGTCAAAGGGGCTGTACTGTTGTATAGCCCTTTGCACATAGGTTGAAATTGCTCCCCTGAATATATGAATCAATTCACAACTCCCCCAACAATGTAGCATATGATTGTGATAGAGTACTAGGTAATGATGAGCAAGTTAATTTTTAAAAACCATGGAAAGACCTGCATGAAATTATGAAGAGTGAAGTAAGCAGAACCAAGAGAACATTCTGTATAGCAACAGAAATATTATTTGAAGGATGACTTGTGTATGTCCACCTCCAGAGAAAGAATTGATAAATAGAAATAATTAAGACATAGTTTTGTATATTAAAAAAACAAAAACAAATTATGGTCATTGCAATTTGTATTCACTTTTTCAATCTTTAATTTAAAAAACACCCTTTAAACAAAATTTCTAATAATTTCAAAACAAATTTTAACTCCACTTTTTAAAAATTGCCTTTTATATTTATATAAAATTTATATAGTAATTGATACATTTTTATAATTTTATCTTTAATTATATGATCTATCATTATATATCATTTATATAGAAATTTAAGTTTTGCAAAGGACTTTATATACATCGTCTTATTTGATTGTTAAACAAAATACTGTTATTCTATATATGTTAAATTCTTTCTGCCAGAGATTGCCCTTAGTCCTAATAATCATGAAGTCCACATCTACAAGAAGAATGGGAACCAATGGATGAAAGCCCATGAACTGAAGGAGCACAATGGACATATCACAGGTAATAGAATCCTGTTGTGAGCTTATTGCCCCTGTCTCAAGAGAAGGCTTGAGTGTAAGATGAATCTACTACTTTGCCATATTTAATGTTTAGAGTTCTGTACTACTTATAGAATGTCTTGATAAATGAGAAAATATTATGTTGCTGATTTCAGTCTGTCAAGCATTATTTAACCCTCTTAGACCCCTAGCACTGTTGGTGCTGTGGGGAATATTACAGAAATAGAAGATTCAGTCTTTAAGAGCTTAGTAATTAGTTAGACATACATGAAACTTGAGAAGAAAAGCCTAAAATGAAAATGTGGTCAAGATCATTCATAAGTGTTAAGAGGAACACAGTGTTTCCTAAAAGACTTCACTGCATTTCCTCTTAGAAATTAAGAGTTCTGTTAGGATTTAGACCCAAAGGAAACCTGGAAACAAATAATTAAACATCTCCAAATCTCCAGTTTTTTGTTAGGCAGTGAGAGTAGAAGATGATGGCAGAATCCAGAAGTTAGAATCACCCTGTGAAGGTATGCTCCTACCGCTGCCCTGCTGCTTAGCTAGAGAATGATGTTTAGTAACTTAGGGAACATAATTTTTTGGAAGCAAAAAATATTAATTTTCAGGATTGTTTTATGTAATGAGCCATAAAATCACAGATTTAAAGCTAGAAGAAATCTTAAGACCATAGATCATAGTTTCAGAGCTAAATGTGGGAGTAGAAGAGGAAGGGCATAGGTAGCACAGTGGATAGACTGCCAGGCTTAGTCAGGTGGACCTGAGTTCAAATATGGCACCAGACACTTCGTATGACCCTGGGCTGCTTTTCTATCTTAGGATGGATATTAAGGCTGAAGGTAAGGGTTGTTTTGTTTTGTTTTTTAAGCACCTAAATATGAGCTTCATAGTTATTTAATCTAGCCTCCTCATTTTATAGTTAAGAAAACAAAGGCCCAGAAAAGGTAAGTGATTTTCTTCAGGTCATATAGATATAGATAACAGTGGCAGAGGCAAGATTTGAACTCAAACTTATAAGGATAGATCCTTTTTTATTTTGCTTCAAAGTTTGTCTGCTAAGAGCTAACTGTTTGTAATGATTTAGCTCGAACCATATAGACTTTATGTATTTTTGCCAAGAGTATGATGGTGTTTACTAGTCTTGTGTTCTCTCAATCCATCCCCACCGCCAACATTTTCATTCAAATAATAAAGGACCGCCATTGATTGACTTTATTATGATCATCTGACATTTCATCTATTATTCCCTAACAATGTTGGTAAGTTTCCATTACTTTATAATTGATTCTTTTTTTAAAACCCTTACCTTCTGTCTTGGAATCAAGGAATGGTGAGGTTTGGGCAGTTGGGGATAAATGACTTGCTTAGGGACCCACAGAAAATGTCCAAGGTCGATTTGAACCCAGGATCTCCAGATTCCAGGCCTGATCTAGCTGCCTTTTCATAATTGATTTTTTTTTTTAACCCTTGTCTTAGAATCAATACTGTGTTCCAAAGCAGAAGAGCAATAAGTGCTGGACAAAGGGATTAAGTGACTTGCCCAAAATCACACAGCTGGAAGTATCTGAGGCCAAATTTGAACCCAAGACCTCCCATCTCTAGGCCTAGTTCTCTATCCACTGAATCATCTGGCTGCCCCCTCCATAACTTTTTGTCAAATAACATGACCTCCTAGATTTAAAAAAAAATATGCTTTCTATAGCAGCCCTTTATGTAGTTTCTAAAATTCTTTTCTGAGCTCACACAGATTTGCCTGTAATCCTTACATCACAATCCTATACTTAATAGGGTTGTAATAATAATGTGTCCAATTGTAGGAAACATTAAGAAACTAAATAATTATAGCACTGACTATAGTTTTGATTGTTTACTTATATTGCCTTTCTTCTACTTGACTTTTCTTTGTTACATCTAGCCTATTTCATTTTCAGTTCTTTAGTCATTAAATTCATTGCTAACTTTCCTGACTAGCTTCATTGTGACCTAAGAATGATCAATCAAGTAAACAAACATTTATTAAGCATCTACTCTGTGCCAAACACTAGTTATACAAAGAAAAGAAAAAATAAATAAAAGAGTCTCTGCTTTCAGAGTGTTCATAGTCAAATGGGGGAGACAGCATGCAAAACAGCTATGTGACAAGTTATATCTAGGATAAACTGAAGATAATCAGCAAAGGGAGTTCATGAGCACTGAAGGGAACACAAGAACACTGACTATATTTTACTTTGGATTTTTAACATTAGAAATGTCTTTTTAAGTTAAAATAGTCCAAAGATGAAAGACTTAACAAAATAGTCAAAAAATGTGAACTATCCAGACATCCTTTTCCCCTCCCTCCTTTCCTCTATTGCTCTATTTTGGGGTCCTTTGTGCTTTGGCTGGTTTTTTGTTAGAAGTCTCAAATAGCATTTTTTTAGTTCTGAAGAAAATGTTATTGGAAAACTCTAAATATAACTATGGCAAGAGACCAAGGATCAGTCATTTTTTCAGAGATACTGACTAAAGAGCGGAAATACTCCTGTTGTGGCTCTTTTGAAACTAAAAGAATGTACATTAATACAAGGAAAGAAAGATGCCATTGCAGACTTATCAAAAGAAATGTCACAATTTTTTTCTCATACTTAATCTTTTGGGTTGATGCTTGATCTTTTTTTAAAAAAAAAAGAACACTCAAACTTATTGACCTAGAAGTAATGAGAAAGCTGGGGAAAAATGCAAGTCTATATTAGGAAGAAATGACAACTTTCCTTCTGCTAAGTGTTTCCTTTCTTCATTTCTTTCTTAACTCTTACTTTCTAGCTTAGAATTATACTAGATATATAGAAATATACTAGATATGATTCCAAGAGAGAAGAACAGTAAGGGCTAGGCAATTGGAATTAAGTGATTTGCCCATGGTCACACAGGTAGGAACTGTCTGTGGTCAGATTTAGCCAAATCTAACTGACTCCAGGCCAAGTGCTCTATCCATAGTGCTTCCTAGCTATTGGGGGGGGGGGCCCCCATTCTTCTTTTCTGTCAAGTAAATATTTAGAAAGTTAATGCTAATGTACATTATGGAGCATAAATGTGTAGGTTTGACAGTTACAAAGTTGGCTGTCATAGTAGAGGTGGGGCTAGATATAGAATAGAATAGAATAGAATAGAATAGAATAGAATAGAATAGAATAGAATAGAATAGAAATGCCTTAGAATAATAAAGAGCCAGAGAGAGATTTCCAGGAAGAAAAATATTTGTAGTATTTTTCTTCGAATATAAGGTCTTGGGGGCAGCTGGGTAGCTCAGTGGATTAAGAGCCAGGCCTAGAGATGGGAGATCCTAGGTTCAAATTTGGCCTCAGCCACTTCCTAGCTGTGTGACCCTGGACAAGTCACTTAACCCCCGTTGCCTAGCCCTTACCATTCTTCTGCCTTGGAGCCAATACACAGTATTAACTCCAACACGGAAGGTAAGGGTTTAAAAAAAAAAAGAATATAAGGTCTTACACTATCCACATCCAGAGAAAGAACTGTGGGAACAAAAACGCAGAAGAAAAACAGGATCAATCTTGTGGTTTGATAGGGATATGATTAGGGTTTTAATGTTAAAAGATCATTCTATTGCAATATGAATAACATGGTAATAGGTTTTGAACAATAATATATGTATAACCCAGTGGAATTGCTAGTCAGCTCCTGGGGGTGGGGGTGGGGGTGGGGCAGGAATCATGAATCATGTAATTAGGAAAATATTCTAAAGAAAAAAAAAGAATAAGATTATACTGTCTTAGAAAGTAGGAATCACCTGGAGTAGGGGGTATGGTAGAATGGTGGCAGGAACTCCTTGTACTTTGCATACTTAAAGCTTTTCAATAAAAAATTATTGTTTTTTGATTGGATCTTTGAGAGAAGGTAAAGGATCAGCTCTTCTATTCGACCCAGCTTCCTATTAGGATCACTCAAATATTTATTGAGTACTTACATTATTTTGGTGTGCTAGGTGCTGGTGGATAAAATGAGTTATAAAAATAAGAATATCTTACAGTTTACAAAACTTTACATTCTATTTGTATTGAGTTTCATCACAACCCTCTGAAATAGGCTGAGGGTTTTACTTTCTTTATTACCTTTTTTAAGGAAACAGTCTTAGTTGAGAGATTAATTAACTTATCCAAAGTAGTTGGAGAATCAGGACTAGAATTTTTTTTAAAAACCCTTACCTTCTGGCTTAGAATCAATATTTAGTCTCAGTCCCAAGGCAAATACTTAGTCTCAGTCCCAAGGCAGAAGAACATTAAGAGCTAGGCATTAGGGGTTAAGTGACTTGTCCAGGGTTACACATTTAGGCCATGTCTGAGGCCAGATTTAAACCTAGGTCTTCCCAATTCCAGGCCCAACTAGAATTTTTTAAAATCCCTACTCCAGGTTATCTTTGACTAGAATGAGAGTTTGTTTACAGCTTTCCTAATTGGAAAGTCTGTCCTATAACAATCATTCTATTGGATGTACAAAAAATGTGATTAAGTTGTTGCCAAAACTTAAAATGATTACCAGAAAAGAGATTATGCCTTTGTATTTTAATTTTTCACCAGAAATATACACATAAATTTAAAAGTATACATTTCCTGCTTTTCCCAGTTAGTTCTCATCATAGGATCATAGATTTAGAGCTTTGAGGCCATGAAGTCCAACTTCCTCATTTTGTAGGTAAAGAAATTGAAGTCTGAAGAGGTTAGTTATCCAAGACCACACAAATAGTAGATATTAAAGATGGGATTTGACCCAGTTATTCTGATTCCAAAGCAAATGAATGTTCTTTCCACTGAACCAACCAAGGATATGTAATTTGTTTATTACTGAGGTTTTTTGTTTGATTTATCACATTCTAGTACTGGAATAAAAGAATCCCCAATTACTATTTTTTCTTTTTTGTATAACTGTTCATCTTTTATGAATTAAATTTTTGTGTTGAGTAAATTGAAATTTGTTCCTTTTTCTTTTACTATTATATAATGCCCTTGCTTGTCTTGTTCCATTTTTTTTCTTTTTTTATATTTTGCCTTACCAAATACCATTACTGCCATGTCTGTTTTTTTTTTTTAAATTTGGAGTTTTCATGGTGTATTTTAGACAAATCTTTTTGTTTTAATCTAACAATATCCTTTTAGCTTAAAAGCATTTTCTGAGAGACACTATAACCTAACATGCTGGATTTGGAGACTGGAAGACTTGGGCTCAAATGTCACCTCTTACCAGCTGTGGGACTCCAGACTGATGACTGAACCTTTTTTCTGAGCTTCTGGCAACCCTTAAGACTTAAATTTTAGATTTGGTTGCAATCTATATCAATGAAAGAAATTCCTACATAAAAATGTCCTTGATGTTGGTATGTTTCCTGTAGATGTTATATAGATGACTTTTTTTTCCTAGAGCCATTATACAATTTTTAATAGGAAAATTCATTTTCTTCATGTTTATTGTAAGTAGTCAGATTTTTTTTTTCTTTTAGGAAAAAAGCTATACATGTGAGTAGAGATATTTAAGAAACCTTTTTTTTTTTAAGTGCATACTGTGTCTAAAACTGACACAGTCAACTTTTTGGTTTTTTTAAGATACTGATATGAAGTCTCAATTGTAGGTATTGACTGGGCTCCCAAGAGCGATCGCATTGTAACTTGTGGGGCAGACCGCAATGCCTATGTCTGGAGTCAGAAAGATGGAATCTGGAAGCCAACCTTGGTGATCTTGAGGATTAATCGTGCAGCCACCTTTGTGAAATGGTCTCCCCTGGAGAATAAATTTGCTGTAGGTAGTGGAGCTCGACTGATTTCTGTGTGCTACTTTGAGTCTGAAAATGACTGGTGAGTAGTAGTATTTAGAAGGAATAAATGAGAACAGATTTGTAAAGTTGTACATTCTGACCTATTTTTGCATTCTATATGGTATGCTGAGGCTCACATGTAACTGTTTCTCGAATTGGTATAAACTCTATTAAGATATTTTGCTTTACGAGTTATGTATGCATAGATGGATCAGACCACATGTAACCTCTCTCAGCAGAACCGATCATTTGTGTATTTTAGGCTACATACTTTTTTCCAATCTCTAAAATTAGACTTCTGTTCTCTTTCATCATTCTTTTCAAATTACAATTTTATTACCCTGATGCTATTTTTTCTTATTCTGTTATATAAATTACAGATTTAATTATACTCAGAGGCACATAGAAATGTTAGTATAGCTTCCCTTTCCCCCCACATCTGTCCTCTCAGACTTCTAGGATTAATTTTGAATTGTTTTTATTAAGCAATTCTGAGTTAATATAATATTCTATTTGTCATCTTATGATATAAACTATCTCAATGGAAATCCACTAGACTCTTGGAAGCCTAATTGTGAATGTTGTACTTTATAAATCATTTGAAACCAATCCAATCAAAATACAGAAATTTATTTTATGTCTAAAGAACTTATTTTAACTATTTCCTCCTGTTTGCTTTGATAAGAAAACAATCCTCTTCCATCTGACACACATTCAGATATGGTGGTAAACATACTCCAACTTGGAAGTGGTTTGTGATAACCTACTGTGTTTGTGTTTCAGCCAAAATGATCAAAATGTACTTTCTACAGTTTTGCCATTTCTCTTCAGGCATAATGAAATAAGGGAATTATCTTCTTTTTATAAAGCAATAAAACTTTCAGTTTGCACTCATTGGGATGAAACCAGGCTGAGTTATAAAATAAACTTTAAAAAAGATTTAGTTTTCTTTCTTTCAAGCACAATGAATAAAACATTCTCTCTGAGGAAATTTGTTTAAATGAATAGATGAGAATTACTTGTAATTGGCCATCAGTTGTTTCTGTGTAAATTGAGAACTAAATTTTTAAGGGCTTAAAAATTTTACTTAGATAGCTTAGAGATAGTTCCCCATATATGGTCTTATTTTCACTATCAATTTGCATAATAAACCTTTGCATTTCTTTGCATTCCTTCAGAGAGAACCTTCACAACTCTGGTGTAAATGTTCACAAATTCCGTGTGTGTGTGTGTGTGTGTGTGTGTGTGTGTGTGTGTGTGTGTGTGTGTGTGTTTTAAACCCTTACTTTCTGTCTTAGTAATTTAGTAATAACTATTAAGGCAAAGGGGTTAAGCTAGGCAAATGGGGTTAAGCGACTTGCCCAGTCACATGGCTAGAAAATGTTTGAGGCAGCTTTGAACCCAGGTCCCCTTGAATATACTCTGTGTGTTTTGAATAAATGAGATTTTCTAACTGAATAAAAAAGGTGAAGGAAGTAATTTGAACATCCTCTATTTTTTAATTTCCTGTGCATTCAGAAGCTTTTCCTCAATTGTAAAATAGTATTTCACAGAGTCATAAAATGTTAGAGCTAAAGAGAATTTAGAAGTCATTTAGTGTAATTCCTTAGTTCAGAACAGGTGATATTGATTTGTCTAGACCATAAGAGTTAGTGGTCCAAATGAAGACAAAGATCTCGTGCTCTCTCTTTTTAAGATATTTTATTTCATCAAGTACATGTAAAAAGTTTCTACATAAACGTTTTCAGAAGTTTGCGATCTAAGTTGTCTAAAAAATCATATTCTCTGAAGATCTTGGTCTCTTTTAGTCTAATTCTTTTAACTTATTTACATACTAAGTTTATTTACTGCTTATCTACATGATGATGTCAATACTTTTTAAATAATAACCCAGAGCCCTCAAATGATATTATGAGTTGTTAAGTATCTTTCTCTTCTCTATTTTGCTTTAATATTATAAAATATTTTCATTGTGCTATATACTTAACTACAGTGGTTTGGGGGGAACATCAGGCCTGTTTACATGACAGAGTCCAAAAAGTGAGACATTTTCTGCTCTCCAGGAGTTTACATTAATTGGGAGAGACAGTACATTAAAAGAAAGTTCTGCTACAGAGCAGATCTTAGTTATTCTCCTGAGAATGAGAATTTTAGCTAGATGGAAGATTATAAAATGGATTTGTGAGATTCAAGTACCTTGTAAACTTGTAAACTAAGATGGAAATAAGTAAAGATAACTAATTAGTGAATTTTGATGCTTGGAGGGCTATTCATTACCACTGTTGGTATCACTCACTTGTGCCTTCTCATATGTGACTCTTGTCATTGCCCTTGAGTATTCATTCCATGTTCTTCTAGAAATCCCTCACAGAAGGACCACCCAGTGTCCTGGGTCTTTCTTCTACCTCTCAACATTCCATCTGTAGATTATCTTTTCTTGTTGCTTCATGCACATCTTTCTGATAAATCATCTGCCATTTTTCCTGCACAGTTTTTCATGGTAATCTGTTGAAGCCCTATCAAGGTGCTTCTTTCCACATGCACTCCAGTGCTCTTTGGATGACCTGTAACTTTAATTCTGCCCAACTGTAGGTCAGACAATCTCTTGACCACCACAAAGCATCACCAGAACATTATTGATGTTAACAAGTTAGGCTTTGGTTTCAAGGAGAAGCTTGGGGTCATTAAAAGCATTTTCCAGTTTGCCAAAGGGAATCCAACTTGCAGTCTTTATTCTAGTCAGTTCAGGGCTCTTTGTCCATTTGCAGTGCCTTTCCAAAGCATATGTAATGGCATTCTATGAGCTGTCCATTCTAGTATATAATAGTAGAGCACCAACAAAGGCATTTTTTATCTGTGTGGTTTTTCAAATGTGAATTTTGAAGCCAGACTCTTTAGTAAATATAGAATTCAGAAGATTCTACATTGTTCTAGGGGTTGCTACAATCAGCATAATGTTGCCATTGCCATCTGTAGAGAACCCCTTTGATTTGGATTTATTGTGAACCTCCTCCATGACACTGGCATGTTTGACAACCATATTTTCCTGTTTTATGCTTCATTGTTAATTAAAATTTAGTCAGATATATGCATTTTTGGACCTAGACAATGTGAGAATTAGTTTTGCAAGTTATTTATTTTTGCATCTTTCAAAGAAACATGATTCTCCCCCCCCCCCTTTTTTTTTTAAACCTTTACCTTCTGTCTTAGAATTGACACTGCGTTTTGGTTTCAGGGCAGAAGAAGGATAAAGGCTAGGCAATGGAGGTTAAGTGACTTGCCCGGGGTCGTAGCTAGGAAATGGCTGATGTCATTTGAAACCAGGACTTCCCATTTGCAGGCCTGGCATTCTATCCACTGAATCACCTCGCTGCCCTGGAAACATGATTTTAATATATACATAAGAGACATTGATGGAGAGTTGGAAGGCAATTTTACTCTTATAAAATCAAATATTTATAGATAACAGATAGTAAGTGCAGTGAGATCTCATCAACACTATATCTTTCAATCATTTGTATGACATTAAAGTTGTAGTATGGTATAGAAATCTGGACATGGAGTTAGAAAGATCTGAATTCAAATCCAACCTCAGATTCTTCATACCTGTGTAACCTTGGGCAAATCATTTAAACTCTATTTGCCTCAGTTTTCTCAACTGTAAAATGGAGATGCTTAAAGCACCTGCCTCCCAGGATTGTGAAGATCAAATGTGTTAATATTTGTAAAGTGCTTAATATAATGCCTGGCACATCATACTGTTGTTTAGTTAATCATTGCCAAACCCTTCAAGACCCTGTGGGCCATAACATGCCAACCTTGTCTGTGTTCTTTTCCTTTGTTGTATTTAAAAAAAATTTTTTTTAATAATCCTTATCTTCTGTCTTAGTATCAGAAGGGTGTTAAGGGCTAGGCATTTGAGTTTAAGTGACTTGCTCAGGGTCTGTAAAGATTAAAATTTAGGGGAGACTGAGGCAGGTAGAAATTGGTTTCTCTCTGCAAGGAGTATTATATTTGATGAGGTTTATTAAAGGTTGAGAATTTAAGAATATACAAGTAAGAAAAAACACGTGCCTAGGCCAAAGCCCTAGACAAGACCTTACCTACATTATGGAAAAAGCCATGTCTGCCCCAAAATGGAAGTCCAAAAGAGAGCCAAAAGCCTTTGCAATCAGCTTAAATCCCTTCTCGATCTCGGCCCAGGTGAGATTACAAAGCATCTGGAGAAGTGGAGCAAAGGCTTGTGGGGGTTGAAGTCCAGAGTTCGAGTCTATTTTTTACAGGTCACACAATTAGAAAGTGTCTAAGACCAGATTGGAACCCAAGTCATCCTGACTTCAGGCCTGGCACTCTATCCACTACTACTAGCTGCCCCCATGAAGTTTTCTTGGCAAAAATACTGGAGTGGTTTATCATTTCTTTCTCCAGTGGATTAAGGCAAACAGAGGTTGACTGACTTACCCAGGGTCACCACTAGTAAGTATTTGTGGTCCAATTTGAACTTGGTTCTTCCTAATGCCAGGCTCCCCTCATGCCTTATCCACTGAACCACCAAGCTAGCTACCTAAGCACATTGTAGGTATTTGATAAAATGCTTATTCCCTTCCTCTGTATAACTTCCATCAAGGATGCCCTCGATACATGTATTAGTTATTTTCCTGAAGATTTCTATAGAGAAGAGAATATATTCATATTGGTCAGTAGTTACTGGTATTCTCTTGGTAGTTTTTTTTTTTAAACCCTTACCTTCCATCTTGGAATCAATTACTTTGTATTGGTTCTAAGGCAGAAGAGTTTTAAGGGCTAGGCAATGGGGGTTAAGTGACTTTCCCAGGATCATAGAAGTGTCTGAGACCAGATTTGAATCTAGGACCTCTGGTCTCTAGGCCTGGCTCTCAATCCACTGAGCTACCCAGCTGCCCCCTCTCTTGATAATTAAAAAATAAAAATAAATTCTGACTCAACCAAATGTTTTATATCCTCCCTTTTATTTTTCTTGAGAATTGATCTAACAAACACTCAAAATTGTCACCTCTACTGTGAATTTTTTGTTTATTTGGTCTAAACCAAATAGACCACCCTCTGTGTTCATCATTGTTTTCTTTAGTGCCATTTCTGTTTCCTCATATAGGGCTGAACTTTGCCGAGGACTGTAGCAAACATGTTTGCAGACTGCCCAATATCAGAGACTGTGAGGTTAGCATCCAAATGTTGTGGCTCCAATGTCATAAATGAAAAATAGCTTGTAAGAAATCTTGGCACGTCTTTTTATTTTTTGTTGTCTTTTTTCCACTTTCATCCTTAAATGCTCTCAACATGATCTATCTTAATTAGGTCTCATCACGTTTTCTGTAAGCTTGTTTTTGCCTCCAGCCAGCAACTGGCCTTCAAACATCTCTGAAATACTTTCTATGTGCCAGGCATTGGGCTATCAAAAAAAAAAAGAAGGGAAGTGTTCCAATCCTCAGGAGTTCATTTTGATGGAATAAAACATGCAAATAACTATGTACATAGAAGATATAGTCAGTTTAAATAGAAGTTCATCTCAGAGGAAGGGCTGATGAAAGGGCTGAGGGAGGAACAGAGACTGGGAAAAGCCTTCAGCAAAAGCTGGGATTAAATCCATGTCTTGAAGGAGGCTCTAAAACAGTTGAGGGGGAAGGAGGGTATTCTGGAAATGAGGGAGAGCCAGTACAGATGCAAGGAATTTGGGAAATGAGGTGTTTTGTGAGAAGACCAGCAGGGCCATTGTGGCTAGATCTCAGAGTTTATGGAGGGGAATAAAATGCTAAAAAAGAAAGATAGGGTGGGGCAGCTGGGTAGCTCAGTGGATTGAGAACCAGGCTTAGAGAAGGGGGGTCCTAGGTTCAAATCTGACCTCTTTGACTCATCCAGGGTCACACAGTTAGGAAATGTTTGAGGCCAAATTTGAATTTCTGTCTCTACTCCTGCACTCTGACCATTGAGCCACTTGCCTGCCCCTAGGCATGAATCTTACTTCTAGTTACAAGAAATTGCATTTCCTCCTCCAACATTATTAAATCACAGAGGTCCTAGTGTTCAAGGGGCCCTTCAGGCAGTCTGGTGAAGCCCCTGGGCTCCTTTTAAAAAATGATGTTTTTAATTGTATTAAGATAAAACACAGGATTATAAAGGAAACCAATTCTGTGGACATTTAGGGTATCCCAAAAGTCTTTAGTGCAATATTAAGCTTTAATAGCTTTAGGAGGTTAAAACTATACTAAAGGGGGCAGCTGAGTAGCTCAGTGGATGGAGAGCCAGACCTAGACGGGAAGTCCTGGGTTCAAATGTGACCTGGGACACTTCCTGGCTATGTGATCCTAGGCAAGTCACTTAACCATCATTGCCTGTCCCTTACTGTTCTTCTGCCTTAGAATCAATATACAATATTGATCCCAAGATGGAAGGTAAGGGTTTAGAAAAAAAAAGAAAGATAGAAAGGGACCAAGTTGCAAAAAGACAAACAGAATTTTCTATTTCATTCTGCTTGTATTAGGGAGCCGCTGAAGTTTATCTGGGAGGCGTGGGGGAAGATATAACATGATCAGACCTGTTCAATAGGACACTTTGGCAGTTGAATGGAAGATGGACTGGAGTGGGGAGAAGCAACTAGGCTAATTATTAGTCCAGACATGAGGTGGTGAGGGTTAGGGAGATGATTGTATGAATGTTTGGAAGGTGTAATAGATAACAAAAGATGGGATGGTAGAAATGAACAAAATTTAGCATCATATTCTTACTGTTTTGTGAAATAATACTGGTCTGATCTTTAACTATTCTCTTCCATAAAGATTTTCCACATTAGTTTATATTCCCCTTGGCTGCCATCTCTCCACAAGTTAACTTCTTAAGGAAATATGATGATTTATGTAAATTTCTGTTCTTTTATCCATTTCCCTTTTTTTAATGTCAACAACTTGTTTAGGTCAGGTTGAATTGCCTCAATTGCACATCATAGTTTATTTTAAAATCAAGTATCAATTTTGATTTTACTTTAACAAGTCATTGTTCTAACTATACATATGGCAGTTAATCTGAAATTTTCTCCCTTAGGGCCAGTCATTTTCTGTTCAAATTTAATTAAATTAATGTGTTATTTGGTATTCATCATAATCAGCACTGACTATCTTCTTTGAATAAAGTTATTTCTGAAGACTTGCGTAAACTGATGCAAAGTGAAGTCAGGAGAACAATTTATTCAATAACAACAATATTTTAAAAAACAAATTTTAAATGACTTAGGAACTCTGATCAACACAGTCACCAGTCACAATATCAGTAGCCTTGTGATGAAATATGCTGCCCACCTCTTTCTTATGGACTCAAAGTGCAACTTGAGACATATTTTTTTAGACATGGCCAGTTGGGGAATTTGTTTTAGTTTGTAACAAGGTTTTTTCTTGCTTTTTCAGTTTGGAGGTCAGGGTAAGGGTTGTTGGGAGGGATGAAAATAAAATTCATTTTTTACTTTTATTTTTTTATTTTAATTTTTTAAAACTCTTACCTTCCGTCTTGGAGTCAATACTGTGTATTGGCTCCAAGGCAGAAGAGTGGTAAGGGCTAGGCAATGGGGGTTAAGTGACTTGCCCAGGGTCACACAGCTAGGAAGTATCTGAGGCCAGATTTGAACCTAGGCCCTCCCATCTCTAGGCCTGGCTCTTAATCCACTGAGCCACCCAGCTGCCCCCTAAAATACATTTTTAAAAAAGAAAGTATTCCTAATATATTAGCAAGATACTTCCATATAGTCTACAAGCCATTGGCCTCTTTATTCTTTAATCTTATTTCCTAAACTTTTTGCTTTCTTCCTCTGCCCACTTTTCTATTGAACTAATCAAATATCAAAATAATCTTCATGCACAAGTGTCTTTGTGCACAAAAACACACAAAGACAATCGTCATCCTCGGTTACTGAGAGACTACTACTGTGTAATTTAAGGTCACCATAAGAGTTTTTCTATAATCCCATTCTTTGCAGCAGATGTTGATGTATAGTCAACAGTTATTTTCCTAATAGTATTGTTTCTTTGGGAAATTAGGGTGAATTCCACACCATAGCAAAGCATCAGAGAAGGACTTTGTAGAGGAATATTGATAATAAAGAAATCTAATAAATCTGAACTCTTCATACTATAAAAGTTGGCATCATAGAGGATCTGAAAAAATAGTAACTAACATAGAGGTAAACATCTGTGTACTATTGATAGTAAGAGTGATACCATGTAAAATTCAGAGAGTGAGAGTTTAATTGGAGGGATAATTAGTGAAAGGTTACTATTTATCAATCAATCTGTCTTTGAAAATGTCAGCCCAATTTGTTAGGAAACCCACTGGCAAATGTGAACTTCATGCTTAGATGTTATCTGCTTGATAGACTTAGGTGACATTTGAGGAGTCTGGTTTGACATCTTGGTATGTATATATAAGTTGTCACTTTTTTTGGCTTTAGGTGGGTGAGCAAACACATAAAAAAGCCAATTCGTTCTACTGTCCTTAGTTTGGACTGGCACCCCAACAATGTTTTGCTGGCTGCTGGATCTTGTGACTTCAAATGCAGGTGAGAAAAAACTAAATTTTATATATAGATTTCAAATTGGCTCACTAGGTGTTGACTCATTTTGTATTATCAAATACAAAACAAAGCCAAGTAGTAATAATATAGAAAGACCAGGACCCAAGTCTCTTTTTACTTCTATTTGTTTTTAGTAACATCTTGCCAATATTATCACAAAATATGTATGAGTAATATAGACTGGGGAGAAAGTTTTGATACCTCAATATTATTTCTCATATGTCATCTCTGGCAGCGGCCCTTGTGATATCACTACTATGGTATTAATGTACAAAATGTAGCATAACTACATAAGATTTTCTTGTACTGTTATTTTTGAAGTAGTTCACTGATTACTTTTCTTAGAACAAGACTGGAAGAAATACAGTTGGGTTTAAATTTGATCCATATGTCACCAAGAAGCAGGAAATCTTGGATTTTGCCCTTCTATGAAAAACAATGTCTTTTGGGGTACATAAGACCAGAAAAGATGTCAGGAATCTTTCTCCAATAGGTTACATGAAGAAGAAGGCGGCTTGTATCACCAGTGTTGGGTTATTATTTGGAAAGAATGCTTGTTAAATATTTAAAATCAGATTTTAACAGTGGGGAATTGAGTGAACATCAATTAAGTAAGGCTCATCTGGTGAATGCCGTTTTAACATAAAGCTTTTTAGCCATCCTTCAGAATATGTCCTAAGGTTTCGAATGCCATCGGGTCTCCTAAATTTTGATTTGTTCCTACAGTAGGTTCAGCTATTGTTGTTTGTAATGGTGTAGCTTCTTTGGAAGTTGAAAATAGGTATTGTTAACAAAGAAAGAGGGATAGCTACCACTATCATTCTGTTAGAACAGAGCTAAAAATATGATTATCAAGACAGAGTTTAGTTCACATCATACAAGTGCAGAATAGCACATATAATCCAAAGTATAACATAAAAACTTTATTATTTGAAATAGATGATTTTCTGGATATAACAACCAGTTCGTTATTATCCTTTAATCATAGCTTAAGATGAAAATAGTTCACTCTGACTTAATAACTAACTCTGCTCACCACTTGCTTCCACTGTTGAGGTGGAGAGGGATGGATTTTTTTTTTTTTTTGCAGTAGTACAGGCCTGAGGTAATAAGAGGCAAGAATGAAGTGGTAGCAGTGAAATAGAAAGGAATGAATTTGATATAATTACTAAGGAATGAGCGACAGGACTTGGTATAGACTAGATCCAAATGGAGAAGAACAAGGCATCAAAGATGACTCTGGTTTTCAGAGGCTAAATGAATGGAAGAATGAAAGAAACATTGAAATCTGATAAGGAGTTGGCTTGGCAGAAAATCAGTTTCAGTATGACAAATTAATTTTTAAATCACTTGCTGTTGAAAGCATTAATTAGGCAGTTACAGCTTTGAAACTAGTGCTCAGAAGAGAGTTTAGGAATAGAGGTTTAGGTTTGGGAACCTGGGTCTCATTTTCCTTATTTTTAAAATGAAAGAGTTAGACTTGATGACTCTTCTCTCTAATCTATGGACCTACAATAATCTAAACCTTGAGAGTGGATTAATGTTCTCAGAAAGCAGGAAAACAGCAGACCAAGCCATGAATAATGCAGATATTTAAGGGGGAAGTGAAAGGAAAGTAGTGTAAGGATAATTTTAGCTTTGTGACTTGGAATCTAAATAATTGGTCACCAGGGAAAATTCCCAAATAATAAAATATCCAAGTCATCTGGGAATTATGGTGATTTTAATTAATACAGAGAGAAGGAATTAAGGAAAAGAGAGAGTGTGTGAAAGAATTAATTTAAACTGCTCTGGCTCAGGCTGAGCCAGACAGTAGTTAAAGGCCTTGGCCAAAGTGGCTTCCCTGAGCCCAAGGGGAAAGGAGTCAGTCTTATCACTCACCACGAGACCATTTCCAGGAGGCTGTCTGAGGGGGATCCTCCAGGCTGAGTTCCAGTCCTCACTGAACTGAACTCCAAATCTAATTGCACTATGAACTGAATTCAGTTGCCTGAACTGACTTTTTTAGCCTCCATTTAAAGAAATTTTCTCTTATATCACCTCCCCTAAATTTTCACATCTACCAATCACATAGAGCTTTCTCCAGGACTGCCTATTCTTTAGTTCTCACCTTCTTTGATTAGATTTTCTCCAGGACTATCCACTCTTTAGTTCTCACCTTCTCTGGTTAGATTATATCTTCTGAGGTACTTCAAACTTCTTTGTTAAGCTTACCTTTTGTGAGTTACTTGACCTTTTTGTGATTAATTTAACCTTTATAGGTACTTAATACCCTTTTGTATTAGATCTAAAAATATACTTAGCTTAAGTTTTAGCTTCACTATAAGGCATGAGTTAAGTACCCTCATTGTTCAATCAGGAGTTTACAATTTTATCTTCCCCTAAAGTATGTCTAATTAGGGTGGAGTCATTTCCAAGTTCACAGTAGAGAATAATGTTATTCCCTTGACAACATTTTCAGTTATGGTCTGTTATGCAGGTACTCTTGTTCTTTTTTTTTTTTATTAAACCCTTACCTTCTGTCTTGGAGTCAATACTGTGTATTGGCTCCGAGACAAGAGTGGTAACAGCTAGGCAATGGGAGTTAATGACTTGCCCAGGGTCACACAGCTAGGAAGTGTCTGAAGCCAGATTTGAACCTAGGCCTCCCATCTCTAGGCCTGTCTCTCAATCCACTCAGCCACCCAACTACTATTATTCTTGTGATCCACCCTTGAATTTTAAATTCCTTTGTCATTTTCTTCATTGTGTTTTTAAAAAATGAAAATGATAAAGGGTTCCATATTTCTATGTAAATTAGATGTTCATCTAGGTATCTAATTCCTCTTACTCCTACAAATACTTGAAGACTCCTATGTAAGGGTTAAAATTAATGGTTGGACAATAATTATATGAATTTATGTGGTTGCCAATATTATATCTCCAGTCAGAAATTTATTTACAGATATTTACAAAATGGAGAGAAAACAGTAGAGAAATGTGAAGAGGTTATCTGTCCTATCAACCTAAATGTTTTGCTTCAGGTCTGCTTAATTCAGGCAGAGATTAATTAGCTCTCAACTAAGAAGGCTGGTAGTGAGTAACCATACGGCCTCCTCCAAGATGGAAGCTAGATTCTCCAGAAGCTAGGAAAGGGGTCAGCCTTTTACTCACCCAAGGAGGTAATCCAAGAGTCAGAGTCCAAGTAGAAGCTGAGCTCAGAGCCCATGATCCAAGCCATAGTCTCTAGCAAAGTTCCCTCAAAGACTATCCAAGACTATCTCCAGAAGACAATCTCTTCAGAATATCTTCTCAAAAATAGTCTGCCCTGAAGGAGTTCAGGGCTTGCTTTTTATGGTGACTTCTTGTCTCTTCCCTCTTCACAGTGTAACAATTAAAATTAGTTTTTCTGCTAAAAATATTATATTTTATGAGGTTTATTAAAGATTAAGAAATAAAGAAAATACAAAATTAGATAGCACATGCCTAGGAGGGCTGAAAGCCCATTGAATTTCACTTACTACATCTTGAGAGACACGTGTGCTTGGAAGCGGAAGCAGAGAGAGGGAGGGAGGGAGAGACAGACAGACACAGACAGACGCAGGCTGTACAGTCAGTTTAAATACCCCTTTTGCTCTCGGCCCAGGTGAGGACTGTAACAGTTAAAATTTAGGGGAGACTGAGGCAGGTAGAAATTAGTTTCTCTCTTCAAGGAGTATTATATTTTATGAGGTTTATTAAAGGTTGAGAATTTAAGAATATACAAGTAAGAAAAAACACGTGCCTAGGCCAGAGGCCTAGACAAGACCTCACCTACATAATGGAAAGAGCCACGTCTGCTCCAAAACAGAAGTCCAAGAGCGAAAGAGAGCCCAAAAGCCTTTGCCATCAGCTTAAATCCTTCCTCGATCTCATCCCACCTCAGAATTGCGTGAGATTACAAAGCATTCTGGGGAAGTGGAGCAAGGGCTTGTGGGGATTGAAGTCCAGAGTTCAAATGTCAATTTTACATACCCCCGTTTGATCCTCTGGGAAGAAGTCCTTCCCCAAAGGATCATAAAAACATAATCAATTTAAAGATTATAATAATTTGAGGATAAGAAAAAAAATAAAATAAAACCCATAATTACTGAACTCATTGACAAAAAGCCAGTTAGGGGGCAGTCCCCTTTGGCATAAAAGTCTAGATACAAATAAATGTTCAATCAACTACACCCAAAGTTCAATTTTGTGCAGCTTGTGGTCTGGAGGCTTCTTCATGGTGACTTCTCCAACAGTTCAGTTCTGGATTCAGAGAGGTAGCATCTTCTTTACCTAAAATTCTTCTCAAAAGGAATTTAAACTTTGAAATTTAAAATAATAATATTTTTTACAGGACTCGGGGAGATTATAGGAGCATTCTGGGAACTTCAAAGGACTTCTTAGAATTGAAGTCTGGGGTTCAAATCTCCATTTTACAACAGGGGCCAATAACAGTTTCTAATTTGTCTAGCACTACCCAAGTAGCAGTCTCTGTAGGATAGACTTCTCATCTCCTGAAGGTTAAGTTCTCATCAAAAAGATTCACAGATAGGGCAGCTGTGTTGCTCAGTGGATTGAGAACCAGACCTAGAGACTGGAGGTCCTAGGTTCAAATCTGGCCTCAGACACTTCCTAGCTGTGTGACCCTGGACAAGTCACTTTATACCCCTATTGCCTAGCCCTTTCCACTCTTCTGCCTTGGAACCAATATGCAGTATTGATTCCAAGATGGAAGGTAAGAGTAAAAAAAGAAAAAAAAATTTACAGCTGATTGAATTTCTAAGTACCTTGCTATCTTCTCACCTAATACTAAGTAAAGTGTTTAATCTTTTGTTGATTCAATTCAAAAGTAGACAAAGGAGAGTTAATCCTGTCTTCAAAATCTAGTGAGGTACTAAATAGGGTACTTAAGTTATTGTTAACCAAAGTGTTAACTCAAAATAGACAAAGGGAGTAAAGGATTCCCTTTCAGAACTATAAACTCAGAGAGAACAAATAATTCCCTTTTACACCTACTAAATCTTTTTATTGATAGTTTAAACTTCTCTACTAGGAGCAACTAGGTAGCACAGTGGATAGAGTGCCAGGTCTGGAGTCAGGAGGACCTGGGTTCAAATTTGGCCATGGACATTTCCTGACTATGTGGCCCTAGGCAAGAAATTTAACCTCCATTGCCTAATCCTTGCCATTCTTCTCTTAGAATTAATGTTAAGAAAAATGGTGAGAGTTTTTAAATAAATTAACAAACACACATCCCTACTTTAACCTACTTTAAATGGAACTATCATTCTTTCAAGTGTTGGAATATTAGCTTCTTTTTTTCAGTATTAGACATTCCTAAATTTCACAATTGTATGAACTTCAGCAGTATTTCAAGGACGCTTCAACAGTTCTTCCATCAAGGCAAAACCTTCATCCCCCCCCACACACACACAAAAAACCCAACCTCAACAAAGTTTGTCCATGAGATGGTCTTTGATAATTAATGTGGCCAAAGAATTAAAGGCCTCTCTCCTGCCGTGTTCTTGAGAAGTTTTCTAACCTCCACCAGAAGAGCTCCCAGTTTTGCATCCCAAGACTTTCCATTCTGTTTATGGCAGTGATGGTGAACCTATGGCACAGGTATCAAAGATAGCATGCAGAGTATTCTCTGTGGGCATCCTGTCTGGCCCCTCCCAGTTTGTTACCAGAAAAGGTAGGACTCGGCGGAGCTGCTCCCCTCCCCCTCTACCATGCATGATGACATTTTTTCACATCCCACCCCTGCCCCTCTGGGAGCTCCCATTGGGAGCACACAAGGGATAAGGTGGAGGACTTACAGGTGGCAGAGATGGAGGGGGGAAGAGTGCTCAGGCCACTCCCCTCCCCCTCTCTATACTCACTGAGTACATTCCTCACTTCACCCACCCCTCTACCCAGCAGCCCAATGGGAGTGCTTCCTCCCTCCCCTGTGTGGATTAAGGGGGGGCTCAGGGTACACCTGGCACACAGTTGGAGGGGGGCATGGCATGTGGTCTCTGAGCAAGCAGGGGAAGGCAAGGGCACAGCACTCAGTGGGGGGGTTGGGGGAGCAGAGAGTACTCCATCTCTAAAAGGTTCTCTATCACTGGTAGATGGGATGGGATGGGAACTGAAGAATGGAGAGAGTCTCTTGAATAAAGTAGCTCCCATCCACTATAACAGTTAGCATTTTCTCTGCAACATAGAAAGTTTCCCAGAGCAAAAGTTAAGTTGTCTGCCCGAACCTACATAGCCGGTAGGTAGCAGGTGAGACTTGAACTCATGTTTTCCTGGCTTCAGAGATAGCTCTCTGCTTAAGCCCTGGCTGCCTGTCTACTTGGGACTGCTCCTAATTGTTAGGAAATACTGACTTTGTGACCATTTTCAAGTCACTTAACTTCTTAGTAGCCAAGTAACTCTTAAGATTTTAAGTTATATACAATTTGTTGATCAACGTCTCTGGAAAGATTTTTTTCACACTGGGAATTTCTTACACTACTGACGTCATAGTCATAATGTTGTTTGCTGTCCTCTAAGATCTTAAATCATTTTCATATCAACTGTTCATTAGCTACATTTGTAAATTACATCTTTAAACTTATATATTGGACTTTAAATTTATTCCTATTAAATTTCATCTTATTAGTAACATTTACTTTATCGTTCTGTGTGTGTGTGTATATGTGTGTATAAAAACTTTATCTTTTGTCTTAGTATTCTATTCTTGGTATGTTGAGTCTAAGAGTGGCAAGGGCTAGGTAATTAGGGGTTAGTGACTTGCCCAGAGTGGCATAGTTAGGAATTGTCCAAGGCCAGATTTGAACTCAAAACTCCTCTCTGGGCCTGGCTCTCTGTTTACTGAACCACCTAGCTGACCTTAATTTTATTTCTATGAACTTTTATTAGTAAGCTTTAGTCCACTATTCTGGCCTTTTGCTATGTATTTGTAGTGAACCTGTGATCTAACCCATACTATGAGCCCATCTTGTTCACAAGAATAACATGTGTGATTTTGTCAAATATTTTGCTGAAATCCAGATACACTGCATTCTCTGACCTGCTAATCTGGTAATCCTGACAAAAAAGAAGCGAGTTAATCCTGGAATGACTTGTTTTTAGTGAAGGTATATGCCAGATTTTTTGCAAGGAATCTGTCTTCCAGTACTTTGAAGATTCTACCTCCTCCCTTTTGAAAATCAGGACATTTTTCTCTCTTCTGTCTCATAGCACACATTCTGTTCTCCCTAGATTTTTAAAAATTATTGGCAGCAATTACATCCACCAGGTTTTTAGTACCCTGGGATGTATTACATCCTGTCCTCCTGGCTTGAACTCACTGAGGGAAGATGGATGCTTTCTTACTGTCGTCTTATCTGATAACCATTTTTATCTATTCTTCCCACTACGGAGATCATCCTCCTTGGCCAATTAAAGAAGCTAAATAAGAATTTATTTGTTCTTTTTCCTCTATCATCTGTTATCATCATCTCACATCTTTGAAACAACCCTTAAGATGATTGTCTCCAAAGTTAGTCCTGGATGACAAACACAGTCCATCTCCATGTCATAACCAAAAACCTTTCCAGCTAAGACCTCCTGGATCTTGTACCATTGGTGTTAACCAAGAATCCAGGGTTACCTCCAGGTCATAGTGACACAGGTAGAACAGTATGTGGGTTAGCAGAATGTAAGGGTGTATATGTACAAAATACAAATATTTAGACATGATAAATTCCTTGGAATAGGGAAAATGGGTTCAAGTGTCCTAGCCCCAACACTATGTCACAGTCACTTTGCTTCTTTGTCCCTAAATTGTCTCATTGGTAAAATGGGAAGATAATACTGACTCTACCTTGCAGCATTGTTGTTAAGTACTTTGTAAACCAAATGTAAGACATTAGATATGTTCTTTTTAATTTATAGTTTGTTTTTTAATCTCTTAGAGTATTTTCTGCCTACATTAAAGAAGTTGATGAAAAACCAGCCAGTACTCCATGGGGTACCAAGATGCCTTTTGGTCAACTGATGTCAGAGTTTGGTGGTACTGGAAGCGGTGGTTGGGTCCATGGGGTCAGTTTCTCTGCCAGTGGGAACCGCCTCGCTTGGGTCAGCCATGATAGTACTGTATCAGTTGCTGATGCCTCTAAAAATATGATGTAAGTATTCTTTACTTTTTTAAACATATAGTATCTTCTATTTCTGAAACTTTTTCCCTCTTGTTGGAAATGGGATATGTGAAAGTCAAAGCTGGTCCCTATTAGTTTAATCAGATGAGCGACCATAATTCAGTGTAAAATAATAGAAATACATTGAGACTTCGAATTGGGAAATTTTCATTAACAGAACAGCTCCTTTGAGGCATATTTGTGCTAGTTAACAGCTAATATTTGAAATGTTTTTTAGATCTGAACTTGAAAAAAGGTTCTTATGTTCTTACAGCCAGAAATAATTTCTTTTTTTGTTGTTGTTAATTTTATTTAATTGATTAATTAAGAGAATTTTTCCATGGTTACATGATTCATATTCTTTCCCTCCTGTTCTCCCATCCCCCTTGGGTTTTACGTGTGCCAGTGATCAAGACCTATTTCCACATTATTAATATTTGCACTGGGATGATCATTTAGAGTTCTTTCTCTGGATGTCAATAGCATTCTCAGAAATGATTTCTAATGAAAGAACTATTGCAAATTCCTTTGAGAACTTGTCTGGTTTATAGTATTGATAAGCATTCCTTCAAAATAATAAGTTTATTCTATTAGTCTTCATTATGCATCTCCCTAACACTTAGGTTATCATAAGACATCTACTGGACTTATTGAATAGGAGATATTTTCTTGCCCTAGTTAGCCAGAGAATATTCAGCATTTTCATTAATTTGGACCCAGTTAAGTAAGGCCTGAAATTTTTGATGCTAATTTTCTTGTTAGATATTGGAACAACTTAAATTGTGATGACCCCATTTATTATTTAAGTTCTCAATGACTGAGGTTAATGTTTACATATTTATATGTTGGGGAAATAAAGAAAAACAATTCAGTCATCATTTCTCCTATCAGTTTTTGCCTTTTCTTGATAAACACAGATTTCTAAATGAGTCCAAAGAAAATGTGGTTCTTTATTTTAATTACTAATAAGATGTAATAACATTGTCCTAGAAATCAGTTTTCACAAGTAACTTTGGCTCCCTCTAGTGTCACATGACAGTATAGTCTCAAATTTGGTTTGGTTTTTTTTTCCTTAACTAGATTAGGGTTTTATGTATTTCCCCAAAATGTCATGATGTTGTAGTGTTTGTAAGGTAGTAGATTTTATTCATTTTATCCTGTTGGTTCAAATATACTTAATTAACTTTTTTAAAAGTATTAAGAATTTGGATTTAGGAGCAACTAGGTAGCTTAAAGGAAGAGCACCAGACCTAGAGATGGGAGGTCCCAGGACCAAATCTGGCCTCAGACACTTCTTAGTGGTGTGAACCTGGGCAAGTCACTTAACTCCAATTGCCTAGCTCTTACTTAGTATCAATTCTAAGCCCAGAAAGTAATGTTGGGGGGTTGAGGTAGAGGGACTCAGATTTTTTTTTTTTGCACTGTCATACCCTCTGAAAGAAAGTTTCACATGGTAAAAATCTGATGTAGAATGCTAGTCCAGCACCTGACACTAACTTTTTAAAAATTGTCTTTAAGAATATACTGTCTTTTGGGGGCAGCTGGGTAGCTCAGTGGATGGAGAGCCAGGCCTAGAGATGAGACATCCTGGGTTCAAATGTGACCTCAGACACTTCCCAATTGTGTGACCCTGGGCAAGTCACTTAATCCTCTTTGCCTAGCCCTTATTGCTCTTCTGCCTTAGAACCAATATACAGTATTGATTCCAAGACAGAAGGTAAGGGTTTAAAAAAAAAGAATATGCTGTCTTTTGAGTAAATCACAATTGATCTTTATTCATCCTCAAACTTTCATTGAGTACCCAATGCTAAGTAACATAAGATAGGAGTCCCTTCTGTCATAGAATTGTAAAGTCAAAAGATGCATAAAAATAGAGCTAACAGTAAGTAGGATATCATTAAATTCCAAATAAATAATCATTTTTATCTAGAGTAGTCATGGAACACCTCTTGGAGAAATAGAAATCGGGTTAGCCTTTATGGGACAGATATATTTAAATAGGGAGTAGAGTCTTTCAAGAAAAGTGAGCAGGCAAAAAAAAGAAAAGCAAGCAGGGGGCATATAGGTGGCACAGTAGACAGATCCAGGCCTGGAAATGAGAGGTCCTGTGTTGAAATCTGGTTTCCAGCCATGTGATCCTAGGCAGATCTATCCCTTACCATTCTTCTGCCTTGGAACCTCTACTTAGTATTGATTCTAAGTAAGACAGAAGTAAGGGTTTAAAGGGAGGGGGAGTGAGTAACATGAGCAAAGATAATGAGATAGAAGAGCACATGGCATATTTAGAGGTCAGTGAACAGATCAGTTTTACTGGAATGGAAGTCACTTAATCCTCTTTGCCTAGCCCTTATTGGGTTGGAATGGAAGGTTCCTTTTGAGGAAGGAAGGAAATAAAATTAAATGATACGATAGCCTTGACTGGAAGTTTGAATTTTTTTCTTAAGTTGATGGGAAGCCATTGGAAGGACTTCCCATCAACATAATATATGTAGTGGATAGGACACTGGACTAAAAGTCAGGAAGACTTGGATTCAAATCCTGCCTCAGATACTTAGTACCTATGTGATCCCAGGCAAGTCCTTTAACCTTTCTGGGCCTCACTTTCTTCATCTGTAAAATTAAGGGGTTGGACTGGATGACTTCTCTTTTTAAAACCCTTACTTCCTTTCTTAAAATTGATACTAGGTATCAGTTTCAAGGCAGAAGAGCAGTAAGGGCTAATCAATTGAATTTAAGTGATTTACCCAGGGTAACACTGCTAGAAAGTGTCTGAGGCCACATTTGAACTGGGTAGCTCCTATCTCCAGGCCTATGAGTTTTGTTCACTAAACCACTGTAGAAATAAAAATAAATAAATACTCCTAGTATTGAAAAATACATAACTTACAAGGATGCTTACAAGGACATAACTTACAAGGATGCTGGAAATGTAGCTCAGGGGTGGCAAATTTTCCACCTGCACACCACCTACCTGTCCCTGGACTCAGCTTCTAAAGTCCCTTCCTTCTCTAAAGTCCTATGATCCTAAGAAAGTTACCATAGAATCCATCTCCTATCTGTAATTCTTTAGAATGTTGATATTTTTACTCTTAACATAAGCTTGTGTCTTGGGAGCCCCTGAGAGAGAGATTCTTTTGTCATCTTGTTTGTCTGTAAAGAAGCTAAGTAGTCAGTTTCAGCTCTTGTTTAATAAGTGTTCTTATGTTCAGGGTTTCACAGCTGAAAACAGAGTTCCTCCCACTCCTGAGTGTGTCATTTGTCTCTGAGAATAGCGTGGTGGCTGCTGTGAGTATCTCTTTTCATTTTTTTTCTTGTGGCACTCTGTAGTCTTTCAGCAAGAGAATAATACATACATTATGAAGCTGCTCACAATGTATAAAAGCCCTTTACAGAAAATTGTATTTGCTTTTAATAGTGAAAAATGCTAAAAATGAATGTTCTGTTTAGCAATCAGCTAAATGTATGATGGTATCTTCCATGGCCTTAATGATGTCTTGTTTCAGGGCCATGACTGCTGCCCGATGCTGTTTAATTATGATGATCGTGGCCCCTTGACCTTCGTCTCCAAATTAGACATTCCAAAACAGAGCATTCAGCGCAACATCTCTGCCATGGAACGCTTCCGCAACATGGACAAGAGAGCCACAACTGAGGATCGCAACACTGCTCTAGACACACTACACCAAAACAGTATCACGTAGGTGCTCTTCATTGAGGGTCACCAGCAGCCTTAGTCTTTGTCAGATTCTCAGGATAGAAACCTTTATTTTATTTTATTTTAAATTTATTAATTCCAAAGCAGAAGATCTGTAAGGGGTTGGTAATTGGATTTAAGAGACTTGCTCAAGGTTACACAGGAAATGTCTGAGGTCAGATTTGAACCCAGTACCTCCCATTTCCAGGCCTAGCACTCTATTCATTGAGCCATCTAGAGACCCCTAGGATTGAAACTTTTAAACAGATGCACTTAATCTCCTGAGAGAAGTTGTCTTGTGGCTAGTATACTCTTCCCTCCTCATACTATTCAAACTAGCATTATTTCATGAAAGAGACATACTAACAGTCTGAATTTCCTTTTCTTGATTTTTTTCACCCTAAGTATTTCAAGTTATATTAAGATACAGAATAATTTTGACTTTTGTGATATGAAAAGCAAAACCCATTTATTGTGAGGATTATGAAATACCTGCAGCAAAATTTCAAGGCCGTGGGGGCAGCTGGGTTGCTCAGTGGATTGAGAGCCAGTCTTAGAGACGGGAGGTCCTAGGTTCAAATCTGGCCTCAGCCACTTCCCAGCTGTGTGACCCTGGGCAAGTCACTTGACCCCCATTGCCTAGCCCTTACCACTCTTCTGCCTTGGAGCCAATACACAGTATTGACTCCAAGATGGAAGGTAAGGGTTTAAAAAAAAAATTTCAAGGCCATATAACCTATCAGCATGATTTTTTTGTCAAAATATTTTTCAGAACCATAAGAGGTTCTCAAACACTTCAGTCCAGTGTCATCTTAGTTTTCTTACTAGAAAACATGGAGGTAGAATATCACAGCTTTGTTCATCATGATGCTTCCAATTCTATTTTGGCTCTGGATTTAAACTCAGTATTCTTGTGGATGAGACATAGAGTGGTGTAGTCTGAATACAAGTCTTGATTCAGAGCCAGGCCCTCCTCTGACATTTTTACTGTGTGACCCCTTGGCAAGTCATTTAACTTCTGAATACACTTAACAGTTCTCTAAGTTACATAGAAAGTGCTTGAATTTTTTCACCTAAGTATTCCCAGTGCCAGTGAAATCATGGGTCTAGTCCCAAACCCTGTCCTTGTACCTAAGAACAAGATGATTGTGTGGTTAGAAAAAAAACCAAAATTTTTTTAGAATCATCATGACAAAATTATGGTTTCTTTTGACTCATTTCACACCAGAGA
Source organism: Monodelphis domestica (assembly GCF_027887165.1). Taxonomy (NCBI): domain Eukaryota; kingdom Metazoa; phylum Chordata; class Mammalia; order Didelphimorphia; family Didelphidae; genus Monodelphis; species Monodelphis domestica. Next base: position 210,375,327 of record NC_077233.1, on the reverse strand, counting down.
CTTGTAATTGTATAATAAGAAGGAAGACTTGAATTTTGTCCAGAAAAAAATAATTAGAGGCTAAAGGGAAGAGTGAGGAATTTTTTTGAGAATTCAAATCAGTATTTCGCCGAAGTGCCATAAGATAGTCTCTGTCTTAATAGATTTTTGATCGCCTAAGAACAAAATTTGATAAGAATGATGGATGGCAAGCACATTAATTTTTCTTTGAAGGACTTTGAAATGGCATAGTATGGTGGAAAGACCTTGGATTTGGAGTCAGGAGACTAGTTAGCTTTGCCACTAACTTGCTATGTGACTTTTGTCCTCAATTTCCTTTTTTTCTTTTTTCTTTAATTCTTACTTTCTGTCTTAGTAACAATTCCTAGACAGAAGGGCAAGGGCTAGGCAAATGGGGTTAAATGACTTGCTCAGGGTCACTTAGATAGAAAGTGTTTGAAGCCAGATTTAAATCCAGGTCCTCCTAAATCCAGGCTATCTTATAAATGTTCTTCTCAAGGACCTTTAAAATAGCCATTTTTAGCATATTTTTCCCTTGCAGTTTTATGCAGATTGCATACCAGAAATATCCTTATTGCCTCTCTTGAGGTTTTTAAGGGTGTAGTTTAAGGAAAAAAGGTGGGGGGTGATACCCTTTTAGGACAGGAATGGCTTTTTTCATTTTTAAGTCTGAATTCTTCCTGGAAAAAAAGATAGATTCCATAGCTTGTTCAGAAGAAAGATTATTTTGTGAGTTCAGACATTGATTTTCTGCTTAAGGAACTTGGAGATGAATTCCTCTATTCCCTATTCTCTTCTTTACTTGTTTGGAATGGGTAACATATATGTCTTTACTGGTGAATTTTATGATATAAATGGCCAAAAACTCAGTAGGGTCGGAGTTTTATTTGTTATAGATCTTTTTGGAATGATTATGATATTTTGAACCTTACTTTTTTTGTATGTTTAACTAGATTTTAGTAAGGTTTCAACCTGCCTTTAATAATTATTGCTCATGGGACAGCTGTCCCATGTAGTGTAGGCAGAGTGCCATACATTGTGTTGGGAGGACGAGGGTCCAAACTTGGTCTCAGACACTCCTGACTATATGACCATGGACAAGTCACTTAACACTCTTTGCCTAGCTCTTATTGCTCTTCTGCCTTAGAACCAAGGCTTAGTATGGACTCTTAAGACAGAAGGTAAGGATTTAATAATAATATTTATACAGTGCTTCTACTGTTACAAAGAATTTTCACATACATTATACCAGTAGAATTTCTTAGCAATCCTGTAAATTATTCAGGTATTATTGTCCTCTTTTTATAGATATGGAAAGTGAGTTTCAGGGGGATAATTTGCCCAAGGTGACAGGTAGTGAGTAGTAGAACCAGAACTTGAACAAGTCTCATGCCTGATGGAATCTGATCTAGTAAAATCAATGAAAAATATTGCTATTGTGGTTATTGATGTAATTCTGCTTCTGTCCCAAACTCTGGGGAAGCATATGAAATAGATGATCATGATTCTCCAGGTCATTTAGTAAATTCTTTGGCAGACTCTGGAAATCCACTACTTCTAAGGATTCTGCCTTTCATTTCAAGAAAACAAGCCCTGAGGTGCATCATTGAAGCCTGCTATCCATAAATCCATGAAGCACAGCTTAAAATGAACTTTCCTCATTTTAGTATTTTTGTCAGAGACCTGAAAGCAAAAAAAAATTGAGGTGTCCTCTGAGTAAAATTGCTGGCAACCAATTTGAATGGGAAAACTTGATATTCTAGAGTTGATGGATAGCTCATTCACTTGAACTGCCATAAAGCTTGACCTGCTATGGGATAGATTGGACAGCCATAGATCACTGCCACAGTGTTAACGTTCCCTGAAGTCCCTCCCTTTATTCTTCCTTTTTCAGCCAAGTGTCTATTTATGAAGTGGACAAGCAAGACTGCCGAAAATTTTGCACCACTGGCATTGATGGAGCTATGACAATTTGGGATTTCAAGGTATTCTTTGTCTTGTGTAATAGATATTGTCTGTGTAGTAGTAGTGGCAGAAATAAGTAACTGACATTTGTATGGCGGTCCTGTCTATCTATGAAGGGCAACATTAGCCATAATCCGTATTTGAAACCAAGTAACAACAATACAATAGAAATACACATGGTTAGATGTGCTTCATTAAAAGATTTAAGGCAAATTCTTTACTAATCAGGAACTTCTTTCAGTCTTCAGTTATTCTTTCAGTGGAAAGATTAATTTATGTGGAGATACTGGCTCAGTTAAATGTGTAAACATCTGCTCTGTGTGTGTACTCATATCTATACACACACACATATTTCTGTTTGGCTTATCTAGGTCCAAGGAGATTCTAGTCTTTAGAATTTAGTCACTTGACCCCCATTGACTCACCCTTACCACTCTTCTGGCTTGGAACCAATACACAGTATTGATTCTAAGACAGAAGATAAAGTTTTTTTTTAAAAAGAGAAATAAAAAAGGAACAACAAATGTGTGATTGCAATATACTTATGTAAACAATCTAGAATAAATTAAATTATCCAGTCTCTGTTAATATGCTTTACATCTAAATAAATAGAGAGATTTTACCATTTCCTGGAGGCTTGAAGACCAAGTATGTATACATATATGTAGAGATATGTATCTACAGAGATCTATGTTTGTATGTATAAAATGTTTTAAAATATATCAATTGTATGTGTTCCAAGAAAAACCACGTAAAAGAAAAATGATAATCCAAACCAATAATATTTAAGTACTAAATACTCCTGGGGTCAGCTGAGTAGGTCAGTGGCTTGAGAGCCAGACCCAGAGATGGGAGGTCCTATCTTCAAATCTGGCCTCAGACATTTCCCAGCTATGTGACCCTGGACAAGTCACTTAACCCCCATTTTCTAGCCCTTATCACTCTTCTGCCTTGGAACCAGTACACTGTATTGATTCCAAGATGGAAAGTAAGGGTTTACAATAAAAATAAAAAATAAAAGAAGTGGGACTTGAGTTAGGCTTTGAGTATAGTTCTCTTTAGTGGAGGAAGTCATTCCAGTCAGAGCTAACAACTTGAGAATATGAAAAAAGATAATTATTTTCAAGGTCTTTTTGGGGAGGTCAATCTTGCTAGACCAAAGGGTCTTAGTGGGGCAGTAGGAGAGTGTTCTTTTATCATTTCCACCTATTGATAACATAAGCTTTAAGGCTCAGCTTAAATGTTGTCTGTCTCCTTAGAGCCTTTCCTGATTCCCTAATGCTCCACCATCCCTATCCCCACATCTAGAAATGTCTTTCTCTGATCTAATCTCTTATTTGGTCATTTTACATTCCTTTTCTAGGTTTGACATCTTCTAATTTGTATCATATTTACCTTTATATATGTCTCATCAACCCATTTAAGATTAAGGAATATGCCTTTATTTGTCATTGTGTCTACCCTGGGGCTTAACATAGCATCCACTAGGTAGAATATATTTACCATTTGATATAAGGCTAAAGTGTGTAGATAGTCCATTGTAGGGAGTTATTAATGGGCAGGCCTATTTGGGGATTTTCAGATTACCACTATAAAATTAATTATTGATTTTCTCTTTTCTCTCCAGACTTTAGAGTCTTCAATCCAGGGGCTACGAATCATGTGAAGCTGTATTTCCACTCTCTAGCATGACAGACATTTGACAGAATGCAGCTCGAGCACTTGCATGAAAATGGGAAAGACCCTACCATAAGCCAACACTGAGAAAATACCCCTTGCAGATGTTTTGTTATTGTTGTTTTTTGAACATAATTGGTGATCGTATTGGTTTAAAAAAAATCAGCAGTGATGTCTTTTTGATTGGCTGTTTCATTCCATTCTTGACCAAAGCTGCTCTTTTAAGTAGTTTATTGTGGGAACTTGTCACACTAAATTAAAGGGGGATTTTATGTAAATTGTCTGCTAGAAAAATAAAAAATTAAAAAATATAGGAAGCATTTGTCTTGTGATTTTTTTTCCCAAGTTTGAATTTGTTGTTTTTGAATGAATTAAAATGTTGTTTTGGTTTTGGTGTTAGTTTTTTTGTTTTTGTTTTTTTTTTCTGTTCTATTTCCCTTCCATTCTGGGGTGGGGGTGGGGAGGAGCTAAAACTCAAGTAACATATATAGAGTCAAACAAAAATAATTCTCCACATTGGCCATATCCAAAAACCATATGTCTCAAAATGCACCTTGAGTTTTCTCACCTCTTTGTTAGGAGGCAGATAGCTTATGTCATCATGGTTTCTGGAATTGTGATTGGTCATTACAATAAGCCAAGTTCTTAAATCTTTCAGAGTTGTTGTCTTTACAATGTTGTAAAGTTATTATAGAAAGTGTTCTCCTGTCTTTCAGTCTACTTGCCTACTAGTTTTTTAGATTTCTTTGAAACCATGCCCTTTATTTATTACATCAAAAAAATATTGTTATATTCCCATGCTATAATTTGTTCAGCTATTCTCCAGTTGATGGGTTGGCTTCCAATTCTTTGCTACCACCAAAAGAACATTTATAAATATTTTTCTATATGTATGTACTTTTTTTTTTCTTTCTTTGGACTCCTTAGGGTATAGAACAGGAGTCCCCAAACTTTTTACACAGGGGGCCAGTTCACTGTCCCTCAGACCGTTGGAGGGTGTAAACCTTAAAATTTCTTAGACTTGTGAATGTTGGAAATTTCACCATTGGAATGTGAACCCCATTGGCAAGGGAGGTTCCTCCTCCTCCCTTCTTAAGATTACTTTAGGACAGAAACCTTTTGCTGAACAATGGAAAGGGCTTTGACCTATGCTTAAGCATAGAACAGGAATTTCTTTGAGTCATGATTGATTTTAGAATTGATACAATGGAGATACTTGGAATGACAGAACCAGGTCTTGGAAATTGCAATCTCCACCCTACTCAGTCCTAACAGGATTTAGGAAGGGCTGCAGCATAGATCAAAATTTAATTATTCCAATCTCTACCCTACTCAGGGTAACAGGATTTAGGAAGGGCTGTAGCAAAAGATAAAGATTTAATTATTTGAGAATATGACCTTCAACAGACATGTGCAAAGCCACAGACCTCTGGGTGGTCCTGGGTTAAGCTAGAGCCACCATTGGCACAGGGAAAATGATGGACAGTGATTGGTATATGTGAGAACTGAGGGGAGGGAACTTGGATGGTTTCCTTAAAGATAGAGGGGTCTGAGGACGGTGGGGGGGTTGGTTGGAGAGTTTTTTGGCTCTGAGAGGTTGTGCTGCTCTGAAGGAAGCTGGAGGTGGAGGCCCCTGAGACTGTTTCTCCATTTTGGTCACGTGAGTAATAGGGACTGATCTCCTTTCTTTGCCTCAGCTATCTAAGGGCTTGGGCCTTTTGGCCCAGCCTAAACAGAAGGTATTTAAGCCCTATTCCCTTCTCTCCCCTTTCCCTCTCCCTCTCTCTCTATATCTCTAATTCCTTTCTTCCTCCTGTTTGTAATTAAACTCTATAAAAGGTTGACGGCTGACTTGAGTTTTCATTTAGGAATTACATAGCTGAATTCCTTGGCGACCTTAAATTAATATATATCAAGGGCCAGACTATAAAAAAAACTATGAACAAATCCCTATGCACACTGCACATATTTTAAAGTAAAAAAAGAAAACAGGAACAAATAAAATATTTAAAATAAAGAACAAGTAAATTTAAATCAACAAACTGACCAGTATTTCAATGGGAACTATGGGCCTGCTTTTGGCTAATGAGATGGTCAATGTCCAGTTCCATATTTGTCACTGCTAGCTGTAACAAGTTAATGCAAGTGTGCATCAGTTAGTCTAGATCTGGTTGGAGATTTCAAATGTTTCATTCTGGAAAAAGTCTGTTCACAGACTTAAGTACTGTCAGAGCTGGTTGCCATTTTGAGTGCATGGTTCCTGAGATTAACCCTAAACCCCAGATCGCCTCTCACCATGTTGATGTCTTCCATTGTGCAGCCACATAATCCTTTGCGTAGCACTTTGTTCTTATTCAGTTACTCTCAGAACAAGGCACCAGGCAAAGGATTATGTCACTGAAAGTAGTACTGTACATGAGTGATGCCACACTTTGCAGCACCTAGGTCTATATTATAGAACTAGGAAGCAGTATTGCTGGGTGAAAAGAGAAGTACTGTTGTGATGTTGGAGGCATAATTCTAAAGTGCTTTCTAGAAAAGCTAGGTTAATGTTCCATTTTTCTATAGCCCCTTCATTATTTGTCCTTTTTCATTTTTTAGTCAACTTTACCAGTCTGAAGGAAATCTTCAGTTGGTTTAATTTTCTTTTCTCTTATTTGTAGCTATTTTTCATATAGCTATTGTTAGCTTGAACTTCTTCCTCTTCTTCATATCTATCTGGTTCTGCTCTTTTGCTATTCTCTTCCCCAGTCCCAGAGCCCAGTCATAGATACTTATTCTTTCTTCTCTTTTAAACTCCTTTCCATGATCCATCCTCCATGTTTAAAGTTTTGTTTATGACTGGCCTCTCCCTAAGTTTACCTCCTTATTCCTCCTCCTTACCCTCCTATTGTTGAATGAAGCATATTTCTGTACCCGACTATATATGTGTTTATTCTTCTCTCCTTTCATATGAGAGGTTCAGGTGTTCCCAGCTCCCCTCACAGCTTTCTCCTTATCCACTTAGTTGTCTTCTTGCATACCTTGATGAGACATTTCCTCCATTTTTCTCTCCCCTGCTTTTTATAATGTATTCTTTCCCCCTCCCTTTCCTTTCTTTTTTCAAACATAAAACTACCCCCTGGCCTCTCCCTTTGATTTGATTCCCTCTATGACCTCTGATGATAGGAGAGTTCAAAGGGGATACTTATCATATTAGAATATAAACAGTTCATTTTTCTTTATATTTACCTTTTTTATGTCTCATTTTCCTGTGTTTTCATTTCATGCTTCCAACATGCTTCTAGTTTTTTCATCAGGTCCTTTCATTCAAGGACCATTTTTTCCCCATAAAGGATTAAACTCAGTTTTTCTGGGTTATTCTTGGTGGTAAGAATATTTTTTGCATTTTAGAATATCATGTTCCAAACTATACCTTTATAGTGGTGTCTGCTAAAGCTTACATGATTTTGACTGGCTCCTTGGTATTTGAAATCTCTCTGGCTATTTGTAGTATTTTTATTTTGTCCTAGAAGCTCTAGATGTTCCTAGGAGTTTTCATTTGGGGGTTTCTTTAAAAAGTGATAACTGGTAAATTTTCAAATTCACTTCTAGAGATCTAGGCAGTATTCTTCGATGATTTCTTGAATTCTGATGTACACGCTCTTTTTAAGGGGTCTTGGCATATAGATAATTTCATAAATTTTCTCTCCTTGATATGTTTTCCAGACTAGTTATTCTAGATACTGGATACCTTACATTTTCTCATATTTTTTTTGGTCTTGATTTTGTATTAGGATTTATTGTCTCATGGTATCACTTCTCTTTGGTCCATTCTAGTTTTCATGGAGTCTGTTGCTTTGACGATTTATGCTAAGCTATTAATTCTTTAAGTCTTCCTCCCGTAACTCATTTCTGTTTCATTTCTTCTAGAATCTGTAATTCACTTAGAAAATAATTTTAAAAAAAATTTTAACTCCATTTTTTCTAGGAATCCTAGTTGTACTTGTGTCCAAGCTGTATTTTTAAAAACATTTTAAAGATGTTTTGGAATCATTCTTAGGCATTTTTGTCTTGAGAGTCCCTATCACCACTGATTGTTAAATTTTTAGTGTGATAAGTTATGCCTCAGAAATCAAGCAAACACTATATAATTCAGGGCTTGACATATTGTTTTGTTGATTGTATAGGCTTAAGGAAACCATGGAGAAAATACTAATAATGCACATTAAACTTAGAAGTGTTGTGAGTACATTTTCCCTCCAGAGAGCCAATTATTAAACATTTATCAACCTGCCACTGTTGAACATAGGGCCAGGCTCTTTGCACTTTTAGAGGAAATATCTGGGCTTGGTCCTGCTCTTGAATCCTGCTGCTGCTTTCTCTAGGTATTGAGTGCTTTGTCCTTCAGGGATCTGGATGGAGGTGACTCAGGCTGGGAACTGGCACTCCTAAAACTGATCCATGCAAAGTGATCATTGCCCTTTTGCTCTGATCTTTTCAAGCTTCTCACTGTGATCTGGATCTAGGCAACACCATTGTGGGCTTGCCCCTGCTTAGAGCTCCCTCCAATAGATTGCTGCTGGCCCCATCGACTGTCAGCTATCTGGAAGACTAAAGGTTCAGAGAGAAGCATCTGCAGGTTCCCTCTTGGTCTCTTTTCCTTGCTTGATTATTCCATTGGAGGCTTCATTCTGAGCTGGGAGCTGGTTTTACTCCAGGAGTCAGGACTCATTTCTGATATTGTTCCTTGCCCAGTACACAGCCTCAGCCCCTTGTCTACCTAATCCCCTAGACAGCCACTTCTAGACAGATTCCCTTTCCAGTCCTCACTGGATTATCAAACCTAGTTTAGGGTGTGAGCAACAACTGTAAGCTGAAACCTGTTCCTGTTCCCTGTGTAGAGCCATGCTCAATGTGGAATCTGGACCTCTTGCCCCAGGGCCCCAGATCCGTGTCTGTTCTGGAAGGCTCTATGAAGTGCCCTCCAGGCTAGACCCTACGTCTGTTGTCAGACTTCTATTTCCCTGGGCCAAGATGGGCTAGAAAAATGATTCGTTTTTCCTTGAATTTTCTGATTGAAATTCAGATTAATGAATTTTTTTAAATTTTCTTAGAGTTGTGAGGAGCAGGGCTGTACTGCCCATCTTGGCTGGTCCTGTCTTGTTTTTAAATATGTTTCTATTTGTCAAATATTTCCCAATTATGTTTTTAATTTGTTTAACATTCTTTTTAAAAATTTAGTCCCAAATCCCTACCCCCTCCACCGATTGAGAAAGCAATTCCACAACTATACATGTGGAATCATGCAAAGCATATTTCCATATTTGTGTTACAATTTTGTGAGGCTTTTAAGTAATAAAGAAGGATAGGGGATTATAGAACGTATACAGGACTAATTGAGAAATAATTAGTTAGGATATAACATTTACATAAACTTTGTGACCTTTAACCGGAATATTTCCATTTAATAATGTCACCCACTAGATTGCCTAAAGATTTCAAACCTGTTTCCTTAAACAGTCGGATGGAATGGTTTTCTGCTTCCTCCTCCAGCTCGTTTTACAGATAAGAAAACTGAGGCAAAGAAGGTAAAATGACTTGCTCAGGGTCACACAGCTAGTCAGTGTCTGAGGCTGGATTTGAGCTCATGAAGATGAGTTTTCTTGATTCCAATCCCAGCACTTTATTCACTGTGCCAGCTACCTGCCCTTTTATCTTTGTGGTGCTGGCTTTTCATTGCTATGCCGAAGCAATAAGACTGTAACACCCTGAATTGCATTTCTCAGCCTCTTAGCATCAGCACCAGCATTCTAAGGGCCTCTAGTACTATGCCAAAAGTTAGGATAAGGACTGGGACCTGCTTTGGGCCCCAAATGGCTTTCAAAGTGAGAGATCTATAAGGAGCCAGTGAAATGTACTGAATTACTTGGAGTTGGGGGTGAGAGGGTAGGAAAACCAAAGGGGGATACCCCTTTGAAAACAAAGGATTTATATTGAAACTTACACATCCATGGTTTGCCCAGCACTAGCCTAGGCCCTTGGGTACCCTCTGAGCTATGCTACTGCACCTCCTGTTTGAGGAGAGTGACTGACTAGAGGAAGCATTTGGAAGGAAACATGTCACCTCCCCTATTCAATAAACTCCAGTGGTTCCCCGTTATTTCCAGAATCAAATGCAAAAACCTGTTTTTTGGCATTCAAAGCCCTTCATAACTTAGCCCCACTCCTATATTTTCAGTCTTCTTACATCTTACTCCAGAGCATATCTTTGATCCAGGGACACTGACTTCCTTACAAAGCACTCCATCTCTTGTCTTTGGATGTTTTCCCTGGCCATTTTCCATACATGGAACACTCCCTCCCTCATCTCTGCCTTCTGCCTTCCCATGCTTCCTTTCTTCCCCCTTAGCACAATCTATTCAATTCTACGTATTATAATTATATTCAAACAATTATGTCTTTAAGTATATTAATGGGCAAAGATTGATGTGAAGGAAGCCATTTTTCATGAGTTTTTCTTGTCTATGCAGTGCCTTATTCCACAAGCCTGATGAATATAGAAATATGTATTACACAGCAGCACATTTATAATCTATATCATATTACTTGCCATCTTGGGGAGGGAGGGAGAGAATTTGGATTGGAAATTGTCAGGAAACATGTCAAAAGTTATTTCTACATGTAATTGGGGGGAAAATATAATAAAACATTACTTCAGGGGAGGAAAAAGGTTGGTGTGCTTAGTGAAAGAGGAGTTTTAAAAAACTGCAAAGAAAAGAAAGATGGCAGAAGGATGTTAGCTTAGTCAAAAGGAAAGTGACAAGTAGAGTTTTGTTGGTTTTTTTTTTTTTTAAGGATATAGAATGTATCAAATCAAGACAAGAGAACAAGAAGACACTGGCCAAGGAAAGTACTTGAACCCTTAGAAATGAATGGCACTTTCAGAAGTTATCTGGTTCAATTCCATTATTTTAGAGACAAAGAAACAGACCCAGAGAAGGGAACTGGCTTTCCCAGTATTCTCATAATGAAAACATTGAAGACTTTCTGGTCATGGAATCTAGGGAGCAGATAACTTCTAAGAGGCTCTTTCACCCTGAAGACAATGATGACACCAAGATCATAGATAGATAGGTTCAAGTGTCCACAAGAATCAGGGTTGATAATTAGCCATCTAGCCTGAGAGTGAAATAGGTTGGAACCATAAAAGTCAGGCTTATTTGTTAAACTGTGTCAAACGATTTGATGACTAAGCCAATTCATCCATCTAGGCAGAACTGTGTCCTGTAATGCCTTTCAGTTTGATAGCATGCTATATGACTGAATATATAAAGTACTGTTGACTCCTCAGGCAATACAGCAATAAAAGAAAGATAAATATGTGTTGGCAAGTTCACAACCTAGAGAAAAAGCTCTTCCCTTTATGGAAGTGGTGGCCTATTATTCTTGATTTCTTGCTTTACTTATGATAAGGAGACTGACGTTTATAGTGGTAAAGCTCTTGCCCAAGGTCAGCCAGGTTCAATCAAGTCAATGGAACTGACCAGAAGTGAACATGGGAGTGGAGAACCTAAAGTTATAGAGTGGTATTTGTCACAGATCCTGATTTATGATGGGAGAAGTCTTATAATGCCATGTTGTAAATGGGAAAATATCTGTTTGTACAAAAATATTTATAGCTGCCCTTTTTGACGTGGCAAAGAATTGGAAACTAAAGGGATGTCCCTCGGTTGGGGAATGGTTGAACAAATTGTAGTATATGACAGTGAGGGAATAATAGTTTATGCTGTAAGGAATGATGAATGGGATGATTTCAGAAGGAACTGGAAAGACCTCCGTGAACTGATGCAGAATGAAATAAGCAGAACCAGGAGAACATTGTACACAGTAACTGTAATACTGTGGGATAATCAAATGTGATAGACTTTGCAACTAACAGCAATACAACGATGCAGGACAATTCTGATGAAGAACTGTGGGAGCAGAAATGCAGATGAAAACACATGATTTATCACTTGTTTATTTGGGTATAGGTTTTGGAGTTTTAGTTCTAGAAGATTATTTGCTTACACAAATGAATAATGTGGGAATTAAAAAATAATAATGCCTGGGAGCAGCTGGGTAGCTCAGTGGATTGAGAGCCAGGCCTAGAGACGGGAGGTCCTAGGTTCAAATCTGGCCTCAGACACTTCCCAGCTGGGTGACCCTGGGCAAGTCGCTTGACCCCCATTGCCTAGCCCTTACCACTCTTCTGCTTTGGAGCCAATATACAGTATTGACTCCAAGACGGAAGGTAAGGGTTTAAAAAAATAAAAAAAAAAAATAATAATGCCATGTTGTAATTGTTCAATCATATCTGACTCTAGAACCTTGTTGTGGGAGAAACACACCCAAGTTTGTAGCAGGGTCTTGCCCCAAGAATGGGAAATTCAAATTCTGTTTAATCCAGAAATAAGAAAAAAACTTTATTTGAAAAAGAAGTGGTTTTTGGTGGTATGATAGTGTAATAGCTGGTAGAATAGTGAGAGTTTCCAGTGTGAAGGTCCCTTGTTCCCCACTGTCCACTTTGTCATCATTTGTCAATGTGGGGGAGGTCCCACCACCCTTCTGGAATGAGAATATGGGGGTGGGGATGCAGTACAATAGAGTACTAGGTAATTAATTACATCTTACAGTTCTAATCTAAAGTAAATATAGAACAATATGAGTAATTAATAAAACAGGTTAGGCACAAAGCTCATGCCAAGTATAGAATGTTACAGATTCAGTACAGGTGAATAATGAACTGACAACAATATAGATTCTGTAATTCATACTTGATTAATGCTGAAACTACAGATTTTCAGTTGCATTTATTGGTAAGAAATACAAGATTTCAGAGTATGAGGATCTTGTTCCGATGACTACTCTCACTGCCTGAGGTCTGCCCCCATCAACTTCATTTGGAATTTTTTTGGGTAAAGATATTGAAGCTGTTTGTCATTTTCTTCTCCAGCTCATTTTATAGATGAGGAAATTGAGGCAAACAAGGGTAAAAGTGACTTGCCCTGGGTAACACAGGTCTGAGGTCACATTTGAACTCAGGAAGATGAGTCTTCCTGACTACAGAAGGAATGCTCTGTCCACCGGGCCACCCAGCTGCGCCTGTTACCTAGTAGTTAATTCTACAGTAGCTCAGACTCCTGAAATGCCTCGTACACAGATTGTGTGGAGCATTTTAATTAATGTGGAACTATGTTGGAATCTCGCTTTCTGGGTCATTGGTGGCCCCTATGGACAACCTCCAAAGGAAATAGATCTCACAGCTGGGATCTCACTTTGTCAGCTAAATAAGACCTTGTTACTGCAAATGGATTTTAGCGTCCTCCTCTATAAAACAAGGGGCTTGAACAAATGGTTCCTCAAATCCCTTCTGTTCTAACACTCTGTAGTCTTTGTTCTAAGGTTCTCTGTTCTCGTGGCCTTCCCACATCTCTAAAGTTCGGTCATTTGAATTCACACTTGTGAAGTTCTTTAAGGTTAACTGAGTTCTTTTTCCCAATGGCCCTCCAAAGGAGATATCCTACAGTCACTTCATTCTGAGTGGTTAGAAAAACAAAGAGGAAGTGATATTTTTAAGGTCACACGGGTAATGTCAGAAATAGGATTCGAACCCAGATCTCTTAAATCCACATTCAAGGCTTTTCTCCTCCCACTACCCCACACAAATGTTTATTTCACTGGTAGAAATAGGTCTTTTGAGGCAACTGACCCCAAGAGATGGAGAGCAACAGCAGTTATCTAGCCAGGAACAACTACTCAAGAGTGTATTGAAACCTTGTTTCAGGAATTAGGTTAAGTTTGTATTATGAGAACACAAAGACAGCACTCCAAATTGTTCTTGGAACATCAGATGTTCTGTATGCAAGCACTCTGTTGTGGCCCACTGTGCCATTCATGCTGATTTCTTTAAGGATTCTGGAAAGTTTTTTTCAGAGGAGTCAGCCTCTTTCTAAAAGAGAATAAATTCTAAGGAGGCAACTGGGTGACTCGGTGGATGGAGAGTCAGGACTACAGATGGGGGATCCTGGGTTCAAATCTGGCCTTAGATACTACCCAGTTGTGTGACCCTGGGCAAGTCACTTGACCCCCATTGCCCAGCCCTTACTGCTCTTCTGCCTTAGAAGTATTGATTCTAAGACAGAAGGTAAGGGTTTAATAGATAAATAAATAAATAAAAATAAATGAATAAAAGAGAATTATAAATGCTCAAGTCTCAACAAAAATGAGCAAAATCATACATAAAACTATAAACTCCAAACTGTATTTTGGTAAAAAGGAAAAGTTTCAACAAAATAACAATAATGGCACGATAGTTGCTCTGTACCCTTTTCCCAACTTTTCAACATTGGGCAAATATTGCAACACACTCTAGATTTTTTGTAGTCATAATACATTGTTTCGATTCTGCTTGTGAGCTATTTAAACATTCCCTGTGTTCAATCTCTAGCCATGTTGGCGTGTGCCCAGAATAGATTTTGTGCATTGTGGCTGCTGACTTTTGGTATTGGTCAACAATCCATTAGACATTCAGCCAACCATTTGGTATGCAGCGATCTACCATACTAAGATGAAAGGCATTTCAGGACACCCGTTCGGAGCAAATGGATGAATTAGCTTAGTCATCGAATCCTGTTTGGCACAGTTTAACAAAGAAATCTGTGCTGTTGAGAAAAATCTACCTCCATAGTTTAATCTCTTACATTCATTCACTCCATCTAGCCTAACCGCATCCCCTTGTCATGGAAGATAATTATTTGTCTCCCTCCCTGCTTAAAGTCTCCTCCCACTCCTGTTCTCTACACAGCAACTACAATAAATGTCATAATTTTAATGGCACGAAGGTACTTTGTAATACAGCTTCCCATTAAGATGAAGGCTTAAACTTCATATTGATTTCTTTAAGGGTTTGGAAATTTTTTCCAGAGGGTTTAGCCTCTTTTTAAAAGAGAATTATAAATGCTCAAGTCTCAGTGAAAACGAGTGAAATCATACATAAAATCCTAACCTCCAAACGATATTGTGATTAAAAGAAAAAGTTTAATAAAACAATAACAATGGCATTGTATTTGCTTTGGTAAACTAATCAAAACAGGAGGGTTACATTTTCAAATATTGTTTAAGGGACAGGTCTGACTGTGACTGCGAAAATATGGGTTTCAAGACTGTGAATTCCCCAAAATGTAAAGATAATTTTTAGCATCTGGATTTTATATCAAAAATAAGTGGTCGCCATGGGTAAAATTCCCAAATATGAAATACCCAAGTCAGCTGGGTTTTATGGAGATCTTAATTAATATAAATGAAGGAATTAAGGAAAGGGAAAGAGACAGAATAAGAGGAAATAGTAGGAAAAGGCTAGGGCCTAGGCCAATGGCCTAGGCCTTTCTCTTTAAGAGAGAAACTAAGTCAGTCTTTAATCACTCACCACAAGATCTTTCCAAGCAAAACTCTAGTGTTCAGAGACCCAGCAGCCTCCTCTGACTCCTGACCTCCAATTCAGCTACCAAAGCTGAACTAAATCGAACTACCTTGAACTGGTTCAGACAGCTCCTTTTAAAGAGAAATTTCTCTT
This sequence comes from Monodelphis domestica, assembly GCF_027887165.1. NCBI lineage: Eukaryota > Metazoa > Chordata > Mammalia > Didelphimorphia > Didelphidae > Monodelphis > Monodelphis domestica. The sequence goes on along the minus strand of NC_077233.1, from coordinate 210,360,089 downwards.
GTGTCACCTCCCCTAAATTTTCACATCTACCAATCACAGTAGATGCTTTTCCTAGGACAACCCATTCTTAGTTTTTAGTTCTCACCTTCTCTGGGTAGATTATATCTTCTGAGTACTTCACACCTCTTTGTTAAGCTTGCCCCTTGCAAGTTGCCTGACCTTTTAGTGATTAATTTGACCTTCATAGGTACTTAGCACCCTTTTGTATTAGATATAAAAATAGACCTAGCTTAAGGGATTTTGCCTCACTATAAGTATGGGTTAAGTAATTTTTCATTGTTCAGTAAGGAGTTTACAACTTTATTTTCCTCTAAAGTATGCCTAAGTATGGGTGGAGTAATGTTAGAGCTCCCAATACATTCCTGACCAAGTACCTCCATTGTTTAAATGGGGAATAACCTTAACCATAACCTTAAGAGTATGTTCCAAGGTTGAGTCTGAGAAAATTTAAGATTCACATGACCATGTCCGTCTTCTGCTCTAAACCCTCCAATGGCTCCCTATTATTACTAAAATAAAATACAAATACTTCAGTCTGAGATTTAAGTTCTTCCACATCTTTTTTTCCATCATTATTTCATATTACACATTTCAAGAAATTGGTGCTTTAGGGGCAGTTAGATGTCTCAGTAGTGGGTTCAAATCTGACCCTAGACACTTCCTAGCTCTCTGACCCTGGGCAAGTCACTTATCCTCAATTACAGGGCCTGTGAATGAGAGAAGTACAATCAGCATTGCAAAGACTTGGTTTTCAAGGAAACCTCATGCAGGAAGAGAATGGAATGTTGCTGGCAATGGGGGATGGGGCTAGAACCTCTAGCCAAGAAAAGCAGATGAACAGTTGGAGAGGGGTTCTCTCTTTTGAACCTGAAGGGAGAAGAGTATCTTGCTGTGATCCCTCATCTATCTGAAGAAATCAGATTAGCCATCCTACCTCAGTAGTGGTGGATAAAGACATTTTCCCTTTGGGGAAGATAAGAGACTATCCACCCAAGAAAGTTGTCAATTGATCTCTTCAATATATCAGGAAAATACAACACAGCCTGACTCCATAATCTCCTCAGGGACTCAGATCCTCAGACCTGAGCCCTCAACCCCTGAAGGGAATTTAGGTTAAAATAGAATTCGATTGTTGATTTTATGGTTGAACTGAATATATTTAATTGGTCGCCAAGGATTTAATTACTAAATCCCAAAGTCAGAATGGAATTTATAGTAGTTTATTTTACAACAGAGGAAAGATATTAAGGAAGAGATAAAGAGAAGAAAAGGGGAGAGAGAGAGAGAGAGAGAGAGAGACAGAGACAGAGACAGAGACAGAGAGACAGAGAGACAGAGGGAAAGAGAGAGAGACAGAGACAGAGAGACAGAGAGAGAGAGAGGGAGGGAGGGAGGAAGAGAGAGAAAAAGAGAGAGTGAGCTTCCGCTTCCTCTGGTTGAGATAGGAATTCAAAGGCCCCAGCCAGGGAAGGAGTCAAGGAAGGGAAGTCAGCCTTTACACTTACCACCTGTCAGTTCAATCAGCAGTTTCTTTATCAGCCTCAACTCCAATAGAATTGCTTCTTATAGGAGGTTCCACTCCAAGTGTGAGTCTCCATTTCAACTGTGTCTCTCTCCACTCCAAGTGTGTCTCTTCATTCCAAGTGTCTCTGTGTGTGTCTCTGTTTCCACTTTTAAAGACCTTTTCCTCTTGCATCACTTCCCCTAAATTTACGTCTACCAATCAGAGCTGATGCTCCACTCCAGGATTGCTCACTCTTTCACACGTGGATCACGGACCTTCCACTCAATGTATCAAATGGGTGTTCATACCTTTTTGTTATTAAAATCCAAAATGGGTAGATTTCCATACTCAACTTTAAATACTGTGCTTACATTTTTTGGAATTAAAATCTAAAAATAGATGGGATTACAATTTAATCTTCACAATCAAGGAAAAGCTAAGTACCTTCATTGTTACAATCAGGGGAGAGCTAAATCTAATCTTCCCAAGAGACTTTCTAATTTTCCCTCTTCCCTAAACCTACCATTCCTAAATACCAAAAGAATTAATAGATCTTATTAATCCAGAAGAAACTGAACATCTTGTTCTTCTAATGTACTAAGGGGATCAAGATAATATCTATATAGGGAAGAAAACAGAAAACAGAAACTGAAGGTGATTTCATTCTTACCTTTCAGCTCTGGAAACTGATCAAATCTCTCACCTTCCCTTGTGTAGCTGTACTCAAGAGAGGAAGTAGTGTTCCGTTTTATCTGTTCCCTCTCTCTCTTAAGTTTTTCAAAGTTTGGTTCCTGATCCCCTGCTGGTACAAGCCCTTATTGCTCTTCTGCCTTGGGGCAGCTGGGTTGCTCAGTGGATGGAGAGCCAGTCCTAGAGACGGGAGGTCCTGGATTCAAATATGACCGCAGACACTTCCTAGCTGAGTGACCCTGGACAAGTCACTTACCCCACATTGCCTAGACCTTACCACTCTTCTACCTTAAAACCAATATCTAGTATTGATTCTAAGATGGAAGGTAAGGGTTTAAAAGAAAAACAAAAAAGATCTAATAGCAGAGAAATAATAAGGGTCTTAACCTAGGGTCTGTTAACATTTTTAAAAATATTTTTAATTTTTATATTCAGTTCTAAATTCTCTCCCCCATTGAGAAGGCAAGAAATATGATAACCATTATACATATGAAGTCATGCAAAGCATATCCACATTAGCCATATGGTAGGGAGAAAAAAGCCAGAATAATAAATGAAAAAAAAAAAACCCATATTTCTTCATTTTGCATTCAAAATCTCTTTCTAGAGATGGATAGCATTTTTCAGCATGGATCCTTTCAAACTGTCATGGATCACTTGGATGGATCTAAATTAGTCTTTCACCGTTGATTATTGTTATCATATTGCTGTCATGTCGTACAATATATATATGAATTTTTACCTTCCATCTTAGAATCAATACTGTGTATTGGCTCCAAGGCAGAGGAGTGGTAAAAGCTAGGAAATGGGGTTAAGTGACTTGTCCAGGTTCACAGAGCTAGGAAGTGTCTGAGGTCAGATTTGGACCCAGGACAAATGTATTTTTAAAAAGCTATCTTTATATTGATGAGTAGTTAAAGGAGAGGGGGCGTATGAGGTGTTCAGGACTAGCCCCGCTGATATAAGCCTTTTTTACCTGCCTTTGGTATCTACCTGTGCCCCTACTCTCACCTATGTATGGCACCAAGAAGATGTAGCAGGAGGTGACCCTATCCAGGCAAAATGGTCTAGGCAGATGAGCTAAACGGACCTCCAACCCCTCTGTGAGTGAGGCTGCTGTCTCTCTCAAGCATGTGAAGACTTCCCCAGCAGAATGGGCAGATGAAGGCGGCTGAAGCAGGCTCTGGGGAGCCCTTAGAGCTTGGCCAACCGTGGAAGATGCCAACGTCATCCCCTGCACCCCGAGCCATCACCAGTTGTCCTGACTTTTGTTTTACCACCATACTGACAGCTCTGGAAGAAAGAGACTGACCACTTTGTCCAACTGTACCTTATTTAAAACCATTTCCCCAGTCAAGACTTCACCCCATGATGCATCGGTCAGTGGTCCTCTTCAAAAAAAAAGCCAAACAACAGAGGTGATAATAGTAGAGAAGAAGTATGCCAGGGGATAGAGGGCTGATTGCTTGGACCCAAGAAAATCTAGAGTTGAGTCCTTTCCCTGATACATGCTAGCTGTGTGACTATGGAAAAATCATTCAAATGCTCAGTGCTGCAGACAAAATTCTAATACTAGGAGTTATAGATGAGTTGCTGCCCTGCTTTAAGGGAAATTTTCTTCATTTGGGGTGGGGGAAGATGGGATTAAGCATTTATTTAGCACCTACAAAGTGCCAGGCTAAGCACTTTACAAATATTATCTCATATGATCCTTACGACAACCTTAGAAGGTAGGTGCAATAAGGACTCCCATTTTATGGGGGAAGAAACTGAGGCAGGTAAAGGCTAAACAACTTGTCCAGAGACAATAGCAATTTAGTGACTCATCAGAATTAGAACTCATGTCTTCCTGAATTTAGGCCCAGATGCTCTATTCACTGGACCACTCAGGGTTCTTTACACTTAAGAAATCCCAAGATGGCAGATGGATGATTCAGATAATTGAGAGCCAGGTCTAAAGTAGGTTCAAATCTGGCCTCAGACACTTTCTAATTGTGTGACCCTGGGCAAGTCATTTACCCACCATTGCCTAGCCCTTACCACTCTTCTGCCTTAGAACTAATACACATAGTATTGATTCTAAGATAAAAGGTGAGGGTTTAAAAAAAATAAAACAAAATCACAGGTCTGGACCAAATATAATAATAACCTCTCATTTTAAAACTCTGTTATGAGTCTAAATAAGCTCTGTTGATTTTCTACAGATTATATTTATTTATTTTATTTATTCATAGTTCATAAATATTCATTATTTACTTCAAGTAAGGTACAAAAGATGGAGATATAGAATCATTTAAACATACCCAGGAGGAATTAGTTCATTAGCTCTTCCTTTCCTTCCTTTCCTTCCTTTCCTTCCTTCCTTCCTTCCTTCCTTCCTTCCTTCCTTCCTTCCTTCTTTCTTTCTTTCTTTCTTTCTTCTTTCTTTCTTTCTTTCTTTCTTTCTTTCTTTCTTTCTTTCTTTCTTTCTTTCTTTCTTTCTTTCTTTCTTTCTTTCTTTCTTTCTTTCTTTCTTTCTTTCTTTCTTTCTTTCTTTCTTTCTTTCTTCCTTCCTTCCTTCCTTCCTTCCTTCCTTCCTTCCTTCCTTCCTTTCTCTCTTTCTCCTTTCCCTTCCTTCCTTGTATGTTTTTACTTACTTATTACATTTTCATTTTATTCCTTTTCTTTTTTTTTTACCAATTACATGTAATAACAAATTTCTCCATAAGTTTTCCAAAGTTATATGATTCAAATTGTCTCCCTTCCTCCCTTCCCTCCCCACTCTCACCCTGGGATTCTGTTGTTTTGGATGGTGATTACCTTAGTCACCTACTATAGCTAGGTCTGGCTCCATCCTCATTTCATCTCTCTTCTTGGCCCTCTCCTCAGCAGCTGCCATGCTATCAAATACATTTCCCAACCTCCCCTGTTTGCTAGTTCTGAAACCATACTCAAATCAACTCTATCATCACTCCTAGAAAGGAGTTATCAATATATTCTCCTATGCCTTCATTCATCATCTCTGTAATTTTCTTTTCTTTAAACCCTTACCTTCTGTTTTAGAATCAATTCTAAGGATAAGTTCCAAGGCCAAACAGCTGGGCATTGAGGGTTAAGTGACTTGCCCAAGGTCACACATCTAGGAAGTGCCTGAGGTCAAATTTGAACCCAGGTCCTCTGAACTTCAGGCTTGGTTCTTTATCCACTGAGACACCTATGTGCCCCCTCTACATGACTTCACTGCTCCAGTTCCCAACATAGCCTTTACCTGATGGCAAAAGCAAAGAAAAATAGAAGAAAAAATGCCTACCCTATATCAGAACTTGCATAAAATCCCATCATGGTAGGTGTTCTTTACCCAGAATCCTTAAAAGTGGCTTTTATTATATTTAATTTTAAAACCCTTATCTTGGTTCTTAGAATCCATATCAATTCTGAGTCAGAAGAGTGGTGTTACAACTAGCAAGTTAGAGCAAAATATCAGAATTGAAGGCCTCCCATTTATCCTTGTCCTCCAATGCAAAAATGGTCCCTCCCCTAGTTCACCATTGGCTGGTCAAAAGAGAGTTACAATCTATACATGAAAGAAGCTAGCTAATCAGAACGCAGGCCAGCAATACCTAATTATACTATATATTCAAGCAGGGTTTAACCAATCAAAACAAGTCTTGTGGTTTGACCAAACAAGACAAGGACTGATTCAATCCTATCTATGTTTTTCTTCAACCAATCAGAGAAGGAAAAGATTATATACTGCTCTTAGGTTTCAGTTTCTATACATCATTTCTTATCAGCCAGATGTACTTCCTCCAGAGGAGTTCATGCTATCTCTTTTCCTCATAGTGACCCTGGACAGATCCCTCAACCCCCATTTCTAAGGCTTTCTCACACTTCTGCCTTATAACTAACACATAATATTAATTCTAGGATGGAAAGTAAGGGTTTATAAAAAAAGAAAAAGGAAAACAATTGTCAATTTTTGTTTCTTTTTTTAAAATAATATTTTATTTGATCATTTCCAAGCATTATTCATTAAAGACAAAGATCATTTTCTTTTCCTCCTCCCCACCCCCCATAGCTGACACATGATTCCACTGGGTATCACATGTGTTCTTGATTCGAACCCATTGTCATGTTGTTAGTATTTGCATTAGAGTGTTCGTTTAGAGTCTCTCCTCTGTCATGTCCCCTCAACCGCTGTAGTTGGGCACTTGCTTTTCCTCCGTGTTTCTACTCCCACAGTTTGTCCTCTGCTTATGGATAGTGTTTTTTCTCCTAGATCCCTACAGATTGTTCAGGGACATTACACCGCTATTAATGGAGAAGTCCATTACGTTCTATTATACCACAGTGTATTAGTCTCTGTGTACAATGTTTTCCTGGTTCTGCTCCTTTCGCTCTGCATCACTTCCTGGAGGTTGTTCCAGTCTCCATGGAATTCCTCCACTTTATTATTCCTTTTTGCACAATAGTATTCCATCACCAACATATACCACAATTTGTCCAGCCATTCCCCAATTGAAGGGCATCCCCTCGTTTTCCAATTTTTGGCCACCACAAAGAGCACAGCTATGAATATTTTTGTACAAGTCTTTGTGTCCATTATCTCTTTGGGGTACAGACCCAGCAGTGCTATGGCTGGATCAAAGGGTAGACATTCTTTTATCGTCCTTTGGGCATAATTCCAAATTGCCCTCCAGAATGGTTGGATCAGTTCACAACTCCACCAGCAATGAATTAATGTCCCTACTCAATTTTTGTTTCTATATGTACTTGGGACTGAGGCCAAGTGCCACAGGTTGGGGAGCTGCTGGGAGCCATTAAGTCCATGCTATCTGATACAGTCACAGGTAGAAACCAGGGACTGCACAGTGGCCCCAGGAAAGATGGAAACATCCACTCAGACCCCTCTGTGTGACTTCTCTTTTACTATCATCCCTTATTATTGGAATTGTTATAATTATTATTCTTACCCAACCCCAGGAAAACATAGATGAAAGCAAAATGCGTACAGGGTTGAAATAAATGTCCCACTCTATCCCCCTAAAATATTGCCAAAAGATATCAAACCTAAGTATTCCTATGTACCCACTTAGATAAGATGGGATCCCCTTCTCCAGGTATAAAACCCCTAACAAAACTATCTAGATTCTCCACCCCATATATAGGCCAGGGACAACAGGTCTCCCTGACCTGGGACATTAATTGCCTTTCATGCAGAGGCTGGTATGTTCTACCTCACTGGTACTGTTTTGTTAACTCTGTAGTCAAGTTAATATGTCTTGGAAACCTTAGTGAAACATTAGAAAATGAAAGCTTGATATTGGAAAAATAATTAAAACTGGGTTATGTTTTATTAACCTCTGACCCCACTGACTTGACAACAGTATTGTGTTGATTATCTCCTTAGAAATCTGATTGATTATGTATTTGGTTAAAGTAACAAATAATCACTCTTGGTGGCTTAACCACATATCTGAGCACCTCACGGGTTAATGAGAAGTGACCTTTAGCTGTGCTATTCCTGTGATGAGAAAACATCCATCTTCTGTAAAAGCTTCTCATTTGTTGTTAGGATCTATAGAAACAAAGTATGTAGGATAATCATAGAATATTAATTAAACAATTTGTTAAAAGTTAATGTATGACCTTGTATAAATGGAGATTGATAAAAAATTTGAGCCAAGCCAAAAGGACTTGAACAAGGCAGGTCTTCCTTGTCCTACATTCTACCAAGTGTCTAAAATTTGGCTCCTACTTGACTCCTACAATCTAGTCCCTTTTCTGTCTTTCATGGTATGGAAAACTTTCTATAGTACTGGCTACTTATTGGGTAAATGCATAATTGCTTAAATTATTTAAATTGGGCCCTGATTTAAGGACCTGTTATAGAGTTGTTTTTCCTTTACTTATATTTTTTTAGACATAAGATTTATACATTTTGCATTTCATCCACAAGTTATTTTTTCTCTTTTATTTGGATTTTTTCATGTTTTTTATTTTCTTTTGCAAACTGATTCATATACCTCATAATTCAGTCATTCATCCCCAAGCAATCCCTCTGTTTGTTATTATTCACCTCAGGGGGGCCAAGTTATTGTTGTGAATTCTGATTTAAATTTGAGCAATTTTAGGATAAGAAACTTGCTACCTCTCAGAATCCAGAAGGCGCCATAAAGATAGATACCTGCAGAGACCACATGCTGCACCAGACGATCCAGAGTGAACTTTGGGGAGTGAATTGAACTATGGGGGGGGGTTGAAATACCTTTGTTTTGAATGTATACTTTTATGCCAAAGGGGTCTGCCCCCAAATTAACTTTTTGTCAACCTAGTTATCATTGGTTTTGTTCTCTTTTCCTTTTATCCACAAATCTTTGCAATTTTAAAGTTGATTATGTTTCCATGATCCTTTTGGGGAAACTGGTTTCCCAATATGATCACAGGTGGAATATGTATAAATGGAGATTTTGAGCCTTTGAATTTCATCCCCCAGAAGTCCCTTAGTATTTTCCCAAAATTCCCTTTTCCTGCATCCCTGCATTTTGTGTGATTGTATTTAAGTGGCTGTATCTCCTCCCTCTTTCTCTCTTGGACCTGCAACTGGACTGAATTCAGGCAGTTCTTTTGTTTTAGTTATTAATAAAACTTTATAAAAATTATTTATTTAGTTATTGATTATTAATTAAAAAACCCACAACCTACTCCATTATCTGTAAGGAAGCATGTATGTTGAAAAATTAAATTGTGTGCCAAGTACATGTGTAATCACTGAGGGTATAAAAAATGAAGCCAAGTCTAAGCCAAGGTGGAGCAGTTTTTTGTGATTCCTGACTGAAGGTTGAAACATTAACTGGTTCCCATCTTCTTCATTACACTGACACTGCCATACCTTCAAGGACCCCCAATCCCCACAGGAGGGTTGAACCCACATACCACAGCAGGGAGCTATGTGAATGTTAGTGTTAGAAACATAGATGGAGAAGGAGCTGGATGGCTCAGTGAATTGAAAGCCAGGCTTAGAGATAGGAGGTCCTGGGTCCAAATCTGAACTTAGATATTTCTTAGCTGTATGACCCTGGGCAAGTCACTAGCCCTTATGATTCTTCTGTCTTGGAACCATTACATAATATTGATTCTAAGGCAGAAGGTAAGGATTTAAAAAACAAAAGAGGGTTGGCTTAGATGATTATATCTGAGGTTCCTTCCTTCTCAAAACTTCAATGATTTCCTCTCCCCTCTGACTTCCCCAGTCCTCACTGCCTGGAAGAGTCATTCCTTTGGCATTTAACCTCATATTTATATCACTCTCCATGTTTCCTGTGTATCACTATTCTCCCCAAGTAGACTGTTAATCCCACCCACAAAGTCCAACCCCATGTCTTTGCTGCACAACTATCATTTAAAAATGACTATTAAATTAAATTAAGAAGCAGCTAAGTAACTGGGTGGATAGAGTATCCAGCCTAGAGTTGGGAGGACCTGAGTTCAAATTTGACCTTAGACAAGTCCTAGCTGAGTGACCCTGGGCAAGTCATGTAATCCAATTGCCCAGCCTCTGCCTCAGGAGATGGATACAATTCTAAGACAGAAAGAAAGGGTTGAAAAAAATTTTTTTAACTGAGTGTTTGGAACTTGTGACAAGAAATGCTCTCCACCTCCAGAGAAAGAACAGTTGGAGTCTAAATGAAGATGAAAACATGATTTTTCACTTGTTTATTTGGGTTTATGTTTGGGGGTTTGGGTTTTATAATATTATTCACTTATAAAAATGAACAATATGTAAATATGTTTTACGTGATAATACATGTATAACCTAGATCGAATCTCCTGCCAGCACTGGGAGAATGAAAGGAAGGGAGGGAGGGAGACAAGTTTGATCATATAACTTTGGAAAATTTGTGTGGAAATTTGTTGAAATTTGTTATTACATGTAATTGGTAAGAAAAATTTTTTAAATAAACTGAGTGTTTTGGAATATAAAGGCATTTTGAGCATTTGTACTGGAATAATGTTTTTAATTCCTCTCCTCAGTTTTATATTTATTGTCTCATTTGATTATCACCAAAACCTTGAAAGATGGGTAAGGCTAGATTCTCATCATCCTCATACTAGGAGGAAACAGACCCAAAGAAAAATGACTCGTCCCAAGGGTAGAAACATAACTAGAGTAGAGTAGGCTAGACTTTATCTCAGGCCACTGAAAAGTTGCCATTTGCTACCAAATTCTTATGATTCTTCAGAAGTTAGAAACTACTGAATTTAGAACCTGAATAATAAGAATATTAATTTAAAAAGGAAGCTACCAAATGATAAACTTCCTCTCCACATTGACTACGCCTCATGGGATTTCCTTCCCATCCTGGCCCTTTTCCCTTCTCTCTAGCAACAATTTAAAATATCCAGGGATTTGTCTCACCTTGACTCCACACACTCCCCATCCCCACTGTGGGGAGGGGAGATCTTATACTTTAGGGGCCCCCCATAGGACTTTGTGTCATGGGATATCTTCACCTTTATTTAACCCTACTGAATGTGTCCGAAAATGTTGATTTGTACTTGTGTTTTATGAAGCTTACTCTGGCTCCAAAAATGTCCAATTAGAGTTCAGTTGACAGCACACGAAGTTAGTTGTGGAACCAGGATTAGAACACAAGTAGATAGATTACTGGATCTGGAGTCAGGAAATCTGAGTTCAAATTTAACCTGAGACACTAGATGTGTAATCCTGGGCAAATTCCTTAACCTCTGCCTGCTTCAGTTTCCTCAAGTGTAAAATTAGGATCATAGGAGCAGTTTGGTGGCTCAGTGGATTGAGAGCTAGGCCCAGAGTTCAAATCTGGCCTCAGACACTTCCTAGATGTATGACCCTGGGCAAGTCCCTTAACCCCCATTGCCAAGCCCTTACCACTCTTCCACTTTGGAACTAATACATGGTATTGATTCTAAGATGGAAGGTAAGGGTTTTTTTAAAAAACTATAATGAGGATCATAATAGCATTTACCTTCTAGGGATGATGTGAGGATCAAACGAGACAATATTTGTAAAATCCTTAGCATAATGCCTGGCACATAGTCAGCACTTAATAAATGCTTGTTTCCTTTCTTCCTAACTCTGTCCCTCTTTCCCTCCCTCTCCCCCTACTCTCTCTCTTTCTTTCCTTTCTCTCTCTCTCTTTTCCCTTCCTTCCTTCCTTCCTTCTTTCCTTCCTTCCTTCCTTCCTTCCTTCCTTCCTTCCTTCCTTCCTTCCTTCCTTCCTTCCTTCCTTCCTTCCTTCCTTCCTTCCCTCCTTCCTTCCTTCCATCTTTCTTTCTTTCTTTCTTTCTTTCTCTTTCTTTCTTTCTTTCTTTCTTTCTTTCTTTCTTTCTTTCTTTCTTTCTTTCTTCTTTCTTTCTTTCTTTCTTTCTTTCTTTCTTTCTTTCTTTCTTTCTTTCTTTCTTTCTTTCTTTCTTTCTTTCTTTCTTTCTGTCTTTCCTTCCTTCTTTCCTCCCTACTTCCCTTCCTCTCTTTCTCCTTCTCTTCCTTCTTTCAATATTTCTTTTGTTGTTATTCTAGCATATCTGACTCTTCGTGACCCCATTGGGGGTTTTCTTGGCAAATATACTGGAATAGTTTGTCATTGCCTTCTCCAGTTCATTTTACAACTAAGGAAACTGAGGCAAACAGGGTTAAGTGACTTGCTCAGAGTCACACAGCTATTAAGTGTCTGAGGTCGGATTGGAATTCAGGAAGATGAATCTTCCTGGTTTCAGGCCCAGCACACTGTGCCCAAATCTTCTTAAGCAATTACTATTGAAACATTGAAACAGTCCCTGACCTCAAGGAGTTTCTCCATTATCTGGAGAGCTAATATGTACATATACAGGTCTATACATAATATAGAATGATTTGGGGTGGGAAGGCAGGATGGGGCAGCTAGATGGTGTAGTGGATAGAAGCTGGATTCAGAAAGAAGAATCTTTCTTAGTTCATATCTCCTCTCAGATACTGACTGGCTGTGTGCCTGGAGAAGTCACTTAACCCTGTTTGCCTCAGTTTCCTCATCTGTGAAATGAGAAGGAAATGGCAAACCACTTGTCAACTTGGAATCTAGAGGTCCCCCACTTGTAGCTTGGAGGGATTTGACTTTAAGATATTTAGTGACTCTCCTGCTCTCCAGAAGCCCCTCCCAGTATTTCACACCCTCCTTCCAAGGATTGGGCTACCTACTGGGACAAATCTTAAGTCTATTTTTATCCTGAAACCAATGAACTTGGACCTTCCCTCAGGGAGGAACTCTCGGTGACAAAGTCAAACCTGGTGTTTCTGCCTCCAAACTAAATAAACTGGGGATCACCGAATCCCTCCAAGCTACAAGTCTGGGACCTCTCGATTCCAGGTTGGCACACTTGTGTCTTTGCCAAGAAAACCCAAATGGGATCGCAAAGAGTTGGACACACCTGAAAAGACTCCACAACAGATTCAGCTAGGTTTGTGAGGGGGGAAGTTGGGAGTTGAGGATGACACAGTTTATGAATCTATTTTGTTTTTTTTGCCATGAATATGTTCTAAGCAAGAGAATTGTTGGTGAAGGGGCCATCCCGAGCCTCATGGCTGGTTCCTGAGAACTGGGGGAGGAGAATGGAAGGCACATTTGATAGGTATGTAGTGGAAAATGCCTGAGTCCTAGGAGTAGTTCCAAGTCTTGGAAGCCTGAGATCTCTTATCCCAGGACACTGGTTCCTTTATGGGATTATCCTACTTTGCCCTGCCCACCCTTCAGACTGTCCATTGGTCCTTGTTTGTCTGGAACCACTAAGCTACCACAGGAAGCCTGGAGCCTCGTGGGTGGTGCCAGGCCTGGGAGGAGAGAATTTGGCTGGGGTTGTTGCAAGGAGGTGATAGAATTGAGCAACCACTTAAAACTCTGCACATGGTGAGAAGGGGTAAACAGGTCAGGAATGTGAGGGATTAAGCCTTGGATGAATCTTGGGAGTCAGAAGAGTTTAAAGAGCCAGCCTCAGTCTGGGCTTATCTTTGGGTTTACTCTAATTGCTGAGCCTGGCCTGTGATGTACCCCAGAACAGAGACAAGGGAGACCTTGATCTCTACCTGTCTTGGCTAATCAGTGGGAGAAAAAAATGATAAAAAAAACAAACAAACGTATTTTGGAGCATGAAGCAGTTAAAAGATTTGGGTTCTTTTACTATTCTGACACTGACTTATAAAACACAATCATTATGGGGGGTATCCTCAGTTTCTACCTCTGTAAAAGAGGGGCCTGCAGGTGGGGCCAGTTGGACCATAAAATGTAGGTCCCTCACATCTGTAACATTCTCTGATCAGCATTCTGAGTAGATGTTCTTTTAACATCTAAAATTCTATGATTCTCTATTTCTGAAAAACCTCCAGATATTCTAGGTTCCTGTTTAACCATTATCATAGGATCATAGAATTTGAACTGGAAAGGACCTTAGAGGACATTTAGTCCAATCCCTTCATTCCAGATGAGGAAATTGAGGCACAGAGGGGTTAAGAGATGATACATCCTAGCTGTATGATCCTGGGCAAATCATTCAACTCCCATACTTAGTATTGATTCCAACATGGAAGGTTAAGAGTTAAAAAAATTTTTTTTTAAACGGGTTGCCTAGCCCTTGCAGTTCTTCTGTTTGAGAATTGATATTAAGTTAGAAGGAAAGGGTTGAGAGAGAAAAGCCCAGGATCATACAGACAGAAAATAGCAGAAACAGAATTTGAACCCAGGTCCTCTGACTCCAAATACATCAATATTCTTTATTCCTCTCTTTCTTCTCTTTCTCCTTTCCTTTCCTTCTCTTTCCTTTCACCCTCACCTCCTTTAGTCAGAAAATCTAGTTTGGACTGTTGGCTCTGAAGCTTACTGGCTGTGACCTTAAGTGAGTCACTTCCCTTCTCATTCTCTAGATCTGTAGGATGGGGTGAGGGGGTGGGGTGGGAGGAGCTGGGCTAGTTTGCCTAGTAAGAAATCTTAGTCTGGTATTTTAAAATCAGAGTAGCATTTTTTTTTCAGTACCCACTGGGTGCCAGGTATTTGAGATGCCATAACAGAAAGGAATTACAAGAACATTCTTCTGAGGAAAGATAACTTAAATAAGGTGGGGCATATAGCACAATGGACTGGAGTCAGGAGGATCTGGGTTCAAATCAAGCCTCAGACACTTCCTAGCTGTGTGACCCTGGATTCACTTAATTCTGTCTTAAGGTAGTTACTAAAACAGAAAGTAAGGCTTTAAAATTAACAAATAAATAAATATGGATTGGGTTTAGATTTGTGGTTTTCTTGAGACTGGAAACTCCTAGATCAGGAAACCCCCTCCACTTTGCATATTCTCTGTAAATTATAGAGAAATTAAGGGACTTGTCTTGTCCAGGGTCACACAGCTAACATACAACAGAGGCAGAACTCGAACCCTGGTCTTTGAGCCAGCTCTCTAATCATTATTTCACAAAGCCATGCATTAGATGAGAGAGACAGAGAGAGAGGAGAGAGGGGAGAGACAGACTGAGAAAGGGAAAGAGACAGAGAAGGAGAGAGAAAAGAGAGAGAGAGACAGAGACAGAGACAGAGACAGAGACAGATACAGAGAGAGACAGAGAGAGAGAGAGAGAGAGAGAGAGAGAGAGAGAGAGAGAGATCCTCCTCCTCCCTCCCCCCACATCCCCCAACCGTACCACAAACCACAGGTTTCTGAAGTTATGAAGTCCACAGTGCAACCCCGTGGCATGAAACCCTCCTGGGGAGGAGATGGGGGGAAGAGCAGACGTGGCACTCGTGCTTTCACTGGATGTCTCCAAATCTCCCCCTGGGGATAGGCTACCCCGAAAGACCCTCTGCTCTGACTCTGGGTGGGTGGGTGACCAGGGGGATGCGGGTGCTATAGCTACAGAGGCTTTGAGTGAACTGACTCGCGTTCTCAGCATCCCCCAGAAACCGTGCCCCGGGGCGCTTGGAGGACACACCTCTCCTCCCGGGCTTCTCAGAGCAGGACGGGAAGTGAGCAGGGCGCGGGCAGCCTGGCGGAGCCCTTCACAGCAGGAGGGAGTGAAGGAAAGAAGGAAGGAGGGAGAGAGAGGGACCGAGAGGGAGGGAGGGAGAGAGAGAGGGAAGGCGGGAGCGAGACAAGGAGGGAGGGAGGAAGGCAGGGCGGGCAGCTCGCTGGGGCTGCAGTCCCCTACGCCCACACAAGGAAGTGGTTGCTTCTCTCGGGGAGGAAAAGGGAAGTCACAGACACTTCAGAGTGCGGACCCAGAACTTCGGGCTCCTGTGGCTGCCCCCGCGCCGTACCCGCACACAGCTGCCTGGCTGAGGTTCATGTGCACTGGCAAGGGGCCAGGAGCTGAGCGGGCCCGGGAGCAGCGGGTACAGACAGCATCTGGGCTCTCCCAGGTAAGGAAGAGGGCGTGAGCACGTGGGGGGACTGGTTGGGGGAGGGGGGAAGGGTGTGTGCGTGTGTGAGTATGAGTGTGTAAGTGTGTGACTGAGTGTGATCATATTTGTGCGTGTGTCTCTGTGTATGTGTGTAGGCATTCAGAAACTCCGGAAATTCGATTTTTTCTTTTCTGTTTAGTTTTTCCTACTCGTTAAGAATATTCTGCCTAAAAAAAAAAAATCCCGAGGAGTAGCTAAGGTAGCACAGTGGATAGAGAGCCTAGCCTAGAGAGGAGAGGTCCCAGGTTCCAATTTGACCTCCAGACACTTCTTAGGTGCGACCCTACCGAGTCACTTAACGCCCATTGCCTAGTCGTTACTACTCTTCTGCCTTGGAACCAATACACGATTCTGATTCTAGGACAGAGAAGGTAAGGGTTTAAAAAAAAAAAAAAAATATATATATATATATATATATATATATATATATATATATATATATATTCTGCCTCAGTTTTCTAGTTGAAATTTAATTGTTTGTTACATTAAAATACCTGGGCAACTCCCCACCTCTTCTCCTATTAGAGAAGGCATCATTTGGCAAAGAGACGGGAGTATGTATATATAAAAGGTGTCTTATTTCTGTTTGTCAGTCTTTCTCTGGAGGTGGACATACAAGCTGTTCTTCAAACAGTGTTTTTCTGTCTATATAATGTTCTCTCAGTTCTGCTCATTTCACTCTTCATAATTTCATATAGATCTTTTCAGGTTTTTAAAAAATTAACCATCTGGGCAGTTGGGTGGCTCACAGTGGATTGAGAGACAGGCCAAGGTCCCCAGTTCAAATGTGGCCTCAGACACTTCCTAGCTGTGTCATTCTAGATGAGTCACATAACCCCCATTGCCTAGCCCTTACCACTCTTCTGCCTTGGAACCAACACACAGTATTGATTCTAAGAGGGAAGGTAAGTAGTTGTTTTGTTTTTTAAATTAATTTGCTCATCGTTTTTTTTTTTAACCCCTTACCTTCCCTCTTGGAATCAATACTATATATTGGTTCCAAGGCAGAAGAGCTCTAAGGGCTCAGCAATGGGGGTGAAATGACTTACCCAGGTCATACAGTTAGGAAGTGTCTGAGGCCAGATTTGAACCTCTATCTCTAGGCTTGCCTCTCAATCCTTTGAGCCACCCAGCTGCCCTCTGCTCTTAAGGCACAAAGTAAAGGTGAAGTGACTTGGACATCCTTCCCCATCTCTGCCCCTTAGGTTCAGAAGTAAGGAGATTTCTTCAATGAGAATTGTGAATTTATCCCCCTCCACCTCAATGCAGTTGGCCTACTTTCTTAGCTCTGCTCTTCCACTCCCTGTATCTTCTGGAATATCCAGGGTCTGAGACTCTTGACAGGACCACATATTAAGGATTTGAATGGGAAATCCCCTTAGAAAGCAGACCATTTCCCCACAGCCTGATGTCTCTGAGAACTCTGCCTCTCTCTCCCTTGCCTCTTTAATCCCTTCTGTGTGTCTTCATCCTCAAGCCTGCCACAGGTTAAGGAAAAGAAGGCTTTTTTTGCATCTGTTTGTATTAGCACAGTACCTGGCATGTAGCCCGTGCTTAATAATGTTTGCTGGCTTTCCGAGATACACAGAACGTCCTCTGCCTCTTTTACAGAAGCCCAGAAAGGTGGAACCTTTAGAACTTAGAATTGGAAAATGGTAAGGGGCCTTAGAATGATAGATGGAAGAGATCTTAGAACACAGAACACAGTGTCAGAGCTAAAGGTACCTCGGAACATAGAACATTGGCCATGAGATCATCTAGCCCAACCCCCGGTTTCACAAATGAGGAAGCTGAAAAGCCTGTATGTGAGGAGTGTTATGGGGTCCAGATGGGTACCCCTGGGGTTCGGGAAGGATACCTTTTGCAAGAATGCAAGACTCCAAAACTTAGCTTAAAAACAAAAAGAGAAATGTATTAATTTAGAAAGTAATGTTGAGAATGGCCAGGAGGATAGCAAGGTGGGACAGCAAGATGGGGAGCAGTTCCTGGAAAGAAAGGCTGTTCCTCCATGGGACAGCATGGGTGGAAAGGCTGTCCCCCAGACCACATCAGTTCTGGGGTTTTTATACTCTTTATGTCCTATGTGTGTCCTAGGTGTGGAGGGGACTTGGAGAGTGTTAGTCCCTCCGGCATTTGGTGGGGTGGGGTGGTCATCTGACTGGGGTCTGCCTGGAGGCCTAAAGATTCATCTCTTTGTCCATTTTAAATCTAGAAGCCTATCAAAGAGGATAAACATCTCAGGACCCTAGGGGGGGGGGGTCATTGGGTGTTTCTAGGTTAAGAGTCAGAGGATGCAAAGGCAAGGGAGTTTCCTTGATAATAGTTTGCCTGGGTTTCTGGGGGTATAGTGCCCATGTCAACGAGTGTCCCAGAACTTAGCCAGTCTCACAGTGTGATGTGAGCAGCAAAGTTTGAACCAAAAATCTAGGTGCCTTGACTCTTAGGCCCCCCAAGACCCAGCACTGATCCTGGGGTCGTCCTCTCATAAAGGATAGATCTGCCCACAGACAGGGAGGAAGGAAAAGAGGCTTTGGAAGAAAGCCTCTGGAAGAAAGAAAGAAAGAAATGTCCTTTTCCAATTGTTCTGGTAATCAATTATACCCAAGTTTAGGAAAGCATCCCCTTGAACTTTTCTTTGCATCTGTTGACTGCTCAGTTTTCTAGTTCACTCTTCACGATTTTTAGTATACCTGGACTTTGCACTGAGGACAGACATCACATCACAGACTGACTAGGAATCAGGAGATCTTTAAGATGAAATAGAAACTCCTCTTTGTCTTTTAGAGCCCTTCAAAGCCTGGTCCCAGTCTCCCTTCCCAGTGCCATACATACTTGGTGGTGTCTCCAGACTGGCCTTAGGCTTCTTTACATTGCACCTGGTTTTCCATTTTCTGCAGGCTGTGTCTCTGTGCAGGCTATCTCCAATGCCTGGAATGCTCCCGTATCTCCACCACAAAGAGACTTATATTTTCTTTGAGACTCAGATCACCTATTTTAAGTCTTTCTTAAATTCTTTCCAAGTACTGGTTGTACCTGTCCTCTCTACATTGCCATTTATTTATTTCTGGATTTTAATTTAACTAGCTAACAAGAACAACAATAGCTATCATCTCTTTTCTTTTTTCTTTGATTTAAAATTTTTTAAAAAAAACTCTTATCTTCTGTCTTAGAATCAATACTGTCTGTTGGTTCCAAGGCAGAAGGCTAGGCAATGGGGGTTAGTGACTTGCCCAGAGTTATAACACAAGGAATTGTACTCTAGCCACACTTAAAAAAATCCTTATCTTCCATCTTAGAATCAATACCATGAATTGGTTGTAAGGCAGAAGAGTGGTAAGGGCTGGGCAATGGGGGTGAAGTGACTTGCCCAGGGTCATACAGCTAGGAAGTGTCTGAGGTCAAATTTGAACCCAGGACCTCCCATCTTTGGGTCTGGCTCTCAATACACTGAGACACCTAGCTGCCCCTAAAAATCTTTTTTAAATCTATTTTTATTTTGCCAGTTATGTGTAGAAACTTTGACTATTGTTTTCTCACATTCCAGGATTCCTCATTTCTTCCTCCCTACCCTT
This sequence comes from Monodelphis domestica, assembly GCF_027887165.1. NCBI lineage: Eukaryota > Metazoa > Chordata > Mammalia > Didelphimorphia > Didelphidae > Monodelphis > Monodelphis domestica. The sequence continues at coordinate 210,340,893 of NC_077233.1, read as the reverse complement.
CACCCTGCCCCTCCCTGAGGCAGTAAATAGTCTGATATGCAGCTAACATTTCTATAGCTCTGTGGCTAAATGCTTTACAATTATCTCTCCTTTGATCCTCCCCACCACCTTGGGAGGTAGGTGCTATTATTTATCTCTTATTTGCAGATGAGGAATCTGAGGCAAACCAAGTAGGGTCACATGGCTAGTTCTGAGTATCTAGTATCTGAGACCAGATTTGCTATTTTCTTCTCCAGCTCATTTTATAGATGAGGAATCTGAGACAGATAAGGACTTGTCCAGGATCACACAGCTAGTATCTGAGGTCAAATTTAAACTCAGGTCTTTTTTTTTTCCTGGTTGGAAGCATGCAAAGCTTGGTTAATCTTATTTTTTAAATTTTCTATTTATTTTAAAGATTTTTTTCCATGTTTCCAAGATTCATTTTATTTCCTTCCCCTTTTCCCTTCCCCCTCCCAGAGCAACTCCACTGGGTTATACCTGTGTTATCACTTGATACCTGTTTCCATATTATTCATTTTTGCTGTAAGAGCCATCTTTTAAGGTCTAACCCTCAATTCATATACAAGGGATAAATGATTTATTTTTCTTTTGTGATTCCAATTCGATAGTTCTTTTTCCTAAATCCTTTAAGAGTGGTCTGCTACTAGCAGTGCTGTGGGGGGCTTGAGGTGAATTCCCTGGGTTTGGGATGGGTACTCTTTGCAAGAATGCAAGCGACCAAAATTTAGCTTAAAAATAAAGAGAGAAATGTATTTATTTAGAATTCATGTTGAATTTGGCTGAGAGGACAGCATAGATGGAAAGCTGCCTACCAGAAGACATCACTTTTGGGGTCTTTCTACTTTACAGTAGGCAATACATAACTTGAGGAGGGTGTGTGCTCAGACACAAAGGGCTGGTCATCTGACCAGGGTCCCCCTGAAGATATAGGGGGGTGACCCTTATAGTTTAGGGGACAAATAGATGTTTTAGATCCTTCTCTAATGGATGGATGGTATCAAAGCATAGCCTGGGGGTGTATCTCTGTCCATCTCAAAACCTAAAGGAGGATCCAAGAAGGAGAATTCTCTCAGGGGACTTTCCCTTTGATGCTGCAGGGTCTTATCTGGAGTTTTTGATGTTTCAGGGTTAGTAGTCACAAGGATGAAAGAAAACCAGGCAATTTTCCTGCTTACAGTTTGGCCTGAAAAAGTTCTATAATATGGGGGTACAAGGTAAACCTAGAGTCCCACATCAGTAGTGAAGTCCATTAGTTCCACAATGTTTCTCTTTCTGTGTAGTGAGAACCAAGAGAATGATTCTGCTCATTTCACTCTGCATCAGTTCATGGAGGTTCTTCCAGTTCACGTGGAATCCCTCCAGTTCATTATCCTTTGAGCACAATAGTATTCCATCACCAACATATACCATAATTTGTTCAGTCATTCCCCAATCAGAGGGCATCCCTTCATTTTCCAATTTTTTGCCACCACAAAGAGTTAGGTCTTCCTGGTCTCTACTTACTGCTGCCTTATTCATATTTATAGAAGATTCAAACTAAGAGATGTATTCAACATAAGAGAGACCTCCTGAGGGGCAGCTAGGTGGTGACTAAGTGGATTGAGGGCCAGGCTTGGACACTGGAGGTCCTAAATTTCAATCTGGCCTCAGATACTTCCTAGCTGTGTGACTCTGGGCAAGTCACTTAACCCCAGTTGCCCAGCCCTTACCATTCTTCTTCTGCCTTGGAACCAAAGCCCAGTACTTATTCTAAGACTAATAAGGTAAGAGTTTACAAAAAGAAAAGAAAAAAAGGGACCTCCTCATCACCTAGGTCAATTTATTCAGGAGGATGATGAAGAAAGAGGATTCCTACACTGTGAAGGAGTCCACTTCACAAGTTTCTACCTTGTCTGCCTCCAGTGGATGAGTAATATTTTTTTTATATGTTGGGGAAAAAAAGGGGTGATGGGGAGATGGAAAGACAGGAAGATCAATGACTATTAGCTCTGAGAGGTCCTTGAAATGTTGCTTTGTGTGGGTGGCAGGCATGTCCAGGCTGGATCTGGGGCACAGAAAGGGATCTTAGTAGTAGGAAATTTGGTGCCCCTGAAATACCTTCTCTCTAGAGGAGAAGGTCCCAATTTGGGGCAGAAACACTCCCGTTTGGGTGACCCAGTTCTAAGAACCTCCCTCAATCAAACACCCATCTTGGCAGAAAGACTTTGTTTAAGGTCCTTGGCTGCTGATTCAGTCAACTCTAATTCCAGATAACTTGGTAGCCAGCATAGTGGAGAGGAAAGACCATTGGCCTTAGAGGAAGACGGGCTTGATGCCACACTCATGAAATGGGGATAATAACACTACTCACTTCAGAGCACTGCTGTACTTTGCAGGCATGGAGGGTTTCCTCAAAGTGGAGTGCTATTACTTGCTAGCTGGGAGATACTTTCCAGATCTGTGACCAAAGGCAAGTTGCTTCAACTTTTAAAGCTAGATTTTAAGTTATAGATAAGTTGCTCATCTGCAAAGGTGGAGGGAGTTTCCACCACTGACAGAGGGAACTCCCAGTTCCTAATTGCAATGAAGTCATAGGTCCAGACAATAAGAGTATGATTAGTTAGGTACATCAGAGACAAGGAAACAGAAATCCAGTCTTGTCTTTTGTAGATTGCCTCCATCAAGTAACTTTCAGATAAAAATATGACTTCAGTGCTCCAGGCTAATTTTTTTTTACACTCTTACCTTCCATTGGTTCCAAGGCAGAAGAGTGGTAAGGGCAAGGGCAATGGGGGTTAAGTGACTTGCCCAGGGTCTCACAGATAGGAAGAGTCTGAGGCCAGATTTAAGCCCAAGATCTCCCATCTCCAGGCCTGTTTCTCTATCCACTGAGCCACCCAGCTGTCCCTCCCAGTCTGCTGTGACTGAGACAAATCCCTGCTCATTGATTTCTTCAGAGTATAAATATGTATCTGTCTGAGGCCACATTTGAACCCACATCCTCCTGACCCCAGGTCTGGAGCGCCATCCACTGTGCTACCTAGCCACCCTGTAGACTTCGTTTGAATCAGATACATTAAACTCTGCTAATGTGTTCTTCCCAGGTAATGTGTTATCTCAGTTATTATGCTCATGTTAATGAAAGAAAACTGCACGTGAATTCAAGAGGCCAGCACTGGCATCTTGGTGCTCGATTTTTGCTCTGTGACCTTGGCCAAGTGTGCTAATAGAGAAATGTGCTAGTAGGATTTAGGATCTCAAGGAATAGACAAACACCAAGCTGACCTAATAATGGGCTCTGTTGATAGTATCATGGGGCAGCCGGGTGGCTCAGTGGATTGAGAACCAGGCCTGGAGACGAGGTCCTGGGTTCAAATTTGGCCTCAGACACTTTGCAGCTGTGTGACCCTGGCCAAGTCACTTGACCCCCATTGCCCAGCCCTTACTGCTCTTCTGCCTTGGAACCACTACCCAGTAAGAGTTTACTTTTAATTAAAAGAAAAAAAGAAAGAAAAGTAGACCTACTCATATGAGAGATATATAGATATCCCTTCTTCACTGAAACATCCCATAAAAGAAAAAGAAAAAATTTAGACTTCTTGTATGAAGAGACAGTCAAAACATTTCACACCAATTTTCTAGATGTTGGAGGCTCTGCCCTCCTGGATGGGGTAGGAATACCTGTTCTTCACTGCTTTCCATGGGATACCCTTTCTTTTGAAAAGGAACTAAATTGAAACCAATCACATAGATTTTCCTTGTTAAAAAAGAAAAAGTGGAAACAGCATCTGAGTGCTCTTAACACTGTTCTCTGTTCTATCTGGCAAAACTGTATTTTTATGATGTGTGTGTTGGGGTAGGGAGGGCGACCTGTTCATTAGGGGAAGTCTATTAAGCAACAGTGGAAAAATTTCAAGCATGTTCTGACATTCTGCAATTCTTATATTTACATTCTAAAACAGTTTGCCTCCTTGTGGTTTGTCAGAGAGCGCTTGCCTCGGTGCTTCCTTCTTCAAGGTTGCTCACTATTTCAAGATGGAGTCAGTCTTGTTTCTCTCCTGCAGTTGTCTGGATCAGGAAAATGAAGCTGTTTCCACGATTGCTCCTAGGAAATCAGCTCTCTCCAGACCACAGTCTGACTACCAGATGGGCCACAGATGTTAGAGGCTATGTGGTTTACACTGACCGTCCCTTCAGTATAGGGAGCTGGTTCTTTGTACAAGCCCTGCTCTTAGGCTAGTTAAATCCCACGCACTTGTGATTGAGGACATAATGCTTTGGGGGAGTCAAAGAAGCTCAAGCAGGACAGTGAGTGAACCTGAAAAAGTCTTTCATTATTTAGTTGTTGATGTTCCCTCATTTTAACCCTGTCTGATTGTGACTCCATTTGTAGTTTTTTTTCCTTGACAAAGATACTGGAGTGGTTTACCATTCACTTCTCCAGTTCATTTTACAGTTGAAGAAACTGAGGCAAGCATAGTTAAGGGACTTGCTTAGTGTCACACAGTTAGCAAATGTCTGAGACTGGATTTAAATTCAGGAAGCAACTCAATTGCACCACCTAGATGTGTTCTCTCCCCAGAAATACATTTGCCTTAATTATTTAAAACCCTTCCTTCCCTCTGTCTTAGAATTGATACTAAGTATTGGTTTCAAGGCACAAGAGCAGTAAGGGCGAGGGAATTGAGGTTAAGTGACTTGCCCAGGGTCACACAGCTAGGAAGTATCCAAGACCATATTTGAACCCAGGACATCCTGACTTCTGGCCTGGCTCTTATCCAATGAGGCACCTAGCAGCTCCTCTTTAATTTCCCTTAACATTTCTTTCTAGTTTCCTTATATTCATGCCTGCCACTGACTCCTAGAAAAGAGGTGAGTTCCTTCTTCTTTCATAGAGCCAGAAAATGCTAGAGTTGGAAGGAGTGTTGGAGTTAATCTATTCCAGCCACTTCATTTTACCAAGTTGGAAATTGAGGTCCAGAGATGTACCCAGAGACTTATTGGCAGAATAGCCTTGAGGCAAAGTCTCCTGACTTCCAGGCCAGGGCTCTGCCCACTCCATCAGCTAAAACTGATCCTGGAAATGCACTAAGTGGAGAATTTGCCCACAGACAACTGTCCTCTGGGAATCTCCAAAGTGCTTTCTACATCCTAACTTTGTTCATCTTTGTTCATCCATGTGTGAAGGCTGAAAGAGAATTTTCCTGTATCCAGCCAAGTGCTTACTTAAAGAGAATAACATTTCATCTACCAGAGCTCAAAGAAAAAAGTTCTGTTGACCAGAGCAATTAGGTGACTCTTTGGATAGAGATCCAGGCCTGGAGACAGGAGGTCCTAGTTTCAAATCTGGCCTCAGACACTTCCCAGCTGCGTGACCCTGGGCAAGTCATTTAACTCCCATTGCCTAGCCCTTACTGCTCTTCTGCCTTGGAACCAGTGTGTAGCATTGATTCTAAGATGGAAAGTAGGAGTTGGGCTTTTATTTAAAGAAAAGAAAAACATTGAAATCGTTTCTAAGACAGAAGTTAAGGGTTTTAATTTTAAAGACTTGACTGATTCTTCATTTTCTTGCTTGGATGTGAATTATTGGTGAGGAAAAATGATAAGCCGATCCTTTGTTTTACTTGGTTATACTGTCATCTTCCCCAGAGCCAAAATGCATTTGTAAGTTACGACCTTAGTTGCCTGACAGCCAGAAAGGTCAAGCTGGTTACTTGTGGTCACACAGCTAATAAATATCAGAGATAGATTTGAACTCAGATCTTCCCGACTCGAAGAGCAAATCCTCCATCCACTAAGCCAACCCAGCTTGGAGTTGGAGGAGAGAGTTCTTGATATTAAAAGTTCACTTTCTTACATTTTCCTAAAAAGACACAGGATGTAGCACCCTGATACAATCCCAAGAGCCGACATTAGAAATGGAAATGAAGGTGAATTGGACTGAACTCAAGTAAGAAAGAAGTGTTTTAGACTGAAATTTGCAAAAATCCAAGCAAGAAGGGCAACCAGGTGTTTCTGTGGATAGAGTGGACCTGGGCTCAAATCTGACCTCTGATAATTCCTAGTTGTGTGACCCTGGGCAAGTCACTTAACCCCACTTGCCTAGCTCCTACCCCTGTTCTACCTTAGAATTGATTTTTAGTAAGGATTCTTAGACAGTAAGTGTTAAAACAAACAAAAACAACTCTCAAGAGCCCTATTTGGAGAGGCAAAACAGAGATGAATTCACTGGGGAAGCATATCAAGATCAGATCTTGATGTAAAGACTAGAAAACTTGGGATCATCAGGGAGTCCAGAAAATTCCAAAATTTTTAGAGTAAGGAGGGGCAGTGTGATTGGTTTCAGCATTATGCGGGGGCGTTGGTGCCCTCATTGGCTGACTGCTATATTATGCTATGTTACTGAATTTGGAATAGAATGGAAACTTCTGTTATGTTTAATAACATCAACCCACCCTCATTCAGTTTCACATTGATCTAATAATTCTTGTTATCATTCCAAAGCTTTTTAGGGTATTGATTTTTAAAAAACTTTGATGAAACAACTTGATATGAGGGATCGAATTTGAACTACTTTCAAATTTTTGTTACTTTGAAATAAAATCCTAGCTTGATTTTATGATATTAACTTGGCTGAGCTCTCACTAGAGTGGAGAATTGTGACTTGTGGTAGCCTGATGAAATTAGACCTGACAGTCGTCTACCTCACTGTATTCTCTTTCTGCATCCACTAATAAGAATCAGCCAATCATTTGTCTTGCACTTTATGCTTTTCAAAAATACTTTTACTAACTCATCCTTCTGATCTCCAGTCAATTTCCCAAGTGAGTTTTCTCAGAACTGGCACAATGAGTGTTCCCGTTGCCTAGCAGTTCTATTTTTCTTCATATTGAAGCAAGTGAATAAATTGCTTTTCTGGTACAAATAAGTCTTTTGAGCGTTTGGGTGGCATAACTCAGATTTCCTAGAGCTGAATCATTCCTGAATTAGCTGAGCATCAAAACAAAGTCAGGGGTTCTTAGCCATTTTCCTGCTATAGTCCCCTTGGGAGGTCTAGTAAAGTCCATAAAGTCTCTGAATCACGTTTTAAAAATATATAAGATAGGGACAGCTTAGTGACTCAGTGGATAGAGATGGGAGGTCCTGGATTCAAATCTGGCCTCAGACACTTCCTAGCTGGGTGACCTTGGATAAGTCAGTTAACCTCAATTGCCGAGCCCTTACTGCTCTTCTGCCTTGGAACCAGCACTTAGTATTGATTCTAAGACAAACGGTAAGGGTTTAAAATATATATACATATTCAATTATATTGTTATATAATAACAAAGTAAAATAAAGAAGTAAACTGACTGGAAACTGTTACTTGTTGAAATATAAAGGATAAACTGGTTACATAGAAATACAGTAACCAAAATGTAAAAAACAAACCAAATTCATGGACCGAAGGTTATCTTGTAACTCAGTAAGTGCCAAATAAGTGACTGCGGCTTTGTTGCCTCCTGATAAAACTGTCACATAGAGGAAACTTCCTTCTTCTCCCTCCTTCCCAGGAATGTCTAGTGCCCTTTGCCTATCATTCAAGCTGGGTTGGAAAAGATCCCAGCTCATTCCAGTTTGAGTGTGAGTGACTAATACATTCAGAGAAGGTTTCCAGTCACCCCAGGAAGTGGCCTCTTGGTTCAGAGACTTGACCCTTCCCCTCAAGGTGAAAGAATCCACAAAGTCCGCCAGCAGCTGCCTTGTCCGTCTTGCCCTTGGAAAATCAGTGGCCTGGCCAGAAGGTGAATTGTCTCCAGAATTCTTCCTCTTCTCTGTCTTCCTCCTCTGAACAGAGTGAAGGGAAGGAGAATTCATAGTCCTAGAAAATTGGAGCTGATGGTGCCCTTAGAACTCAGCTGGAAAGGCTAGATCTTAACTTTTGTTTTTTTTGGTAATATGGACACAATCCATTGGCACTCCTTATGGATTTCTTACCAGAATGTTTTTAAATGCATAAGATAAAGTAGGATTGCAAAAGAAAGCAATTAATTGAAATACAGTTACAATACAAAAATAATAAACCCTTCTGTCTTATTATCACTTCTAAGACAGAAGAGTGGTAAGTGCAAGGCAGTGGGGTTTAAGCAAGGAAGTATCTGAGGTCACATTTGAACCTTGGTCCACTGTGCCACCTCGCCCCTATCCCCCTATCCTAATTAAAAAGAAAAAGAGATTTTGGGAGCAGCTAGATGGCTTATTGGATAGAGAGCCAGACGGAGAGATGGATGGGAGGTCATCAGACCCTTCCCAGCTATATGACCCTGGGCAAGTCACTTAAGCCCATGCTTAGCCCTTACCCCTCTCTCTTCTCCCTTCGGTATTGCTATGCTTAGTATTGATTCTAAGGGTTTTTTAAAAAAGGTTATGGACTTCAGGTCAAGAAGCCCTGGGCGAGATAGTCTTCACCCTCATTTTACAGATGAGGAAAAACCTAAAGCCCTGAGAAGGGTCTAAAGTCACGAGAGAGGAAAACTTCAGGGTTCAAATGCACCTTCAACCCTTACAACCAGTGTGGCTTAGAACGAATCACTTAGCCACCCTCCGTTTCCTTATCTGCAAAATGAGAGGGGTTGAACTAGATGGTGTCTTGGGTTCTTTTCTACTCAGTCTATGATGGCAGAGAAATTGTTCCCGGGAGGACCAGGCAAAATGCATTTCTGCTCCACGGAAAATTTCTGTCAGCAGCTCTTCCCCCAGGACCTGCTGGAGGCAACAGAGACTGAAAGTAGCCAGTTCTCCTTCTTTTCTAACTTTGACCAAAAAGGCCATAAAAGGAGAAAAATGGGAAACGACTCTTTTAAGTTAGAGCGAGCTGCCCTGGCTGGCGCCATGACGGTGGAGCCAGGGGGTGGCGCACATAGGGCTAAGACCGATTTTTTAATTTGTCCAAAAAAACTGACAGGTTCCTGTAGGGAAAACACCCCCCCACCCCCACTCCATTTCTGAAGCTGTGGTTGAACAAGACTTTGTGTAAAGTACCAACTTCCCCAGTAGATAGAGGTGGCCCCATTTCCTTAGACTTTCAGCCAATCACTCTGGGCCTGGGTAGTGGGGAGAGCTCATTTTTAACTTCTTTGGGGCTCTTCAAGACATTTTTTTTCAGTTGTTTCATTTCCTGGCTGTCGAAGAGCTGCTTTTATTTGTCAGAATATTCCTTAACACCAGGCACAAAATGGTGGAATGTTGAAACAAATTAGATGGAGGCCTCTCTGCTCCCTGCTGGGGACCTCTGATGCTGGATGCAGGGAGGGGGTGGACCCAGATGTGTCTTTGGCTGCCTTCTAGAAGGAGGATTCCAAGCTGTCCTGCCAGTCTTAGACGCTTTCCAGGCAGAAGGCATTAGAGCAAGGCGGTGGGGGTATATGTTTGAACAGGGTCACAAGATGCTCAAGGGGATGGTCCAAGAAACAAAATGGAAAGATGGAAGGGAAAAAATTAAATTAAAAAAAGGGAGAGGTGAGTTAGGTGGCTCAGTGGTTGGAGAGGCTGGTCTGGAGTCAGGACCTGGGTTCAAATATGGCCTTCCTAGCTGTGTCACCCTGGATTGCCTAGCCCTTGACACACATCTGCCTTAGGACAAAAGGTCAGGGTTTAAAAAAAAAAAGAAAATAGTGGATTTGAAACTAGAAGAGGCAGCACGGAATAGTAGAAGGATCTCTAGCTGTCCTGATTCCAAGGACCTGTATTCAAATCCTGATTCTGATACTGACTTACCAATGTGACTCTGGGTGAGTTTCTTAATCTTTTTGGGATCCATTTTCCTCTTCTATAAAATGAGAAGGTTAGATAAGACGGCCTCCAAGGTCCCTTCAAGTGTCCGATGGTCAGCTCTATCCCTTCCTTTCCTGTGTGACTTTGGACAAGTCATCTTCCTTCTTTGGGCTCCAGCTTCTTCATGTGTAAAATGAAGATGTTGGTCAAATGGCTTGCATAGTGACTATAGTAGGGAGATTTTCTTCCCACTCTACAGTCTATGATCCTAGGATCCTAGGAAATGGACTTGAGACTTTTTCATGTTTGACAGACCAGGGGAGTAGGTTGGAGGAGGAGAAAGAGGTGGTTCTGCCAACTCCTGCTAAAAGATTGGAAGCTAGATACAGGTAGGCAGCACAGTGACTAGAGCTTCAGGCATGGAGTTGGGAGGTCCTGGGTTCAAATCTGGCCTCAGATGCTTCCTATCTGTGTGACCCTGAGCAAGTCACTTAACCCTAATTGCCTAACCCATGCCAGTCTTCTATCTTAGAATTGATACTTAGTTTAATATCAATTCTAAGGCAGAATGTAAAAGTTTTAAATAAATATGTAAAAAATAAAAGATTGGAGACTCAAGTCAGTCAATAAATTCTCCCAATCACTCATCTTTAATCCCATATGATATGGGATTAAATAGAATATATTTATATTATATTTTATTTGTATATAATATATTATAAACATAATATAATATGAGAGAACATAAGTATATGGTGGAATTTGCCTAAGCCTGAAGCTTTATGACTGACAACCTGGAAGGAGATGGAGGAGGGAGGTACAAGGGAGAGTCAGAAGTAATTCAGAATTCTGGTTAGTAAGAAATGGTATTGATTTGGTATTTACAAGGTTCATGGGATAATACGTATAGAGGTGGAAAGGGCATCTAGTCCAACATCATTTTGGAAATTGGGGCTCACAGTGTCACTGAGTAAGTAGCAGAGTGAAGACTTGAACACAGGCCTTCTGACTCCAAGGCTGGCATTCCTTATGTTATACTATAGTAGTACAGTGAATAGAGCACCAGACTTGGAGTCAGGAGAACCAGGGTTCAAATGTGGCTTCAGATACTTCCTAGTTGTGTGATCCTGGATAAGTCATTTAACCTCCATTGCCTAGCTCTTGCCACTCTTCTGTCTTAGAATTGATACTAAGAAGGTAAGGATTAAAAAAGACAATCACAAGTCTAGTCCCTGTTTTAATAGGTGACACAAGAGACAGAGAGCTGGACTTGGAGCTAGGAAGACCTGAGTTCAAATTCTGCCTCAGACATTTACCTGGTTGTATGTGATACTGGAAAAGTCACTTAATCTCTGATGGTCTCGTTTTCCTTATCTACAAAATTGGGATGATAAAAGCACTTATCTCATCAAAGTTGAGGTTCAAATGAAATACTGTATGATAATCGCTTTGTAAATTAAAGCACTATTTAAATATTAACTATTATAATTAAATTTATTTGTGAGAGTATATTTATATACTTTTAAAAGTTGGGGGGAGAGGTTGCGGCAGCTAGGTGGCTCAATAGATTGAGAGCCAGGCCCAAAGCTTCAAATACTTCCTAGTTTTGTGACCCTGGGCAAGTCACTTAACCCTCTTTGCTTAGCCCTTACTGTTCTTCTGCCTTGGAATCAATATACAATATTGATTTTTTTTTTTTTAAATCCTTACCTTCTGTCTTAGAATCAAAGTATGTAAGGCCATATTTGAAAGTAGGATTTCCCATCTCTAGGCCTGGCTTTCAATCTACTGAGCTACCCATCTGCCCCTCACAATATTGATCAGAAGATAGAAGTGAAGGATTAAAAAAAAGACAGAGGACCTTTGTGCCTACTTTTTGCTTTGGTTGAGTCATGTCCAACTTTTTGTGACCCCATTTAGGATTTTCTTGGCAGAGATACTGGAGTAGTTTGCCATTTTCTTTTCTAGTTCATTTTACAGATGAGGAAACTGAGGCAAATACAGTTAGGTGACTTGCCCAGGATCACACAGCTAGTAAGTGTTTGAGGTCAGATCCAGACCTGTCACTCTATCTACTGTACCACCTAGATGCCCTTTGCACCTAATAGAGGTGTTCAATAAGCTTCCTGAAGTCAGGACCATGAACCAAATGGCTTAAAGCTTGTGGTATTTTGGGAAGAGTGTTGGTCAGAGCATCAGGAGAATTTGAGTTTAAATGTTGCTTTAGACTCTCATAGTTGTGTGACCCTGGGTAACTCTCTTATCCTTCGTAAGCCTCATTCTTTTCCACTGTAAAATGAGGAGATTGGTCTAGAGCAGTGGTGGCGAACCTTTTAGAGAACTGAGACCAAGTGCCCAAACTGCAACCTTCATACTGCATGTGAACCCCCCACCTTACCCGAGACAGGGGAGGGAGGAAGCACTCCTATTGGCTGCTGGGCAGAGGGGTGGGTGATATGAGAAATGTCCACAGGTGTGTGTGGAGAGAGAGAAGGGAGGAGCCCCTCTGGCACGGTCCGGCATGCTCCGGCACACATCCATAGGTTCACCAACATGGGTTTTCTCCATCACTTTCTTAAGTGTAGAAATTAACAAAATAATAAATCAAGTCATAATCTCTAGCATTTGCAGATTTCCACGGTTTAAGTTCTTACACTGAGAAATTAACAGTTGGCTGATATTCCAGCATACCACTGAGTGTGTGTTCCTCCTCAGCAAAGTTTCCTAGGGGAAGAGTTGGTAGGTAGGTAGGGATTGGGCAATCTGTGGTTGTCCCTGGATAGGGGCAGGGGGAGGGAGTAACATGCGGAGGGAAAGGAGGAGGTCCCCTGTGGGAGTGTTTGAAGTCAGCAGTAGGTGTTGGGAAACCTTGATAGCTTCCAGATGAGCCAAACTGCTCCTTTATGCGCCCCAGGCCTGGGGTGGTTGCAGTTTTCCCAACCTCCATTAGCTGCTACTTCCTCCACATTATGTTCTGCAGAAGCCAGAACTTCTGGAATGTGAAGCATAAGAAGCAAAGTCTGGTCCAGATCTGGCTGGGGAGAAAATGGGAACAAGTTGGCTTTTTTGAGCTGTGGATGGGGAAGAAAAAGAAAAGTTGGGTTTGGGGGAGTCACTAAATTTCTTACCTAGAAGAGAATTAAAGATGTCTGTGAAAAGCGGGGGGAAAAGAACCTTTACAAGTTAGATTCACTGGGTCTGTATTTCCTGGATGAAAATTGATGTACTGGAATGGGAGTCAATTTGGAATTGGTTTGGACTTTTTTAGATGGGCCCAGCTGGATGTTGGTCTATGTCCTCTAATAGACATGGATCTCCCTCTTTTTTTATTGTAAACTTAATATCATCAAACATGAACTCCTATCTTCCGTTTTCATGAGACACTCCTGGTATGTGAAGCATGAGAAGCAAAGTCTGATCCAGATCTGACTGGGGAGAAAATGGGAGCAAGTTGGCTTTTCTGAGCTGTGGATGGGGAAGAAAAAGAAAAAATTTCAAAATTTTAATATCACTGGGACCTAGTTGGAAGGAATCTCAGAGGTCATCTAGTCTTGTTTTTAAAAAAAATAATTTGGTAACTTTGGAAAATGTATGTGGAAATTTGTTAATACATGTAATTGGTAAAAAAAAAATTAATACTTTGATAACTAAAAAAATAGTAATAATTTGACTAGTGGGAAGTTAAGTGCTCAGTGGATAGAGAGCCAGAGCTAGAGATGGGAAGTCCTGGGTTCAAATTTGGCCCCAGATATTTCCTAGCTGTATGACCTTGGGCAAGTCACTTTACCTTCATTGCCAAGCTCCTACTGCTCTTCAGCCTTGGAACCAGTCCACTATATTGATTCTAAGATGAAAGATAAGAGTTTTTAAAAAAAGATTTTATTACTTTTCCAAGTTGTCAACAAGCATTTATTAAATGATTATGTTAGATCTTGTGCTGAGGGCTAGAAATAGAAAAGCAAGCAAAAATAAAAATAGCCACTGCCCCTAAGGAGCTTATATTCTAATGGGGGAAAGATAAAACACACATAAGGGTACTGAAAAGCAAAAAGGGTTAAAAAGGGGGAGAAGTTTTTTTGTTTTTTTTTTTGACTGATAGATCAAGCTGTTGACTTATTCAGCTTGTAGTTTCCTAAAACAGGTCTTTTTCAGATGAACTTTTGGCATCATCCTTACCCTATCCTGTACTTGGGTGGTTGAATTTTTGAACCCAGGTAGAAGACTTGGCATTTATTCTGATTATACTCCAGTTGATTAGAGTCAGCCTTTCATGTTCACCATTTAAGATCTCTTTAGGGGGCAGCTAGGTGACACAGTGGATAGAGCTCGAAGCCTAGAGGAAGACCTGGGTTCAGATCTGGCCTCAGACGTTTCCTAGCTGCATGAGCCTGGACAAGTCACTTATCCCCAATTGCTTTGTCCTCACCATTCTTCTCACTTAGGATTGAGTACTAAGTCAGAAGGTAAGGGTTAAAAAAAAAGATCTTTTTGAATGCTGATTTTGTCCTGCTGGCCAGCTATCCATCTCTGCCTTGTATTTTCTGTTAAGATAATGTTTGCCAGCTATCCCTTCCTCTTTGTCCATGATTAAAAAAAAGTGCACAGCACAGGCCCAGGCACAAAGCCCCGGCTGTGACTTATCTGGAGAACACATTCCAGGTTGACATCCATCCATGAATCACATGTCTTGGGTGTGGTCATTTTAGTTACTTTTGAAACTCCCTGAAGGGCTTGTGGTCCAGCTCCCATCACTGCATCTGGTTCACAAAGATTTCTGGGAGACTTTTCCAAATGCCTCGCAGCAATCCGTGAAACACTCTATATGGTCTGTGGCATTCCCCTGGCCTATCAGACTTGTAAGCCTGTTGAAAAAGGAAGTGAGATTGGTCTTTTGCAACTTGTTCTCATTGAAACAACCTAGCTGGCTCTTAGTGATTACAGAAGCCACTTTCTTTCCCCTTCTGCCCCTTATCACCTTGACAATTCTTAAAAAAGTTTTTTTTAAATTGGGGACATGTGGATAGGGTCCTAGACCTGGAGTCAGGAGGAGCTGAGTTCAAATCCAGCCTCAAACACAGCTTCTTAGTATTGTGTCCCTAGGCATATCCCTTAACTCCTATTTGCCTAGTCCTTGTCCTTCTGCCTTAGAGTTGTTACTAAGACAAAAAGTAAGCGTTTTAAAAAATTTAAATGAATATCTTTTGGTGTTTTGTGATTTTCCATCAGTTTTCTCTGGATATAACATCTTTTCCCACCTAGTGAAGCCTTTCCTTGTAGCAAAGAAAAAATGTTAAGCAAAATCAATCAAAGAAGTACATTTCCTCATTCCTTATATAGGGCCAAGATTAAGTTTATGGTTATTCCTTTTTTTTTTTTTATAAATCCTTACTTCTTGTCTAACAACTCTTAAAAGGACAAGGGCTAGGCAATGGTGGTTAAGTGACTTGCCCAAGCTCACACAACTAGCCTGGCATTCTATCCACTGAGCCACCTACCTACCTGCTGGGGCAAGAGAGGGATCATTAATCTTAAACAATTACACAATGCCCAATTCTTCTTTCTCCTTGCTTATCTCCATATAATGACTCAGTTTTTTCCATTCCCTAATATTTATTCCCTTCCTTGGGACCACATTACCTGAATTGAGGTCCCCAGTATATCTTTATAAAACCCTGGAGTTGTATGAAAAAGAAAGCTACCCTCTTGAAATTTTCCTTTATTTCTTCTGTACCATTTTGGTGTCAATACTGAGGTCACTTCTCCTTTCTCTCCTCCTCGGTGAGGGGGAAGAAGAGAAAAACACACACACACACTTAACTCTAAGGAAGAGAAGAGTCAAGCAGTGAAGAAGCTCCTACTGTGGTGTGGATCCTTGGACCCTGGGAGCAGGGCAGCATCAATCCATGGCTTGGCTTTGTCCCAAGTGCTGAGGAAAGGTTGAGAGAGAGAGGATCCTTCACCAGGAAGATTCCATCCCCCTTCAGCACAGTCAGAACCCCAAGAAACTTATTCTTTCTGCTGTATCCAACTGGAAGAATTTTAGCTAAAGATTTTCTTTTAATTAGTGTAAATAAAAATTTCCAACAGTTAATATCAAAAAAGGAAGGGAGAAAGAAAGAAAGAAAGATGAACAAAGGAAGGAAAAAGAAAGATGCCTCAATATACAATGAGTCCATTTGGCTTTCTATCTAGAGGTGGATAGGGAGGTTTCCTCATGAGTCTTTGGGAATTAGAGTTGGTTATTGTATTGAACAGTCACCAAGTCTTTCAGAGTTGATTTTCCTTGTAGTATTTCTGTTACTGTATAAATCCTCCTGGTTCTGCTTGCTTGATTTTGTTTCAGTTCATACAAGTCTTAAATGGAAGGAAAATCTTCACAGAAAGGGACTAAGCTAGCGTGGAAAGGACCAGGAAAGGCCTCCAGCTAAAGGTGGCATCTTGAAAGAAGCCAGGGAGGGGATGGAGATGTTTAGGGTGAGGAGGAGAGGACAACCAGTGCAAATATGTAGTATCTACTATGATCCTAAGATTCTCTGTCCTGACTAGATAAGGAACTTTGGTAAGACTTTTCCCCTCTCCAGGCCTCAGTTTCCTCATGTGTAAAATGAAGGGGGTAGGCTATAAGATCTTTGAGTTCCTTTCTGGTGTTAACATCTCATATGGTTCATGGTAGAGGGTTGGGAGGATGAAGGGAGATGTGGCCTCCAGAAGACTCCCTCACCCAGTGTAGAATGTACTAAACCAACCAAGAAACCTTAGGAGATTTAGAACATCCAGGATTATGCGTAACCGCAGTCTTTTATTCTACCACCCCTAGAAGCACGCCCCCCTCCACCCCCCCCCCCCCTGCCTTTTCCTGCTGATTAATAGTTTTTCCCCTAGTTCTCATGAGTATTTTCAAACTAGCTTCCTGTTTTGGACAGTTATCAAGCTTCCTTTATTTTCCCCAACTCTACTTGGATTTCCCCTCTCCACACACACAAGGCTAGTCAGAGGTGCCTTTGTTTAAAGATGGTTGGGCTGTTAGGATGGGGCAAGGGTGGGGGATGTGTCCAAGGAGAGGACCGAGTTCTCTGTGGTTGGGTTTATGGCCAAGTGCTCCACAGAGGGGGCTGAGCGGGGTGGGTTTGGCAATAAGGGAGGTTGGAGGGGAAGGGGCAGGGTCTTGTTAAGTGGATGCCATGCTGGCCACATTATATTGCCTCCCCGTATCCCACTGAGAAGTAGCTGTGGTTCAGTGGTTAGGAGCACTGGACTGAAGTCAGGAATACCTGAGTTCAAATCCTTCCTTCAGACCCTTCCTAGGTGTGTGACCCTGGCCAAGTCACTTAACCTCTGACTATCTGAGAAAAAGGATCCACTGGAGAGAGAAATGGCAAACCACTCCAGGTTCCTTGCCAAGAAAAGCCCATGGATAGCTGTGGTCCAGGGGGTCACAGAGAGTCCACCATGATTGAACAAATCCCCCACTGAAGCCTTTGATGACATCATCAGAGGGCTATGGGGAGTCGTGATGACACCATTAAAGAGCCTTTGTCACTGACCTTTGGAATGTAGCCCATTTCTCTTCTAAGTCCCTGGGACAGTCGCCTTGTTGTCCTATAGGAAGGAATCTTTGCTCCAAGCTATGATGGCAGATAGGGTTCAAAACTATTTCCAAACCAGTCAGTTATCACCAGGAAAGACTCCCCCACCCCATCTCTCAGTGCCTAACCTTTTTTTGTATCAAAGACTTTTGAAAAAAAAATTGTTTTGGGGGACAGCTGGGTGACTCAGTGGATTGAGAGCCAGGCCTAGAGACGGGAGGTCCTGGGTTCAAATCTGACCTCAGACACTTCCCAGCTGTGTGGCCCTGGGCAAGAAGACACTTAACCCCCATTGCCCAGCCCTTACCACTCCTCTGCCTTGGAGCCAATACACAGTATTGACTCCAAGATGGAAGGTAAGGGTTTATTAAAAAAAATGTTTTTATTCTTAATTCAAAGATATTTTATTTTCCCAGTTACACATAATAATTTTCAACATATGTTTTCCAGAATTATAAGATCAGAATCATCCCCTTCCCTCCTTTCCTTTCCTCACTCAGAGCTGGTAAGGAATTTGTGTATCAGAGACTTTTGTCAGGGCAGATAGGTTTGCTAAACTGCCCTTCTCTTTCTCACTCACATCCTTTTAAATTATTAAGGGGCATCTAGGTTGCCCAGTGGTTAGAGAACCAGACCCTAGAGATGGGAGGTTCTAGGTTCAAATCTGGTCTCGGACACTTCCTAGCTGTGTGACCCTGGGCAAGTCACTTGACCCTCATTGCCTAGCCCTTACTGCTCTTCTGCTTTAGGACCCATACACAGTATTGACTCTAAGACAAAAGGTAAGGTTTTAAAAAAAGAAAAGAAGACTCTTGGCAATCCTTTGCTCACAACAAGAAATGCTCAGTTTTGATCAGATGCTAGTAAAAATAAAGATGTTATTTTTTTCCCCAGCTAAGTTCATGAATGTATCCCAGGAAAGGAACCTCTAATAAAAGGTACCCAATTAGTCAACTTAGACATAGATCCTTAGAAAACTGAGTTCAACACACAAGCTTTTATTAAGGGAAGAAAGGAAGAAGCATTTATTAAACATCTTTCAGATGCTAGGCATGCCATGCACCAGAGAGAAAGACAAAGACAAAAATGAAATTCTCTCCCTTTACTAGCTATGGAACCTTGAACAAGACACTTTTTATCTCTTGGACTCAGTTTCCTCAGTAGAAAATGAGTGGGGTTTGGACAAGCTGACCATTGAGGTCCCTTCAAGTTCTAAAACTATTTTTTATTTTAAATTTTTATTTTTAAAAAATATTTTTCCATGTTTACACAATTCGTGCTCTCTCCCCTCTTCCCTCCCCCTTCCCGGAGCTCGACAAGCAATTCCACTGGGTGATACGTGTGTTATCACTTGATACCTATTTCCATAGTGTTCATTTTTGTAATGGAGTAATCTTTTAAAACCCAAACCCCAAATCATACGCCCATATAAATAAGTGATAAGTCATTTGTTTTTCTTCTGCATAAAACTATCATCTTTTTAAGAAGCTTGTGGTTTTTTTTCTTTTTAAACTGGAGTGGTTTGCCATTTCTTTCTCCAGCTCATTTTATAAATGGGGAAACCAAGGCAAGGAGGGTTAAGTGACTTACCCAGAATCACACAGCTAGTAAGTATCTGAAGCCAGATTTGAACTCATGAAGATGAGTCTTCCTGTTTGTAGGCGCAGCACTCTGTCCATTGTGCCACCAGATGCCCTACCTTAAAATACTCTGTATATATCTTGTATTTACCTGGCTATTTACATTTGTCTCCCTCACTGAGAACTCTCCTTTGAGGGCAAGGACTTTTATTGCTTTTAAATCTTTCTTAGTATCTTCTAGTACAGTACAGTTCCTGGCACATTTGTTCAGTTGTTTTCCAATCATGGGGTGGTTTGCCATTTCCTTCGCCATCTCATTTTACAATTGAAGAAACTGAGGCAATGGGGGTTAAGTGACTCATCCAGAGTCACACAGATAGGAAACATCTGAGGCCAGATTTGAACTCAGGAAAGTGAGTCTTCCTGACTCCAGACCAGGTGCTCTATCCACTGGGTCACCTTGCTGTGTCTATTCCTGGCACATGGCAAATCTTTAATAGGTGCTTTTTTGACTAATTGACTGACTTTCTAGATCTAGGATTCTGTGATGCTCCAGGGATAAGGAAATCAGCTCTGTACCAGGATCAGAAGTGGTTGGACTCATGGGATTGCCATGATCTGGTGGTCAGATCTTCAGAGAGAGAGTGGAAGGAGGGCAAAAAGGCCAGTGTTGTTGAATGATGGAGTATGGGTAGCTAAGGATGGAAGGAGTATGGAGCAGTGGTTAGAGTGCTGGACTTTCACTCAACTTCTTGAGTTCAAATCTGGCCTCAAATACTTCCTGTGTGACCCTGGGCAAGTCATTTAATCCTGTTTCCCTCAGTTTCCTCATCTGTAAAATGAGCTGGAGGAAGAATGGCAAATCACTCCAGGATCTCTGCCAAGAAAACCCCAAATAAGACCACAAAGATTTGAGCACAACTGAAATGATTGAACCATAAGAGAATGCTCATGGGAACATGGGATTCAGAGCTTGAGAAGGCTTTTGAGGGCATCTACCTGATTCCTCTTTCCTCTTCTAATTTTTTTTTCCATAGAGGGGAAGATGGTCTTGGGAGTGAAATGACTTGTCCACGGTCACACAATTATAAAGCAGCAGAACTAAATCTAAAATACATTGCTCAGATGAAGTCTTTTTCAACTTGAACATTCTGTCAATCTATATTTATCTAACCCCATCCTCCTCATTATATAAATTTTATTAATTATAAATGACTTCAAACTCACTGCTCTTTCCACTGAACTACATGGCCTCAGCACTAAAAGCCCTTCCTCCACTCTGCTGTCCCCCTTTGCAGATCTGATTATCTGCTAGGTCAAACGTTTCTGAGCCTGGCTCAGAGATGACCTCCTTCTCCCCTGAGATAGCACAGCATGGTAGGACCAAAGATAGACCTGGGAGGGACTGGTCTGGTCTAGAAAGGCAGCAGGGAGAATCCGTATTACTGTGGAATAATAATAACAGTGGTTAACATTTATATATCATTTTAATATTTGCAAAACTTTTATTAGATCTTAGCTTATAGTGTGAATTTTGGATTGACTCCACCCTGCTTAGTCTTTTAAAATTCTAGCAACCAGGAATGTCTACACCCCTACTTAAGGATTAAGTGTTGGGGAGGATGGCCTATGACCAGCATGTGCTAGCAAGTGACAAATCAGAAACAACTGACTGACCCCCTGGGCTGTCCTAAGCCAAGCTTAAGCCACCATTGGTACATGTGAGACACAGGAAGTGATGTAAAGAACTCCCTATATATTTCACTTGAGTATTTATTGGGATTCAATTTAAATCCCTGGCGACTACTAAAATAATATATTCAGTCAACAACCCTAATTTTATCCTTAACAGTAGATGATAATTACATGATATCTAATATTATCTTTTAAAAAACAAAAAAAACCCCCAAAAATCTTACTAGTAACAATACCAGGATAGAAGAATAGTCAGGGCTCTAGGCAGTTGGGATTAAGTGACTTGTCCTTGGTCACACAACTAGGGAGTGTTGGGGGCCATTTTTGAACCTAGGATCTCCCGTTTCTCTAGGTCTGGCTCTCCATCCACTGAGCCATCTAGTTCCCCCCATTTATAGTATCTTAATGGCAGCTAGGTAGCCCAGTGCATAGATGCTTCCAGAATTCCAATCTAGCCTCAGGCACTTACTGTGCCACCTTGGGCCAGTCATTTAATCCTGTTTGCCTCAGTTTCTTCAGCTGTAAAATGAGCTGGAGAAGGAAACAGCAAGCCACTCAGTATCTCTGCCAAGAAAACCCCAAATGGGGCCATGTAGAGAGGGTCATGACTGACCAGTGGAGAATGGCAGGGGCAGCGTTTGCATCATTCTGAAGATGGAGGAGCCTTCTTGCTCTGGGTGACAAATGGTCGGCTCTTTCTGCTCTCTTTTCCGGTATGGGTTTCTTTTAGACTGTACTGGGGGGAAGGAGGCAGAGTGATCTAAAGCAACTTCCTCTTTTCTTTTGCTACAGCAGAAAAACCCACCATGGCCTACCACAGCTTCCTGATTGAACCCATCAGCTGTCACGCCTGGAACAAGGACAGAACCCGTGAGTGCCCCCTTCTGTTCAATTCGACCCAATTGTCCTGGGCATTTTCTTCTAGCAGCCTGAGAGAACCAGAGAAAGAGGAAAATGGGACCCTTCCCCAGACACAGCTTTGGGCAGTCCTTGTTTTTCTTTTTCTTTTTTTTTATGCTGGTATTTTTTTAATCACACAAAACCTGTTGTCATGTAAAAATTATATACCAGTATAGATGTGCCACTCATTAGGTGAAAAACTATTGTACAAAATGTACAATTCACTTGTTTTTCTTTTTAAAAAATGTCAACGTCTGTAAGAGGAGGATCGTTTCTAGGTCTGTTCTGAGGGATTCCTATGTGAATCCTTAGTCTCAGGAGCCAGGATGCCATGATTCTTTCCTCTATTTCCCCCATGCACACTCTTCTCCATCTTTATCCTGCTATTTTTTACTACTGGTCCATGCTTAACTACCATGCCATCCCCAGCTGCTTCTCTTGAACCCTGCTCTTTTTGAGCTTTTCCAGAGAAGGCAGGGCGCTGTAGTTTAAAAAAAACATTTTAATCGTTACTTCCCTTCTTAGAATTAATACTATGTATTGGTTCCCAGACAGAAGAGTGGTAAGGGTTAGGCAATGGAGGTCAAGTGACTTGTCCAGGGTCACACAGCTAGAAAGTGTCTAAGGCCAGATTTGGGCCTCCTTTCTCCAGGCCTGTCTCTCTATCCACAGTGTCACCTAGCTGCCCTTTGTAATTGAATTTTGCTGTTGTGTTGGAAGCCCTAAAATCCAGATTTATGTTCTGTTTATTCTCTCTACTAATTACATGATCTGGATCAAGTGACTTTATTGCTCTGGGATTTGCTTTCCTCCTCCACAAATGAAAGGAACTGGACAAGATGATTTCCAAGGGCTATTCCCACTCTAAATCTGTGACTTTTATGAAATGGAAAACAGATTAAACCACATTCATTTCCCAGTATACACCCCCACCGTCACCAAATCCCCTGGAAACAAAGGAAGTCAAGCCAAACAAACCAACAATGACCTCATCTGGCAGTGTGTGCAGCATTCCACACCCATGATCCTCCATCTCTCTGCCAAAGACCTTGTTTTCACAACTTGTACCAGGTATCAGCGAAGATACTCTTGGCTTCTCCCTGTGTCCTTTGAAGTACTTGGCACTGTTTGGCAAATCACTTCCCTTATTGCCAAGGCTAAGAAGTTCACCCTAGTGAGACATGGGACGCTCTGGCCTCGAGTATCCATCCAGCTTCCCTTTCTCCTCAGGATACTTGCCTTCTCCAAGGACTGTTTTGCTCGTGTCACATCAGCCAGCTCCTTTGTCCTATACACACCGATCGATAGATCTTGTTTGATGTAATTAGAGTTTGACTAAGATGGGCTGTGAGGTCCCTTCCAGCTCTCACCTTCTGTGATATCAGTCTTTTCCCAAGGGGTGACAGCCTTCATTTTATGGAAGAGTGACAGGAAAAAAGGAAGGAAAGATGAATGGAAAGAGGAAAGAAAAGGAGAAAAGGAATGAAAAAAGGAAGTAACTATTTACATTTTTTTAACTTTAACATCCATTTTTTAAAGTTTTGAGTTCCCATTCCCTCTTCCGCCCTCTAAGAAAGCAGGCAATATATCAGTGATACTTATGAAGTCATACAAACCATAGTTTTATATTAGCCATATTGCAAAAAAAAAATTGGGGGAAGCCAAAAAAAATAAGGGGAAAAGCATGATTCAATCTGTATTCAATGTTCATCAGTTCTTTCTCTGGATCTAGATAGCATTTTTTATCATGAGTCCTTTGGAATTGACTTGGATCATTTTATTGCCAAGTCTTTCACAAATGGTCATCCTAATAATATTGCTATTACTGTATACAACATACTCCTGGTTCTGCTCACTTCACTTTGCATCAGTTCATGTACATCTTCCCAGGGTTTTCTGAAACTGTCCCGCTTGTCTTTTTTTTTTTAAACTCTTACCTTCCATCTTAGATTCAATACTGTGTATTGGCTCCAAGGCAGAAGAATGGTAAGGGCTAGGCAATGGGGGTCAAGTGACTTGCCCAGGGTCACACAGCTGGGAAGTGTCTGAGGCCAGATTTGAACCCAGGACCTCCCATCTCTAGGCTTGGCTCTCAATCCACTGAGCCCCCCAGCTGCCCCCCTGCTTGTCATTTCTTAAAGCACAATAGTATTCCATCACAATCATATATATACACAGTCATTGTTCCACCATTCCCCAATTTATTGACATCCCCTTGATTTCTAACTCTTTTGCCACCATAAGAAGAGCTGCTATAAATAATTTTGTACATAGGAGTTCTTTTCCTTTTCCTTTAATCTCTTTGGGGTCAAAGGGCTTTATATCTCGTTGGGCACAATTCCAATTGGCTCTCCTGGTTGGACCAGTTCACAACTCTATCAACAGCATGTAAGCATGCCTTGTTTTCCCAAATCCCCTCTGGCAGTTGTCATTTTTCTTTTCCATTATTTCAGCCAGTCTGATGGGTATGAGGTGATGGTTTAGAGTGGAAACGAGCATTTATTAGATGCCTACTCTGTTCCAGGCACTGTTCTAGGAACTCATATATGTTCTTTCCTTTGATCCTCACCACAAACAACCTTGGAAAAGTAGGTGTGATTGTCATCCTCATTTTTACCGATGAAGAACCCATGACTGAGAAAGTTCAGTGACTTGCCTAGAGTCATAGAGCTGGTAAATATCTAGGGCTTGATTTGAACTCAGATCTTCCAGACCCAGCGCTTTTGCTCAAGGCCACACAGAGAAGGGATGCAGTAGAATTGGAACAAGAACCCAGGTCTCTTGGTTTCCACCCAGTGTTCTTCCCACACCACATTATCTCTATGGTTCAGAGCGCTGATGGAAAATCCTGCCTCTAAAAACATTTCACTCCGCTGTTCTCTCTGTGTTTGGATAGGGGTTCAAAATGTGTGTGTGTGGTGTGTGTGTGTGTGGCCTAGGGCTGCTTGTCTGTGTGTGCTTATGGAGAAAAGGAAGGGAGGGATGACATTGAACTTATCTATCCCTCATTCCTGTGATCTATATAATGCTAGAACCCAGAGGGCTCCTCTCCCCCTCCTCTCTTTCCTCCTCCTTGCCTCCTCTGTTCTCCCTCTCCCCCTCCTTGCTTTCCTACCTCCCTGCCTCCTCTGTTCTCCCTCTCCCCCTCCTCTCTTTCCTGCCTCCCTGCCTCTTCTGTTCTCCCTCTCCCCCTCCTCTCTTTCCTGCCTCCTCTGTTCTCCCTCTCCCCCTCCTCTCTTTCTTGCCTCCCTGCCTCCTCTGTTCTCCCTCTCTCCCTCTCTGCCTCATGTCACTTTGTCATCCAACAGAGATTGCCATCTGTCCAAACAACCATGAGGTCCACATTTATAAGAAGGAGGGAACCAAGTGGGCTAAGGCCCACGAGCTTAAGGAGCACAATGGACAAGTAACGGGTGAGTGTGGCTGTGCACCCTGGGGGCATCAGTGGGGAGACTCTTCCCGTGTCATCCCTGGGAAACCGAGGCGTGGGGAGGCAGAGAGGAGGATGGAGAGCTGCAAGGAAAGGCTGTTGGCTCATCAGCGTGAGGGCAGCGGTAACTTCACTTCCTCATCAAAGGGCTGGGTGAAGTGAACCTCTCACACCTACATTTATGATCTGTGGTCTAGGAAAGGAAGGGAAAGAGCTCTCCCTGCTGGAATCTATGTGCAATTGCAAGGAGGTTCTCCGGGGGGGGGGGGGGGGGGCTGCCCACTGTGGTGGGGGGAGGCCAGGCTGGCCTCGGGCACGGGAAACCCTCCAACTCCTTTCCTGCCCACCTTGGCTGCAGGCATTGATTGGGCCCCTGAGAGCAACCGCATCGTCACGTGCGGCACAGACCGCAATGCTTATGTGTGGACCCTGAAAGGGAACATCTGGAAGCCCACCCTGGTCATCCTGCGGATCAACCGGGCCGCCCGCTGCGTCAGGTGGTCCCCCAAGGAGAACAAGTTTGCGGTGGGCAGTGGCTCCCGCGTCATCTCCATCTGCTACTTTGAGCAAGAGAATGACTGGTGAGAAGAACTGGGCTTTGTCTGAATCATGGTCATTAACTAGGGCTTCAGGCACCTTCTTTTATCCTTCTAGGTCACCTGGAAATTATCTCTCATTTGCACAAAATTTACATGTACTTAGTTGTCTTATTTTATTTATGACAATTGGAGCTAAATGACTTGCCCAGGATCACACAGCTAGGAAATGTCTGAGGTCAGATTTGAACCCAGGACCTCCCATCTCTAGGCTGGCTCTTCACTGAGCGACCCAGCTGCTCTAGCCTTTAACTGTTCTTTTGCCTTTGGAACCAATACTACTATTAATAATCAACTCTAATATTGATTCTAAGATGGAAAATAAGGGTTTTAAAAAAATATTGCTGTTTCAGTACACAATGTGCTCTTAGTTCTGTTTGCATCCATTCTTCTGTGTAAGTCTTCCCAAGTTTTTCTGAAATCATTTCCTTCATTATTTCATATCACACAATAGAATTCCATCACAATCATATACCACCACTTGTTCAGCCATTCCCCAGTTGATGGGCATTCCCTCAACTTCTAATTCTTTGCCGCCACAAAAAAGACCTACTATGAATATTTGTGAACAATTCATTCCTTTTTCTTTTCTTCTCTCTTTAATCTCTTTGGGAAACAGACATAGTAGTGGTATTGCTGGATCAAACAATTTGCAGTTTTATAGTACTTCGGGCAGAGTTCCAAATTGTTCTCTGGAATGGTTGGACCAGTTCACCACTCAATCAACAATGAGTTAGTATTCTTATTTTTCCACATCCCTGCCAGCATTAGTCATGTTCCTTTTCTGTCATGTCAGCCCATCTGATGCAGGCCATTCATTTTAACGGAGAGCTAAGACCCCCAAGAGGGAAAATGACTTATTTGTCCAAGAGAGAGCAGCAAGAGAAAGGCAGAATTGAGATTCAACAGCTTGAATCCAGGGGTGCGGTACACTGAAAAGGGCATTAACTCTGAAATTAGATGACCTGGATTCAGTTCCTGATTACTATGTGGTGCTGGGCAGATTAATGCCCTCTACTTCCTTTTCTTCCTATATAAAATAAGGGGGTTAGGCCAAATGACTTTGGGGCTGGAAGCTTACATTTCCAGCTTGGTGTTCTTTGCCACATTTCCAGGGCACTATTCTGAAATCTAGTCATTTTCCTTGTTCCTGAGAGACAGTCTAACTGGGGGAATTGAAAGAACACTGGGAGCAATTAGGGAGTACAGTAGATAAGAGCACTAGACCTGGAGTCAGGAGGACCTGGGTTCAAATATGGCCCCAGATATTTTCCAGCTCTGTGACTCTGGGCAAGTCACTGAACCCCAATTGCCTATCTGGAAGGAAGGAAAAGAAAGAGAGAGAGAGAGAGAGAGAGAGAGAGAGAGAGAGAGAGAGAGAGAGAGAGAGAGAGAGAGAGAGAGAGAGAGAGTGAGAGAGAGAGAGAGAGAGAGAGAGAGAGAGAGAGAGAGGAAGAGAGGAAGACTGACTAGGAGTCAGGAGGACCTGGGTTCAAATCTGGCCCCAGATATTTCCCAGCTCTGTGACTCTGGGCAAGTTGCTTAACCCCAATTGCCTATCTCTCTGGAAGGAAGGAAGGAAGGAAGGAAGGAAGGAAAGGGAAGAAAGAAAGAAAGAAAGAAAGAAAGAAAGAAAGAAAGAAAGAAAGAAAGAAAGAAAGAAAGAAAGAAAGAAAGAAAGAAAGAAAGAAAGAAAGAAAGAAAGAAAGAAAGAGAAAGAAAGAAAGAGAGAAAGAAAGAGAAAGAAAGAAAGAAAGAGAGAAGGAAAAAGAGAGAGAGAGGAATGAAGGAAGGAAGAAAGAAAGACTAAATTAGGAATCAAGAGTCCTGAGTTCTAGGTTCATCTTTACCTACCTGTGTGACTTGGGAAAAGTCACTTGACTTGTTGAGGTCTTGGTGTCTCCATCTTCCTCATGTCCCCATCTAGAAAAATCTCTAAATTAGGTCTTTTATGGCTCTGACATATTAGAAATCTTGAACTTGACTTTCTTAACAGCCAAGGGAAATCTGACTGTCTTTTTTTGGGCCTGTATTCAGGTGGGTCTGTAAGCACATCAAGAAGCCAATCCGATCGACCGTCCTCAGCCTGGACTGGCACCCCAACAACGTGCTGCTGGCTGCTGGCTCCTGTGATTTCAAGTGCCGGTGAGGAGTGGAGGGTGATGGCTCCAGCTGAGGGAGCACCTGTTTTGCCCCTGGCCAGAGGTGAAGGGCCAGGCCTCTGGGTCCTGGGGCTGGATTTATTCTCCCATGTCAGGTGTTTACTTTGAAGGCCTTTTCAGGAGGAACCTGGTCCAGGACAAATGGGGTTTAGCTATTGATAAAATGGAGGTAGTTAGGGCAACTCTATGGCACAGTGCATAGAATGCTAGCTCGGAGCCAGGAAGACCTGAATTCAAATCCAGCCTCAAACACTTACTAGCTGTTTATACCTCTGGTCAGGTCACTTAACCCTGGTTGCCTGTTTCCTCATTTGTAAAATGATCTGGAGAAATGGCCGACTACTCTAGTATCTTTGCCAAGAAAACTCCAAAATGGGGTCAGAGTCAGACAAGACTGAAATTAGACATAGTATTGAAAGGGCACGTCTATGGATTGCCGATCTTCTTTAAGCAGTGCTTTACAACAAAGCTGTTACTCAGCTTAGTTACAAAAGATGTGAATAATAGCAAAAATAGCATTCAATTTAGGCTTTTATTGAGTGCCTGCCTGCTAGGGGGCAGGAACTGTTAGGTCCTGGGGAAACATTAAAAAAAAAGTTCCTAAGGAGTTAAAAATGCACGAAAGCGATACTGTTTCCTATGTAATGAGTAAAGAAGTTCAACGATAAAGTTAACAAATGACATGTACCCCTCAAAAGGAAAAAGAAATAAAAATGAAGGTAGTTTGAAAAGTGAAAGAGGACCTGCAATTCCCTTCTACTCCCCCAAATTCTAAATAATTTAATTGATGCAGTTTAGATGCAGTGGAAGTAGGAAGAGAATGTTGGGAATTGGAGTAAGATAACATGTCATCACGGTTCTCTCATCTCTGATGCCTGACATTCAATCATTAGAGCTTTATTCTACTGGTTTGGTCACTTAACAGACATGTATTCAATGGCAGATGGGTTGCGCAGTGGGTAGAGCCAGGACTGGAGATGAGAGAACTTGGGTTCAAATATAACCTCAGATATTTCCTAAGCTGTGTGACCCTGGACAAGTCACTTAACCATAGTTACTTAGACCTTAATGCTCTTCTACTTTGAAACCAATCCATGGTGTGGATTCTAAGACAGAAAATAAAAAAAGAAGAAGAAGGAGGAGGAAAGGAGATCAAGTTAGAGAAAAGGGAATCTGCAGATGTCCAAGATGAACCTTTATGTATTGCCTCCCCTAGTTAGAATGTGAGCTCCTTGAGAGCAGAGATTGTGCCTTAGCACTGTGTCTGGCACATAATTAGTACTGAATAAATGCTTTCTTGTTCATTCATTCATCTATTTAAAACTCAAAAATTTTATCATTTCTAATCCAAGGAGGGATGTGCTGGAGCCAGCTCAAACTGGTTCATAAGAGCCAACTGTTAAATTTTCAATGTGAGAATTTTACCTTTCAGAAACCAGTAGATACTACAAATTAAGAACTTTATGGTTCTGCAGATTGCCTAGGTATAAGAATGTGATAGAAAAAGTGTCAATAATGCAGATTAAATTTTTAAAAAGGGTGACAGTATATACTTTTTTTCTGGAGAGCTTGTTGTTAAACATTTACCAGCACATTCCTGAATCCAACCCCCTGGGTTTATTGGTGAGAAAATTGAGGCATAAAAATACAATGCCTCTCCCTGCCCCCCCCCCCCCCCAAGTTCTTAACCTGTAGTGTTTTTTTTTTATGTTTTTACAATTGCACTTCTTTCTTTTTTTTAAATCCTTACCTTTCATCTTATAGTCAATACTGAGTATTAGTTCCAAGGCATATATAAAGGCTCAGCAATGGGGGTTAAGTGAGTTGCCCAAGATCACACAACTAGGAAGTATCTGAGGTCAGATTTAAACCTGGCCAAGACCTGCCTTCTCTAGTCCTGGTTCTCAATTCACTGAGTCACCTAGCTGCCCCATACAGTTTTATTTCACTATATTTTATTTCCATTGTCATCCCATGTATTTTATTTTATACATGTAAAATCATTCCTCAAATGGGGTTCAGAAACTGCCCCAGACTTCCAAAGTGGGTCCATGACATACACAGAAAGGTTAAGATTCCCCGATTCAGGCTGATTTTTGCTTTGGATATGAATGTTGGGGGCTGGAGAGCACTCAGCATGCTTTGTCCAGTACATCCATCCTCTGCCTTTCCCCAGTGAGCTTTCCTGGGAGACATAAAAAGGGCTAATACCCTCCTGTCCACCCAGGCTCCTCTCCCTCTCCATCCCCATAATCCCCTCCTCATTCTGGTTTTCTTTTCCTTCTCTCAGAATCTTCTCAGCTTATATCAAGGAGGTGGAAGAGAGACCCTCACCCACCCCGTGGGGCTCCAAAATGCCCTTTGGCGAGCTGATGTTCGAGTCTAGCAGCAGCTGTGGCTGGGTCCACAGCGTCTGCTTCTCTGACAGCGGCAACCGCATGGCCTGGGTGAGCCACGACAGCACCGTGTGCCTGGCTGATGCCAACAAGAAGATGGCGTAAGTGGGAAGCTTGCAGAAGACCCACCGGGACCTACAGGTCCCTTAGACCCACTTCAGCCTCTTGGAGAGGCTGGTGGATGGTTGGAACCCAGATCCCAAAGGCCAAGTCTGTAGAAGAGCCTGAGCTACAAGAATCCCAAATCTGGGCATCCGTCCTCTGCTTGAAGATTTGCTCTTGAGGCAGCCCATGCCCTTGTGGGACAGGAAATGTTCACTTTTACCAGGCGTCCCAGAACTCTTAGTGATGCTTGAAGCTTTAGTAGCTTAAAATTATAATAGGTTTAAGCTTTAAACTTGAATAATTTTAAGCTTTAACAGCTTAAAACCTCACTTAGGTCTTGGAGACCTGTATAGAGAGGGTATCTATATCTGAAAATGTCTACACTGTGCCTAAAATTCTGTGCCCCGAGGCCACACAATCTGCTCCTGCTTCTGCAAGGCACTGGATATCTGAAGTAATGATGCGCTTCCAAAGCTGAGATTCTTTAGGTTAGGCATCTCCAGGTTCATTTGGCTGATCCTTCTATTGTGGAGTTTTAAGTTATCTTCCTGTCCTGGTTGCCTTACTTCAGGCACACTAGTTTGGCAATATCCATTCCAAGATGATGTGGCCAGAAGTGGCTACCATATTCCAGATGCAGTATGACTAAAGCAGAAGCCATTGCAACTCTGACTTTTCTGGATATGGGCACTAAGCTTCTTACCATGGCCAAAGATTACATCTGAATTTTGGTTTGGTTGCCATGTTGCTGAATTAGCAATCCACTAAAATTATTGTCTTCCCTCCTCTTCCTTTCTTCTTCTCTCCTCTCCCTTCTTTTTTTCTTCTCTTCTCTTTTCCTTCTCCTGCTCCTTCTCTTCTCTCCTTTCCTCTTCTCATCTCTTCCTTCTCCTGCTCCTCCTTCTCTTCTCTCCTCTCCTCCTCCTTCTTGTCTCTTCCTCCTTCTCCTTTTTCTCTTCTCTCCTCTCCTCTCCTCCTTCTCCTTCTCATCTCTTCTCTTCCTCCTTCTTTTCCTTCTCCTTCTTTCCTCTGCTCTCCTCTCCTCTCCTCTCCTCTTCTTCTCTTCCTTCTCTTCTCTTCCTCCTCCTCTTCTCTCCTCTGCTCTCCTCTCCTCCTCCTCCTCCTCTTCTCTCCTCTCCTCCTCCTTTTCCTTCTCCTCTCCTCTGCTTTCTTTTTCTTCTCCTCTCCTCTTCTTTTTTAAACCCTTACTTTCTGGTTTAGAATCAATACCAAGCTCTGGTTCTGTTGGAGGTGAGCAATGGGCAATGAAGGGAGCAGGACCCTCAGGCTCTGAAATCTTGTATTTCTCACTGGTTAGCACTAGCTAAGCAGAAACTGCCAAATCAGTATTATTAATTGGTTAACCATTCTGTATTGTTAATCACTTGTAACTGTACCGTTCTGTCCCTTAGTTCAGAACTGTCAGGCTGCTCTGTGCCACGGCTTTGGGCCTGTATTTACCTCATTCAGAATTATTAGGCCATCCTAATGGCCATTTGCATTGTTCTGTATTTACCTTAACAATGTTCCCATCTTTGATAAAGGCACTTCAGAAGAGTAGTGAGACCTTTCCCACACCGACAAAGGATGGCTGGGGGGCCATGGGGAGAAACCTGAGATATGAGTACCCAGAGCTCTGCCAGTCCAGGGCTCTCAATAAATATGCAAATCCTGATCCACCCAGGGGGCTGCTCCACCAACTTCCAGGCTATTTCATTAGCTCCAAGGCTGCTTCTCCACACCTGGAGAACTGCTACTCCTTCAGCCCAGGGCTCTGGGGCTAATCTGCCATGGGGGCTGCTATTCTACCAGCCCCAAGGTCATTTCACCAGCCTAGACTATTATGCTCTCCTGAAAACCTCTTCTACACATAAAAGTCTTTTCTTACTTCTGGATTGAACAGAGTTTGAGTCTCCTGAGGCTGTTTCAAAGCAGAAGACTGATAAGGATTAGGTA
Source organism: Monodelphis domestica (assembly GCF_027887165.1). NCBI lineage: Eukaryota > Metazoa > Chordata > Mammalia > Didelphimorphia > Didelphidae > Monodelphis > Monodelphis domestica. The sequence goes on along the minus strand of NC_077233.1, from coordinate 210,308,755 downwards.
ATGGGGGTTAAATGACTTGCCCAGGATCATACAGCTAGGAAGTATCTGAGTCCAGATTTGAACCCAGGACATCTGACTCTGTATCCACGGAACTACCTATATCTTTTTCGCCTGGATTGTTCTCTAGGCATGCCTCCTTCCTTTTGCTCTGGGCTATTGGTTTTCTGAACTCACCGGGCTTCCTATTTATTCCTATGAAATGTTATATTATGGGATCTGACCTATCATTCTAGGCTGTTGAAATCTCTGCCAGTCCTTATTCTGGCTGTCCTATTCTGGGGTTTGTTGTGGTTGTTGTTGCCATAGTCTCTGCTAGCCAGCAATAGCTGGGTTGGGCTCATTTATTTTTTCTTCTTCCCATCCCCTGTGGCAGGGAAAAGGTCAGATGGTTAACTAGTCAGAGATTCTTGGAGCCTCCAAACCTCCAAAAGCCCTTCGTTCTTCATTCATCTTCCCAGCATCCCTGAGGTTTTTGTGGGGGTATTTGTCATGGCCTCAACTGTACAGACAGGACCCTGGGTATCTGCAGGGTTGAAGGAGGAGGACTAGTCCTGACATCCTCCTCTCTCTTCTCCCCTAGGGTGGCCTCCCTGGCCTCAGAGACCCTGCCCCTTCTGGCGCTCACTTTCATCACCGAAAACAGCCTGGTGGCGGCGGTAAGCAATGAGAATTACGTTAGTTCACTTGGTTCTTGCTCCTTGCCATTTGTAATTCTTTACATTCAAATAGATGCATTTCGGTCACTCTCAGTCTTCATAAGGATTATGTCACTCCCATTCACTTTTTTCTTTTATAGAGCACTCTGTTCATCTTGTCCTTCCCTTCCCCTTTATTCCCCCTTTCCCGCCCTCCCCCCCCTTTTTTTGATTTCACAAAAAGTCCAGGTTGGTTTTTATCTCTGATTCATCTTTTTTTCCCTTTTTTCTAATCCTTATCTTCTCTCTTAGAATTGATACTAAGTGTTAGTTTCAAGGCAAAAGAACATTCAGGGCTAGGCAAATGGAATTAAGTGACTTGCCCAAGGTCACACAGCTAAGAAGTATCTGAGATGGGAGGTCACATCTCCAAGACTAGCTCTCTACCCACTGAGCCACCTAGCTGCCGCCAGACTCATTACTTAACTGCATTATAATTTTATTTGTATTATATCTATCTAATATGCATCCAATAATTATATTATAATTTTTATTTTACTATTCTTTTGTGGTAGACAACTGGATGGCACAGTGGAGAGAGTATTGGGCTTGGAGTAAGGAAGACCCAACTTCAAATCCAACCTTAGTCACTTTAACTGTGTGACCCTGGATTAGTTATTTAATTTTGCTGTGCCTCAGTTTCTTCAACTATAAAATGGGGATAATAATAGCACCTATCTCCTAGGGCTGTGTTGGCGAACCTATGGCACGAGTGCTGCTCCCCTCCCCCTCTCCACCACGCCTGAGGACAGTTCTCCCATTACCCATCCCTCTGCCCAGCAGCCCAATGGGAGCGCTTCCTCTCTCCCCTGTCTTGGGGTACGGCTGGTGGCTTACATGCGGCATGAGGGTACAGATTGGGCACTCAGTCTCTGAAAGGTTCACCATCACTGGCCTAGGGTTATTGTGAGTATCAAATGACTATTTGTAAAGGGCTTAGCAGGATCTGGCACATGGAGGTCATTTCATGAATGCTTGTTTCTTTTCTTGCTTTTGCTGGCTAGTTAAACTGCTGGCAGGGTTTTTTACCCTTATGACTAAGGATACTATGAACATCTTTGAACAGATCTCATTTTTTATTTTACTTATTGATACTTTCAAGGCATCTTCCCATTAGTGGAATTACTGGATTAAAGAACATGAATATTTCTGTAACTTGGACTCACATTGCTTTCTTTTCTTTCCTTAAACCCTTACTTTCTGTCCTAGTAACAGTTCTACGGCAGAAGGGCAGGGGCTAGACAAATGGAGTTCAGTGACTTACTCAGGGTCATACAGCTAGGAAGAGTGAGACCAGATCTGAACCCAGGACCTCCTGGCTTCAGGCCTGGCGCTCTATGTACTGTACCACCCAGCTGCCCTCTATAATTCCCATTTTACACATGAGAAAACTAAAATTGAGAGTTAGCAGCTAGCAAGGGACAGAGCCAGCTGAGGCCAGACCCCCTGACAAAGGCTCTTTTTCCTGTGCCCATCCCTCCCTCTCTCTCTTCCCCCAGGGGCATGACTGCTTTCCCATGCTCTTTACCTATGATGGCGCTTCTGGGGTGCTGAGCTTCGGGGGGCGGCTCGACGTGCCCAAGCAGAATTCCCAGCGTGGGATGACCGCCCGAGAACGCTTCCAGAGCCTGGACAAGCGGGCCAGTTCTGATAGCTCTGCTGGCCTGGACACGCTGCACAAGAACAGTGTCAGGTATGTGAATGGCCAGCCCCAGAGTCATTTAGAGGAAGTACGGCTGGCTATGGAGGTTGGAGAAGCAGGGACGGTCCGGACGGGAGGGCTCCCTCCTTCCAGGGACAGGAGGTGGGGTGGAGTGCTCTGCAGGGCTGGGCAGAGAGATTGGTTTGGGCCCTCGGGAAGAAGTAGGGACCTTTTGGAAGTCAGTCAATGAGTTGAGGGTATTTAGGGATTCACAAGACAAGACAAGGTCCCTGCCTTCCTGGTAGATCAGGGCCACCCATGTTGGATCATGTGATCAGAAATCCATACAAATGCTGGCTCTATTAAATTTTTTTAAAAATTCTTACCTATTGATTCTAAGGTAGAAGAGCAGTAAAGGTTAGGTGATTGGGTTAAGTGACTTTCCCATGGTCATGCAGCTAGGAAGTATCTGAGGTAAGATTTGAATCCAGGACCTCCCAAATCCAGACCTGGCTTTCAATCCATCAAACCCTCTTTAATTTTTATAAATTAAACCAAGTGGTCAGATAGACCCTAGTACTATTTAAATGAGTTTTGTTTGGTTTTGATTTTGTTTTAAGCAAGAATGAAACCACGTGGCCTAGTGGAGAAAGGGGTGGACAGGGACAGGGAGAGCTGGTTCCAGTCATGCCTCTGTCAACCCTGGCTGCTCTTTGACCACAGATGAGTTATTTGACTTCTCAGAGCCCCTAGTCTGCCCTCTAGGGTGAGAAGTCACAGAGAGTTGTGGCTGCATTGGTGGAAAGGTTTTTCACACAGGGAGTTCCTGAAATTCACAGGGCTTGCCTAAAATAAAACAAAAGTACAAAGAAAGAAGGGGGGGGAAGACAGAGACAGAGGGAGAGGGAGAAACAGAGACTGAGGAGGGAGAGAGAGACAGAGAGACAGAGAGGGGTGGTGTGTGATGGGGCTGGACTGGGTGATTTCTGACCTTCTAGGATCGTACAAATCTGGTTGCAGAAACAAGAAATACACGTATGAAAACAAATCCAAGGAGTCTGTTATCAATCCTGACTTCCTCCTTCTTGGAGCTTTTCCTGATTCATTGAGGCAAAATGGACCTTGCTAGGCTACTGGCCTGGGAGTAGTTGCAGGTTCAACTGGGTGCCTAGAGGCACATTCCAAGAGCTTAGATAGAAAAACAAAAGGGAAAAGTAGGCCTGCAGAACCAGGGATATTTTTCCAGGATTCATCTATTGTGTTTCTGCCCTAAAGTCTGTGAATAGGAAGAAAAGAAACTTTAATGAGTTAGGCCACTGCTGAGTAATAGAGTACTGGGGCATAGGGAGAGTCTAGGGCCTTGATGGAATGCCTGACCTCACCCTACCCCCAGACCATGTGCTGTGCCCCTCAACCACTGAGTGCTGGGTATGCCCCACCCCCCACTTTACCCCACACAGGGGAGGGAGAAAGTGCTCTCATTGGGCTGCTGGGCAGAGGGGTAGGTGAAGTGAGGAATATCCTCAGCTAGTGTAGAGAGGGGGAGGGGAGAGGCCTGAGTGCTCTGCTCCCCTCCAGCTCTGCCACCTGTGAGCCACCCATATTACCCTCTATGCACTCCCATTGGGCTGCTGGCGGGAGGGATGGGGGATGTGGAGAGGGAGATGGGAGCAACTCTACCTGACTCTCTTTGTCTTTCTAGTAATGAATTGTGCATATGTGGAGGGGGAAGGAAGCAGCTATGTGATCACAGAGAGTACTCTGTGTGCCATTTTTGGCACCCTTGCCATAGGTTCGCCATCACTGGTATAAAGAGATGGAGGGAGGAAGAGAAAATGGTTATGATCTTGGGAAGAAGCTAGGGTATCTCTGTGGAAAGAGCACCTGGTCTGGAGTCAGGAGGACTTGGGTTTGGATCTAGCTTCAGACACTTCCTAGCTGTATGATCCTGGACAAATCACTTAAACCTGATTGCCTGGCCCTTTCTGCTCTTCTGTCTTAGAATTAATACTAAGACAGGAAGTAAAAGTATTTAAAAATAACTTCAACTTCAGGACAGGCCCCTGTCCTTGGGCCAGTGTGTAGAATTCTCTGACTAGATGGAATTGCTCTCAATCTGTTCATTTTTCTTTGCAGTCAGATCTCTGTCCTCACTGGGGGGAAAGCCAAGTGCTCCCAGTTCTGCACCACTGGGATGGATGGAGGGATGAGCATCTGGGACGTCAAGGTGAGTCCAGGAAATGGCAGCTATGGATTTCTCAGCCTCAGGTAGTCCTCTCAAACATACTCCATGCAGAGAACATCAGCATACACAGACCACAATTGGAGTTTCTGATTTCCCTTTGGGGTTCATTTCCAGAGACCTGGGAAACTGAGAGTTTCTTCCTTTAAAATCTTCCTTGTTTTGGGTAGTTGGCGGAAGAGCTAACCAGAAAGAGTGGGGGAGCTTTGTATGAAAGAGGTGTTCCTTGAGTTAGGGAAGAGCTGCTGTGGCTCCTGGAGTTTATGGGGTTCATCTAGGTTTTGGTTGGTTGGTTTTTCCATTAAGTTTAGCTTTTCTGAGGGCTTGAGTATACACCTGGGATTGGTTTTGTGCAAGTAATCCATGCTGGTCACATCGTAATAGCTGATATTTATTAATTTCCTTTTTTTTTTTTTTGATTCAAAGACATATTCTTTTCCTGGTTACATGTAACAATAACAAAATTATTAAGATCCACACCATCTCCTTCCTTTCCTTCTCTCCCACTCTAGGAGATGGTAAGCAGTCTAATCTGGGCCATACATGTATTAGAATGCAAAATTCACTTCTATAGTGGTCATTGTTGTAAGAGGGCACTCATACAAAAGCAAATGCCCCAATAAATAGACTGATGTGAAAGATAGTTGGCTTTGGTCTGCATCCATCTGACTCCAACAATTCTTTGTCTGGAGGTAGATAACAGCTGATATTTAGTTTGTACTCATCTTTCTGAATTTAAATCTTCTCTCAGATATTTAACTAGTTATGAGGCTCTGGACATGTCAGTTCACCCTGTTTGCCCCAGTTTCCTCATCTGGAAAATGAGCTGGAGAAGGACATGGCAAAGCACTCCGGGGTCTGTGAAGAAAACCCCACATGGGGTCACAAGGAGTTAGACAGGACTGAAATGACTGAAACAGCAAATATTGTACTTTAAGGTTTACAAGGAACTTCTTGTACATTATTTCATTTGCTCCTCACAGTTATCATGTGAGATGTATGCTATTATCATCCTCATTCTACAGATGAAGAGGCTGAATCTCAGTGATGTCAAATTTCTTGCCCAGGCACACACAACCAATTAGTGTCCAAGGTGGGATTTGGACCCAGGTCTTCCTGCCTTCAAGTATAACATTCTGTCTCCTGAGAGTGGCTATCCACATCCTTTGGTTTAAGGGACCCCAGGTAGGACATCAGTTGACAAAGAGCTGAATGACAAGCATGAGGGTAGTTCAGACAATGTTAGAGGAAGGAGCAGGTACCAGAAAAAGATGTGGAGTGGAGTGTGCTGTGCTGAGGGTTTTGTAGAGATTGTAACTTAAAATCTAAATTAATTGGCCGCCAGGGGGGAAAAATCCCAAATAAAATACCCAAGTCCGTCTGGAAATTTATGGTAATTTTAATTAATATAGACTAGAGGGAAGGATTTAAGGAGAAAGAGGGAAGAGGGTATAGGATTTCTCCTGCCTGGCCTGTGCCAGGGGGAGTTCAGATCTCCTCCACTAGGTCTCTGAAGGAAATTAGAGGCTTCTAAGAGGATAAAGTTTGGAAAGTAAAGGGGGGAAAACTCAGCCAGAAACTCACCACTGAATCTGACAATAGCTGTAGCCATGCCAAGATGCTGAAAGGGCCCAGCACGCTGCCACCAGTCACCTGTCTGCTGCCAAAAGGTACCACAGAGAGGAAGTGATGCAAAATATATAAACCTTTTACTCTTGTGTCCCCTCCTAAATTTTCACATCTACCCATCACATCAGAGGCTTTTATCCAGGACTGTCCATTCTTTAGTTCTCATCTTCTTTGATTAGATTATATCTTTTGAGTTACTTAACACTTCTTTGTTAAGTCCACCTTTTGTTAGTTACTTAACCTTTTTGTATTAAGATCTTAAAATAGACTTAGCTTAAAGTTCTAGCTTCACTATAAAGTAAGAACTAAGTACCTTCATTGTTCAATCAGGAGATTACAATTTCATCTTCTCCATAAAGTAAGATCTAAGTAGGGTGAAGTAATCTAAATTTCAGTTTCTATGTGCTAGGACTGCTCTAACCACTAATTGTGTTTTATCAAGCAAAGAAAGAAAGAAACAAACAAACAAACAAAAAAAAAAAGAAAATGGATTTTCCAGTACTTGGCCCAGGGCCGCCCCTCATCTCCTTCCCCCAGGAATACAGTATTGTGGGTGCTTTCCTGTGATGTAGGGACCAACCCCATCTGTTTTCTTATTTCAGAGCTTGGAGTCCGCCCTGAAAGATCTCAAAATCCGATGAGCCAGACGTGACAGGGAGGTGGTTTCCCCACCTGTCCTAGGAGTAGGAGGCCCTACGCCGCCAGGCATGCTCATGGATGCCAGCTTCGCTTCCCTCTTTCCTTCTGCAAACCTGACTTTGCCAAAGCCCAAATGGGCTAAGCAGCCCCATCTTTGCCTCTGTCCTCCGGGACAGTCAGAGGTACCTTTTTCTTAAATGTCCACAGAAAATGCCCTTGATATCAATGCTTTCTTTTATATGTATATATATAAAACAGAACTATGCTGGTCATAAGCTGCTTCAACATGTTGAAAGAATAAAAATGGAAACCACGGGTGTCTCTGCCTCTCTTTCTTTCATTCACCATAATAGAATAGGAACAATTGGACTGAGCCAGTCAGGGGTGATGGGTTCAGGGCTTTTGATTAGCTAGATAACCCTGGACAGCATGATTGGGCCATTTTTTTTTTAATTTTTGGATAGATTTCATTTTATTTTTCAATGAACAAAATTTTCTTTTCTCTCTCATCTATTTCCACCTTCTTCTCAAAAGGAAAAGATAAAACAAACCTTAAAACCAATATCAAAATAGATCTATGACTTAGGCATAAAGGGAGATCAATAAGCAAAGTAGAAGAACAAGGAACATATGTAGGGGTAGGAGAAGAATTTATGAATAAATATCAGATTGAAAGCTGAGATAGAAAATAAATCAATTGGAATACATTAAATGGAAAGGTTTTGCACAAATAAAACGAAGCAATAGGGGGCAGCTAGGTGGCTTAGTGGATTGAAAGTCAAGTCTAGAGACGAGGTCCTGGGTTCAAATTTGACTTCAGATACTTCCTAGCTGTGTGACCATTTAACCCCCATTGCTTAACCCTTACCACTCTTCTGCCTTGGAACCAATACATGGTATTGATTCTAATATGGAAGGTAAGGGCTTAAAAAGAAAAGCAATAAGTTTGAGAAAATATTTTATAGACAGTTTCTTAGATAGCTGGGTCTTTCCCTTTTATGTCCATTGTAAAGCATCAGCCCCTCACTGTTATTCCTGTCTGGAACTTCTTCTTTCCCTTTCTTACCATTGTAAAATCAATCAACTGTCCTTCTCATCCTCAGTTCCCATGTTTCACCTAGAAAGGTATTTAAGCTCCCCAACTTTAATGGCTCTTCAGAATTGTCATTCTCCTAAATTTGGCATTTTCTCAGGGGTCAGTGACCAGGGGGGCCAGAGTTCAATCCTTGGACTCTGTGTAGTCGCAGAGCAGCTCTGAGCCAGAGGGAGTTCAGAGGCCTCAGCCAAGGAGCCTTCTCAGAAGATTAAATCTAGCTCGGCTTCCAGCCCTGAGGCCTCCTCCAAGATGAGGGGTTTCCTTGGAGGCTAGTGCCTCCAGAAAGAGCTAAGGAAAAGGGGAGTCAGCCTTAATACTCACCATGTGGTCATCTAAGGAAAGCAGTCTCAGGTCTCCTGCTTGGGCTCCTCCAAGTCAAGTTCTACCACCAAAGTCCTCTCATAGGAAGTGACTCGAAATATAAAGGCAGTTCTTTACATTATTTGCTATGTCTAAAATGTATCAATGCTGGCTTAAACTTGGCTTTGGACAACCCAGGGGGTCAGTCAGTTGTTTCTGATTTGTCACTTGCTAGCACATGCGGGTCATAGACCTTCCTTCCCCACACTTAATCCTTAAGTGGGGGTGTATACATTCCTGGTTGCTAAAATTCTACAGACTAAGCAGGGTGGCGAAAATCTAAAATTCACATGGAAAAGTTGCTGCTTGGGAGGACAGCAAGAGTAGAACAACCTGGAAGGTGACTCCAAGAATGCCTCAATTTTGGGGGGGACTATTCTTTTACTGCAGTGAGGCCCTGACTCTGGAGCAAGGGGTTGGGGAGGAGGTTTGCCCTGAGGGCATGGGGGTGGTTCTCTTGATTTGGAGGACAAATGAATGGTGTCTGTCTTTGTCCATCTCAATTCAATGAGGCAATCAAAGGAGGGTAATCCTCAAGGTCAGGTGTTTGGGGTTGAGAATCAGAGGGCATAAGGGAGCAGAGGAATTTCCCTGATACTAGTTTGCCTGAGTTTCCAGGGGCACAGTGCCCATGCCAGTGTGTGTTGGTGCCTGTGAATGGGAGTACAGCAGTGTCTAGCCTAGACAAGGGTTCAGAGGCGTGAAAGGTTGGCTGAAAGCTTTGAATGGGAAGCTCAGCTGAAGTGGGAGTGCCTGAGTGCTCAGCTGAAGTTCTGGGTAACTGCTTTAAGGCAAATAAAATGGAGAAGGTTTCTTCATGAATTGAAATGCCCGTAAGGTTTCCTTGGTTGGGTGACTTTGTGAAAGAGCTTCTCAGGGAAGCTTCACAACTGAAGTTCTGGGTTTCTTCTCAATGTTCCGTGCGGGTTTGCTTATATTGTGTGTCTAATGGATTTCTTCCAAATGCAGGTGATATAAACGTTAGCAAATAACATCTAGAAAGTTGTGTTGACAGTGAATCGCTCTCCAAAGCCAAAGAGGCGAGAGGGGAGCTGTGATCTGGAAATGGGAATATCCAGCATGAGGCCAAAGGAGGTCCCGAAATGCATCGCTTTAAAGTCTCAGCCTTTCTTCCTAGTTTTGGGTATAGTTAATGTGTGAAATCTTGTCTATCCAGTGCGGTTAATGCTTCGTATTGGTCACCAGATGCCTTTTATTCTGGGAATTAGCTTCGTCATGACTGCTGTCCTTTCGTCTTGTTCAGCTATTATTGGTTTCCCAAGAGCAAGTCTTTCTGATTAACGTGTGTGTGAGTTCTGGAGTAAAGAAAGTTCATTTCGGTTATTGCGGGGTTGTAAAACGACAAGGCGTGATTGGGAAAAGGTCTGCTTTAAACTGCCCAATGCATTTCCTGTCTAGGCTTTAGGCAGAGGGAAGGCCATTTTGGAGCCTGGCATAAATGAGATAGAGATAAAGAGAAGGGAATTAGGTGGGTATCTGCCGGAGGTAAAGGGAACCTTTAAGCTTTTCCTTAGTGACTCACAGTTTTGTTTTGGGAGAGAAAAGTTGTTCTTAAGTACAGGATGGTGAACTATGGAAAATTTCCAGAGTGCACCCATTACAATAGCCAAGTTTTTGTTTTAAAAGACCAGTGAATACTGATTGTTAACTAAGTTTTCCTTTTTAAGTGGAGAGAACTAGTTGTCTTGTGAGCAGCACACGAATGACCGCTCTGAGAGAGAGGAAAGGAATCCCCATCTGGAATGCCCTGCATTTTACCACCCGGGCTCAGGAGTAGTGGGGGAGAGGTGAGTAGAATTGATTAAAGCTGTCTGCTGGGTGGCTCATTGAAAGGAATTGCTTTAGAGCCTCTGGAGCACTGACTGATATCTCCAGAAGTTTCTTAAGAGCTAAAAGCCTGGACAAGATTTTCCTGCAGCCTAGAATCTGAAGAGGACAGAGAAGTCTGAAGGAGCCCCCAAGAAACTGAATCCGATAAGTACTGATTCTCATCATTTTCGTTGACTTTTAGCAATATTTCTGTAGCAGGCCATTGTATTTCCCCTGAGCAAAGTCCCTTTTTAGGTAGAGAATCCAAGAAGAAGAGAGTTTCATTCCCCAAATTTAGTTGAAGTAGGAAAGGTAAAAATAGGAGCATTTTACCTTGTTAAGAGACTTAAAAGTAATGGCTGTTCATTTGAGAATTTGCAGCAAAGATTCCAGAGTGCTACTTTGTTCCAAGGGAGTATCAGAAGAAGTTGGGAAAGAATGATGGAGCCTAAAAATAATTGTTGATAACAGAAGATCATTTATTTTGAACCTTGAGCATGGCCAAAGAATTGCCATTTAGGGGTGAACTGTAGGGGAAGATAATTGGGAAGCGAATTGCTCTGGAAGAAATTGGCTATTTTTTTAAAAATATATTTTATTTGATCATTTCCAAGCATTATTCGTTAAAGACATAGATCATTTTCTTTTCCTCCCCCCCACCCCCCATAGCCGATGCGTAAGTCCACTGGGCATTAGATGTTTTCTTGATTTGAACCCATTGCTTTGTTGATAGTATTTGCATTAGAGTGTTCATTTAGAGTCTCTCCTCTGTCATGTCCCCTCAACCTCTGTATTCAGGCAGTTGCTTTTTCTCGGTGTTTCCACTCCCACAGTTTGTCCTTTGCTTATGAATGGTGTTTTTTTCTCCTGGATCCCTGTAAGTTGTTCAGGGACATTGCATTGCCACTAATGGAGAAGTCCATTACGCTCGATTATACCACAGTGTATTAGTCTCTGTGTACAATGTTCTCCTGGTTCTGCTCCTCTCGCTCTGCATCACTTCCTGGAGGTTGTTCCAGTCTCCATGGAACTCCTCCACTTTATTATTCCTTTGAGCACAATAGTATTCCATCACCAACATATACCACAGTTTGTTCAGCCATTCCCCAATTGATGGGCATCCCCTCGTTTTCCAGTTTTGGGCCACCACAAAGAGCGCAGTTATCAATATTTTTGTACAAGTCTTTGTGTCCATTATCTCTTTGGGGTACAGACCCAGCAGTGCTATGGCTGGGTCAAAGGGTAGACATTGTTTTGTCGCCCTTTGGGCATAGTTCCAAATTGCCCTCCAGAATGGTTGGATCAGTTCACAGCTCCACCAGCAATGAATTAATGTCCCTACTTTGCCACAGAAATTGGCTATTGATATAGTCACAAGGGCGAATGGAAGGGCTGAGAAATGGCTCAGCTGGATTTCTTTCAAGTTCTACAGGGGCCTGCTGGTCACTACCAACTTACTCAGGGCATTAATAGTCCAAGTCATGGGAACTTACTTTTCTCCTGTTATAGCAAATTTTCTGTAATCATATGATGAAGGGAAGCTCGGAAAGGCAAGGCCTAGAATATGGCACTTGTGAAGGCAGATAGACATTTTCAGCCACGATGAATGAGTAAATTCAAAGAGGTCCCTTTTCTTAAAAGGAAGAAGAATTTAGGTCAGAAGGAAAACCTGGCAAAACATCAGCACCAAAAAGGGGGGAAGCCTTGCAGATAAATAGTAGATTCTAAGCAGAATTTTTAATAAACAAGGTTCAGATAGAACACTGAATGGCTCCCTAGTACCAGAAAAGCTTACACATTTTGGAGCTTCTAGGCAGGAAATGAGATTAGAAAAAGTCTTTGTGCCTAGGAATACTCATGAAATCACCCATAGACCTAGGCCCAAGTTCAATGGTGATGAGCCCTTATTGCCAATAAGTAGATATCAATTAGGAAATTGAAATGTGTACCCCAAACTTGTTTATCTGCTTCTTTCTCTTTTCCTCTTTCTTTTTTCCTTATTTTAGTAATAACTCTAAGACAGAAGGGCAAGGCAAGGCAACCATGGTTGAGTGACTTGCCCAGAGTCACATAGCTAAGAAATGTCTGAGGTCAGATTGGAACCCTGGTCTTCTTGACTTCAGGTCTGGCACTCTATCCGCTGTGCCTCCTAGCTGTCTCAATATCTAGTGTTCTAAGTCAACACACAGCTGGCAGAGATCCTTCCTTTCAGTTTAGTGGCCTGGTTTCTATTTGAGTTTGATGCCCCTACTCAACAATCTGACTCGAACCCACTTTGCAGTCTGATTGCACAACACTCCTCTTCATGCAGCCCACATTCCAACCCAACTGGCTCTCCTACTAGCTCTTCCCTGGGCACTCCTTTGTGCCTACGCCAGCATGCCCGAGGCTTGGAACATCCTCCCCCCCTCCACTCCCATGACCATACATCAGACGGGCAGCTCTGGGACCAGTTCTGACTTGAAGTTTCCTGGGACCACAATGTGCCCTCTCCAGCCTCAAACTGTCCTGGAGTTCTTTTTTTAAGCCTTTCCTTTCTGTCTTAGTAACAACTCTAAGATGCAAGGGCAAGGCTAGGCAATAGACTAGGTGAGATATATATTTATATGGGACTTGCCCGGGGTCACAGAGCCAGGAAGTGTCTCTGGTCAAATTTGAACCCAGGACCTCCTGTCTCTAGCCCTGGCTGCTAGTCCTAGTCTAGGACCCTTTGAGCTGCCTAGCTGAGCCTAATCTAGAGTTCTTAATCTGGATTTCTCCTTTGTCTTCTTTGTTGCATTCTATTTTTTTTTAAACCCTCCCCTTCCATCTTAGAATCAATACTGTGTATTAGTTCCAAGACAGAAGAGCAGTAAGGGCTAGGCAATGGGATTAAGTGACTTGCCCAGAGTCACACAGCTGGGACGTGTCTGAGGTCAGATTTGAACCCAGGTCCTTCTGACTGGCTGGCCTGGGCCATCTTTTTTGTTTTCTACAAAGTTTCATTTTTATAGTCAATATTTGTTAAATATGTAACAATACTGCATAAGACAGTTGATACAAATTTCTATTTCTTTGTTTCATAACACTATCAGCCATGGAGACTCTTGAAGCAAAGCAGTGCCATTGCCAGTGTGTAGAGTCTGAAAAATATGGCTTCTTAACCAGTGAATGGAAATGAGTGCTGAGTTACTCTATAAAGTGATTTACTTGTCTACTGGCTAACCTAAGAAAAGGATCTCCTCAGAGGCAATTTTTTCCCTCTTCTGGCACACGGACTCCATCTTCCTCAATATGCTACTGAGTCACTGGAAAGTGTCATCAGCATGTTCATTTGAAAGCCCTCTACATAGAAGAATAGCACTTATGGCTGCTCTTTTGTGGCAGCAATGAATTGGAAATTGAGGGGGTGTCCATTCCTTGGGGAACGGCTGAACAAGTTGTGGTATGTGATTGTGATGGAGTACTATTGTGCTATAAGAGATGATGAGTGGGGGGCAGCTGGGTGGCTCAGTGGATTGATTGAGAGCCAAGCTCAGAGACAGGAGGTCCTGGATTCAAATCTGGCCTCAGACACTTTCCAGCTGTGTGACCCTGGGCAAGTCACTTGACCCCCATTGCCTAGCCCTTACCACTCTTCTGCCTTAGAACCAGTACACAGTATTGATTCCAAGATGGAAGGTGAGGGTTAAAAAAAATAATAATTGATACAAAGACAGAAGGTGAGGGTTAAAAAAAAAAGATGAGTGAGATGATTTTGGAAAAACCTGCAAAGAATTATATGAACTGATGCAAAGAGAAGCAAGCAGAACTGAAAGAACACTGTACACAGTGACAGCAAAAATTCTTTTGTTTAATTCAGAGATATTTTATTTTTCCAATTACATGTCATAACCATTTTTAGCATGTGCTTTTTGAAATTATAAGATTCAAATTGCCTCCCTCCCTCCCTCCCCTCCCCTCTCAGAGATGGTAGACAGCAATATTTCTCAATGAACAACTGTGAACGACCAAATTATTCTCTGAGACTCCTGATGTCAATGTCCTCTGCCCTCCGAGACTGTAGAGTCTGAATGCAGTTCAAGATGTACACTATTTCATTTTCTTTCTCCTTTTGTTTTCATTTGAGATCTCTTCCATGAAATGAGTAGTATGGAGAAAAGTTTTGGAAGCTTAAAATCACTATCAGATTGCTCACTATTTCAGAGAGAGGGGAGGATAGGGACAGAGTGAGGGAGGGAAGATCAGAAGAAGGGAGAGAGTTTGAAACTCAAAAAATTTTTAATGTGTTTTTACATGTAAAAGGGGGAAAATCAAATATTGTTAAATAGGAAAAATATTGAAAAAAATAAAATTATATTAAAACAAAAAACAAACAAAATAAATCAATTGGAAAAAAGGTCTAAGGAACTTTCTAAGCTGGATTTGTAGAGAATATCCTTCCTGATAAAGGGGTTCTTTGCACTGAATAATGATAATAATAATAATAATAAATAAGTACCGTGCTAAAGTCTCAGTCCCCATACCAACTATGGGAGGTAGATGTTATTACTATCTCTATTTTACAGATGAGGAAACTGAGGCAGAGATTAAGTGACTTGCCCAGAGCCATACAGTTATTAATTAGTGTCTGAAGCTGAATTTGAGCTCAGGTCTTCCTGGGGTCCAGAATTCTATTCGCTGTGATGAATTCAGAGACCCAATAAAAAACAAATTTCTAGTGGCTACCAAAGGGTCTTTGACAGTGTAGAGCCCTTAAAGAGACAGCCACCATCACTAGAAATGTGAATTGCCCGGTGGTGCATTTCCTTCCTTTCAGCCAGATTTCCTGATCCAGGTTTATCTGGAGGTCCAGGTAGTTTTAGACTAGATTTGCTGCCTTAAAAATTAGCATCGATTAGGGACAAATTTGTGGGCTCTAATTGGACACATTTCAGTCAATTTAGTTTTCATGTTCCTTCATGGCCTGCAGCCTTAAGGAAGGGAAGACACTGGGTGAGGCCATGTATGACTCACAGATGTATCTGGAGACTCAGACTGTGGGGAGAAAAATGTGGAAGCCCTGTGAGAGACACATTAGAGACTGAAGCCTCTGCACATGACCTCATGCTTCTCATGCTTACTCAAGCAAGGTAACTGCAGATTTAGTCAGAGTAGTTGTAAAAACAAGGGCTGGCCCAGGGGTGGTACAGTGGAAACAGTGGCTTCTTTAGAAAGTTATTGCAGGGGGCAACCAGTGGATTGAGAGCCAGGCCTAGAGTTAGGAAGTCCTGGGTTCAATAGATAGAGAAACAGATCCAGAGACGGGAGGTCTTGGGTTCAAATTTGGCCTCAGACACTTCCTAGCTGGGTGACCCTGGGCAAGTCACTTAACCCCCACTGCCTAACCCTTACCATTCATCTGTCTTGGTTAGTATTGATTCTAAGACAGAAGGTAAGGATTTGAATAAATATTAAAAAAAACCAGGAACTGAGAACGGGGAAATGACTTGTCTAAGGAAACAACACGTGTTCAGTTATTGGCAGAAGGGTGAGTCAGTGAGGAGTTATAGGGAACACTTGTTTCTGATCATTCACATGCAGAAATTTATCAGAGGAGCAGAATACAAGCACAGCTGGAAAGTTTTTGAAGGAAGGTAACCTGTGCTGATCGATGCCAGTCAAGTTATTTCTTGAAGGGAGGGAGGGAGGGAGGGAGGGAGGGAGGGAGGGAAGGAAGGAAGGAAGGAAGGAAGGAAGGAAGGAAGGAAGGAAGGAAGGAAGGAAGCATTTTTAATCATTTGAGCATTTTTAAGGGCTATTAGACACTTGCTAGTTGGGCTTGCCCGTCTCCCTCTGGCTTCACACAGATTTCCGTTTTCCATTGTCTTCTCTCAAGGGTGCTCTGGAGTCTGAAGCAGGATGCTTCTGGCCCTTGAGATTTGGCTTCCTGTCCAGTACCTGATTCATCTCCGGGTGGGAAGATGGACCTGAGAACACAAGAGCCCAGCCCATGGCACCAATATTGGCTTTTCTCCACAGAACCCCCTGAGCCTCACTTCCAATGCCTGGAATCCTCTCCTTCCCTCGTCTTCTCCCAGTCCTTCGAAGCTCACTCATGTTAGTGCTCAGGCTTTTGCTTTGTCCTGCCTGTGTAGGCCATTTCCTCTCCAGTAAAATGAAAACTCTGAATAGGTAAATGCTGTTTAGTTTTGGGCTTTGTGTTCCTGGAGCCTCGCACAGAGCTGAAACAACTGAGCATTAGCAACCTGACAATTCCCATCTGATCTCCACAACATAACCCCGTGAAATAGGCAGTACTATTCCCCAACTTACAAAAAGAGGAACAGAAGGCTCGAGGACTGACATGCCTGTCACGAGGGTAGTATTGGAGATGGGACTCTGAATCAGGTGTTCCCGACGCTAGCTATTGAACGCTATTCACCACGTTACACAACCACTCAGGTAAAGGCAACTTACTCTGGCCTTCACACTACTCCAAAAGTCCCAAAGAACAGGTTTCCTCAATAAACCACATTCTCTCATGGAGGACAAAGCCCGGCAGGGCATTTTCTGCAGCTTCTTCTATCCCGGAGGCACTGTGTGAGGCTTTTCCTGCCTCCCTCCCCTTTGCTATGGGTCCTCAGTCCCAGGTTTGTAAAGTGATTTGAAGACTTAGAGCTGGAAAGGATCTGAGAGATGACCTACTTGTTAAACTGGAAGTGATCTTGGGGATTAGACATCGGATTCAAAGTGGACCAACACCATGGACCCGGAACCCGTTACCTCCAGAACTCTGAGGCTCGGTCCACTTTTGATGAGCTCTCATTGCTTTCTCTGATGTCAAACTTAAATATGCTGCTGCTGCCCTCTGGGGCCAAGGCGAAGCAGCCTCGGCACCCTCATGGGCTAGCAAGCTTTAAGAGTACTTGAAGTTATGATCATCCTGGTCTTGTCCATACATCTTTCCTGTTTCCTTCAAAGTCTTCATGCGGCATGACTCGGAAGCCCAGCCCTGCTGGTGGCTCATTGATGGATGGCTCGTTTGCTTATCCTTGTCTTCCCTACTGAACCCAATGCAGTCATCCCTTGCTATAGCATGGTTCATTATCACAGCTTCACTGTATGGTGGGTTTTTGTGGCTGAATATTGTACTGTACAGAAGGGAAATGTAGAATGCCAATACCGCTTGTGCAGGTTGGCCAATGTGAGATTGTACATGGCACACTATTGGCTGATAGGTGAGGGATCACTGTAATGCAAATGTGGCCTAATTGGGGTAGAGTCCAGAGGAAGTCCCCTTATTTTTGGACGACCAATTTGTCATGTAGGAAACCCAGGATCAGGGATTCAAATCAAGTTCATAGGACAGTAGTTCTACAACCGCTTCAAGTCAAAGCTGCTTCTGAAAGCAATGAAAATGAGGGATCACGGGGCCAGAAACCCATCCTACTCCCCAAAGGCAGGAAAGACATGAAATTAGTTTGGTAGTGACTTGATGCCCACATCTTGGACCCTTTTGAAATGGGAAGTGGCTGATAACTTGGTTAATCTTAATCTGGATGTTAAGGCAGGAAAAGAATCTATTGGGCATCAGTTTTGGAGATGTCATGTCACTTCCTGGTTTGGACATAGAAAAAAGGAGAAATAATCAAGGATAGACAAAATATATGATAATTTATATTTTAATCAGCCAAATATACAAGTTTAATTTCTTGAGCATGTTTTGCCTGGGCCTTTACCAATAAATGTTTTTCGTTAAACAGAAGATATGGTTAAAAATGGGCACTAGACCTAGTCAAAGGGGAGGAAAGAAATGGAAAGAGAGCAGAAGAGAGGGATGGAATGAACAAGGGCCACCCCTCCAAGAACACACATGAGAATGGGCTCCCGGACGTTTATTTACACTCAGACTGCAGAGATTTCATGGGAAAATGTGCAGATGAGCGTCCTGTCAATACAGACCCAGGATTTTCATTCAGATCTTTCTATGGGTCACCCCACCCCACCCCAACCAACATACCCCATGTAATCTACAAGTCGAAGTTTTTCCTACCCTCCCCCAGCCCACTGACCCCCCCTGCTATGTGTTCTGAATCCTAAGAACAGTGAAAACATCCAGACTTTTCAAACTGTTACACACAGAAATGCTTTTCTGCATTATTTCTGCCCCAAAGATAGCAGCTGCCCCCCTCCCCTGCCCTTCCCCCCTGCCCCAAAATGGAATTCTGTGCCGAGATGAGGAGGATTCACGCCGTCTGTGGCTCCGTGAGGTGGAGGGGGATGCCACAGTACACTCCAGGTGGCACCAGTGTGGGATGCAATACGGCAGAGGTCCTGGCAGGCCCTGGGCACAGTTCCCTGGCATTTCCTCCTCCCACATGCACTGTGTTTATTTATTAAGGGAGAGCGACTGCATTCGTTTTCCTGACACAGTTGCATCATCTTTTGCTGAAAGAAACAAAACAGAATATGTAAATGTCAGAAAAGACGCAAGGGGGAGATTCTGGCCATGGACAGAGGGCTCCCTGCCAATCACGTGAGGCGGTGAAAAGCCTTTAAAGGTTCCGCTCACACTTTCTTATTTGTAGCTGAGAGAGACCAGCATTTTCTGGAACAGGAGTGGCTGAGTCAGGGCTGCCCACCTTGTAGCTTTTATAGAAATCTACTTGAGTTGAGGGAACCAACCCCTAATCTGGCTCCAGCCAAGCCACAAGAGAGCAAGTCCAGGTTAAGGAAGCTCCAAAGTCACTTGGGACCCGCCCATAGCACACTCCTTAGGCCCTTTGATCGGGATCTGTATAGTTCCTCGGTGGATAAGCGTGATTCCACAGTCGTTCACCGATTTCAAACAGCTGGATGTTTTAACAGGCTCTCCTTGTTTGGATGGGACAGATATATAAGACATCCAAAACCAAAGCAGCAGCAAGCCTAGGAGTCTCATTCACTGGTGAAGTATGCACTATTCTAGGAATAGACGTCAGGCAGGCAATGATTTTCTCCTAGTCATTTCCTACAAAAAGCACTCCCAGAGCCCTGATTCCAGAGCTCACCGAGCAGCCTCCTACCTTTCCTTTCTTCTTCCTTCTTTCTGGCTGCTTCTTCCCTCTGTTTCCGGATGATGGCTAGCCGGGCCAGATCTGCTTTGGCTTGTTCTGTTTTACCAGCTAAATGCATTTTCATGTATCGTTCTTTTGCTTTCTGTTTTTCTATTTCTTCTCTATTGGAGTGAAAAATAAAAATTTAAAACCTCAATGTGAACATGAGAACTACAAAGTTAAATTTGAAGGAATAAGGCCTTAAGACAAAAAGCAAAAAGAGAGGTGTCCCTTGTCAGTCTGTTTTGGGGCACCTGTGGCATGTAGATGTGTGCTAGGGTGGAAAGATATTGGGGAAAAAAACCCAACCAATTGATAACAAATGTAGAATTAACACTACACAAAGTGATGCAAAAATATGAGATGTGCTTTAAAGACTTAGCAGAGAACAAGGCTCTCTCTAGGAGTATTCTGAATGTGGCAGAGAAATGGCGGGGGAGGAAGATCCCCAGCACTAGAAAATGGTGCAGAACAAAACTGTGAATAAGTCAGCGCAGTACAGTGTTGGGGAATAATGGAAAAGTTGGGAAGGAAGGGGAAGGCAGCTAATGAAAGAAACTGATTTGGGGAGAACCCTAATAAAAGAAATAAGTAGGAGTAAAGATTGGAAACAGGACCAGATGCTATCTGGGTAAGGCAATACTAGTTCTATTGCACACAATATTAATAAACTTGCTAGAGTTCATTCTTTTTGAGCTGAATCCTGAGGCTAACAAAACCCTATATACGCAGAGGGAATCCATTTTAAACTGTGGAATGGCAATCAAAAGGATGAGATGTTAACAAAAAGTCTCTAAAAACTTGCTACTTCTAGCCTATAAGATCTTGATCAAAACCTATGCCATACAACTGGGGAGAAATAGGGGAGGGCGCTCAATTTTTAAAGGGGAAGAGTGGGAAATGGGAAAGGAGCCAGTATAGAGTAAGAAGAAAATATGCTCCCATTTGCCTTGGTATTTATATAAAAACAGTCGTTTTGTTCTGTATGGCTTGGTCTTTAGCATGTAGATTACAAAAGACAGAACACAAACCCGATAAAATCTAGATCACAGACTCAATCTCTGCACAGCCTAATTACTCTCCCAGATAGAGAGGAAAACCTCTCTGTTCTAGGGTGAGTTTGCCACTAACCCCAGGCACCCCTTTCCAGGCTGTCGGATGGTTGTCAGTATGTGGCTGGCTTGGTGAAACCTATCTATCATACGTGGAAAAATACCCCTTTGGGCTATTTATTCTGTTTCCAGTCAACAGCAGAGCCAGGTCTGCCTTTGACTGTTCTGTGATAAGTAGTTAACAGTAGTACTACTTTGCATAGAAAAGTTCATATATATATATTTTTTTCTCCATGTACTGGGAGGGTTTTTGCATGGGTTCCTCCTCTGTGAGAGGGGGATGGACAGCAAAGGGGAAGCCTCATTACACCCCCTACTGCTACCTCCACGGTTGCCATTCAAACATGCACAGAGATGGACAGAAGGTCTTCAGAACAGAAGAGTTACCGTTCTCTCCTGGACAGCTCCTTTGGCCCATCCAGATCCAGCTGAGTGACTTTTTTGGTTGTCTGGCCTATTCGGTTGGGATTCTCTATGTCTATTAACCCTTCCACTCCTTTGCGTTTTTGCTAGGATTCAGAAGAAAGGTAGTTGCAGGTTAGTGAATCTTTGTCATCCTGGAGAGACAAAATTAAACCTGCCCAGATGCACTACCCCAGCAGCTCTGCTGGTTCATTTGAAAGGGGACAAATGATTTCTATAAGACAGAGCAGCTACTCACAACTCCCACCTGCAACTAACAGGGAAAGCTAAATGCAGAAGGCGGTGAAATAATTTGTAAAATGTGTTCTAAGCAGAACACTAACTTCCTAAAAGGTAAAGCTGATGGTAAGTTTAGCCTCTGAAAAAGCATCTCTTGAAAGGTGCAGGGATCTTTTTTTGTGTCAATCACATACAGGTTCCCCCACAGGGCCAATGGGCACATGTCCTGCTGTTCTTGGCTGACAGAGAATCCATACTGTTCTTGGCTGACAGAGAAAAATGAAGCTTTATGCTTTTTACAACACAGGATTAGCTTTGAAGATTAGCTTTCTGAGCTTGCCCAAGAAGGTAGATGGGTTCTAAAACTAGAACTTTCTTTTATGGATGCAAGCGAGGAATATATGTCATGTGGTGGATGTGCTAAATCCTATATCCACTGGGAAAAGGCTTTTATAAAAATAACTCACACATTTACAAAACACTCCAAGGTTTATAATTTACTGTTTCCCCTAGGTGATACAAATGTCATCACCTCCATTTTATAGGGGAGAAAAACAAGGCTTGAAAAAGAACTTAAAATACTCAGTCATATGAGCAATAGCAAAGCTGGATTTGAACCAGGTCTTCCCCCTCCAAGTAGGGGATTTAACACTATTCAGCAGTCCCCTCATAAGGTATAGAAAATAACTCCAGCCTAGGAACCCAAAGACCTGAGTTTGCAGGTCCAGTTCTAATGTGAATATCCCGTGTAAATGTGGAACTCACTTTACTTTTGTGCCTCAGTCTACTCAACAGTAAAACGAAGGGGGGAAGGCTAACTGATCTCTAGCTCTAATACTGGGAACTCAGTTTTTGTCAGTCAGCCTTCCCTTTGTATGCCAGTGATCAGAAGAACATTCAAATCCTGCTCTGGGATGAATGCTGTAATAAGATACACTACCTGGTAATCATCATCATCTTCATCACTTTCATCGGAATCTAAGGATTTCTTTTCCTTTTTGGGGTCACCAGCTGCCCCATCGCCAACTTCTTCATTTTGTTCTTCTTCTTCCTTTTTAGGAAGTTACAAATGACAAATGAAAGGGTTTGAAAGCAGCACCCCAAATAAAACCCACACCCACTTTAGTTGCTTCTGGGTGAGATTACAAGCTATTTAAGGGTCTTTCATATGGTTTTGTGTTTTCCATGGAAGCCTGGGTGGAGATAGGGACCTGCATGGTGCCATGGAAAGGATGGGGTCCTGAGTCAGAGGCCTGTTTGGGCCTCTTACCACTGCCTCTGCCACTTACCAGTGTGACCTTGGGCTCCCTTAGCTTCAGTTATCTCATCAAGCTCACAGGATTGTTGAGACGATCGAATGAGATACTGACTGTGAAGGGCCTTTGCTAAATATGATATGCTATAACCCATAAGGTATTATCATTACTGCTTAGGCTCTCTAAGTATTACATGATAAGACTGACCTCTTGACTGAAGTAAAGATACAAAAAGCCTAAAAAGTTGCTTCATGAATAAGGGATATTCATCAGCATGGTAAGCAATTCTCCCTCCTTTGCTCCATCTACCTGCGTGGGGTCCCGTGCAGCTGGCACTGAACAGCCCTGATACCATCCCACGTGAGTAATTATAACACATATTTAAAAACTCAAATCATCATAAACTCCAATACTAAAATGCCACCCAGACTCCTTTATGTCCCCCTATTTAATAAGTTGCCAAATTCTGTTTTCCTTCACAATGTTTCCTGTATCTATCCTTCTCCTTTCAATTCTCACCATTCTACTTTAGGCTTTTGTTACCTTGCACCAGCTAGATGGAAATTTTTTCTTCTAATCTCTTTTAAATCCTTATCTTCTGTTTTAGCATGGATACTAAGTATTGGTTCCAAGGCAAAAGAGCAACAAGCGATAGGTAATGGGGGTTAAGTGACTTGCCCAGGTACAAATTTGAACTCAGAATCTCCTCTCTCTAGGCTTGGCTCTCTATCCACTGAGCTACCTAGCTGTCCATTCCAATCTCTCTTGTGCATGATCAGACTAATTTTTCCATGCCACTGCTTGGATCTTCTAATTCTACTAGTCAAAAACCTCCTATGTCTCTCCACTGCTTATAGAATCAAGCCCAAATTCTTTAGCCTTATAATTTGGTTCTCAACTACCAGTCCAGCTTTACCTACAACTCCCTTCAAGTGAATTATTTTATGCAAACAAACCACTACTCACCCCCCCTCAAACATGACTTCTATTGTTCTGCCTTCAAGTCTTTGATTATGACAATGCCTCTACTTAAAATGTCCTACCCTCTCTGTTGAGTGAAACAGTATCCATTTTTCAAGGCCCAGCTCACAGTGCTTTTAAATCTTTCTAACTAGACGATAATCTCCTGAAGGGTATGTCCTATCTATCGCTGGAATTCAATCTTTCCGCCAAATTTCTAGCATTTGCATGTAATGTGCATGATTTCATTCCCCCTCAATCAGTCCAATCTTTTGGAAGGCAGTTTTAGAGTAAGGGGTCATCTCTACAAGACTGGTGGCACTCATGGATTTTATGTGGTATTTGATAGCTGACCACCTTCTAAAAGAAAAGGGGTGGCTTTTCAACAAATCTATGAACAAGGTAGTCCATAAATAGAACAGAGTACAGAATGCCATCCTAAGATGCTATATAAAGGGGTGTCTGTTTTTAAAACTACTTAATGATAGGAAACATTTTAGAAATGGAAACACTTACCCTTGCCTTCTGCTTTTCAGCTTGAAGCTGGGCATCAATCTCTTCAGGGCTTGTGTACTGCCTCGCTCGGCCTTTGTGGCCTCCTTTTCTTCCTGCACAAGAGAATTTGCATTTTAGGAAGAAAGATACTTCTTAATTGCTTAGAACATCAGCACCATTGTTTTTAAGCTTGTATTAACACAGATCTTAAATTTGCTTAAAAACACACACACACACACACACAAACACACACACACACACACACACACACACACACTGATATTTGTCTTATTGATTCCAATATCATATTGTTTTTTGTATCACCTATATTTCTTACTGTGTTCTGTCTCCTCCTCCCCTCAAAGAAGTACTATTACAGTAAAGAATAAAGAGAAAAAATTTCAGCAAAAATAATATATCAAAAAAGTCTTGATATAAGTAATATTTCTACTCAGTGTTCCTCATTTCTGCAAAAGTAGGGGTAAAGCAGGGAGTCACTACATTTTTCTTAAAAGTTCAGAAGCTAAAGTTCTAGGAAACTTAGTTGATTATCAAAGAAAATCTTAAGTTAATTACTTCCAAATACTTGAGAAACAAACTCAAGCTGTTTATTCAAAAGGAGGTAACAGTGGAGTAAGACTCTTGAAATGACCATTGATCTCTCTGATATGATTAGCATCCATATGAATGAGGCAGATTAATATTCATCTTAGAGAAGAGGCAGAGTCAAAACTCTTTGGGAAGTTGAGTGACTTGTGTAGGGTTTCAGTTATTAAGGTTCTGAGGTGGGATTTGGTCAAAGGTCATCCTCATTCTAAGTCCAGTGCTCTATCCTCTGTACCACACACCCTTTCAGTTATTCAGGTACATTCATCTGTGTATAACCACTGGAATTTCTATTGATTCTTTTCTAAACATACTTAGGAAATGGATATGTGATCTAAGGATTAAAAGTCATACCACAAGAATTAAGCAGAGCATCATATTAGGCATTTTCCACAGCTATGTGTAAGCAGGGAAAGAAGAACCAAATAAGAGAGAGGGGTGATGATAGAACATAAAATACGTGAAATTCAAAGTTTCTGAATGAACAAAATGGATGTAACCAGGATAAATAAACTTTGATGGGAGAAAAAAATCTTTGCATTAGATGTACAGTATAGGTAATTAATGCAATATACAAGACCAAGAGCCATTCCCCAATGGATAAGAAAATAAACAGATCTCTAATGCAAACCATTGTGACAATTTACAAAGTCAAAATAGAAAAAAGGCTGTTTTTATATATGGGCTTATTCAATAATATTTGTTCAGTATAGTTATTGGGGAAAAGCATCTAATGCAAACTACTAACTATCATATGAGCAATTATTTTGAATCATTAAGAAAAATGTGAATCAAAACAACTCATGGGATTATATCTAGCAAATTGACAAAAACAAATAGTCTATTCTGGAGGAGTTATGGAAAGGCATTTATGCTATTGTGAAGCACTTTGAAATTATGCTAAGAAAGTGACCAAAAGTCCATACCCTTTACCTAGTAATCTCTCTACTAGACACATAGCCCAAAGAGGCTAAAATTAGAAAGATTTCACACACATCAAAATATTCAAGGCAGCAAAATTTTTATAGCAGCAAAGAATGGAAACTAAAGTAGATGCATATTAATTCGGTATGTGAAAACAACACAATTCTCATATGAATATGAAAAATGGGAAATCACATTTGTGATTTCATGAGTATAGAGCTTCCTGTGATGACTGCCAGTTCCTTCTCAGAAACTTCAAGTCTTACAGAGGTGCCTGAGATACACAGAGGTGAAGAAGTGTGCCCAGAGTCACAAAGTCTGCATATGACAGATGGCATAAAACCAGGGCTTCTCATTTTGATGCCATCTCTCAACCCACGGATACCAGGCTGTGTGAAATGATGCAAAGTGAAATAAGCAGAATCAAGAAAACAACATGCAATAACTCTAATGTTGTGAATGGAAAGTATAACCAAAACAAACAGAATCAAACAATGCATGGAAACTGGAATATTATATCTATTGGCAAACAAATTGATATGTTCATTAGTTGGGATGAAATTTCTTTCTGAAAGGATAGAGAAACTCTGATTCCTTGAAAAAGAAAAATCTTGCTAAATACTAACAACCAAAAAAGAATACTGTCAAGTTGAAGGGGAAAAAGCATAAAGAGGGAAATCCATGAAAAAAAATCTCACAAATTCCTAAAAAATGAGATGCCTTTTGGCAAACAAGAGGTTTAAATTTAAAATAAACTAGATAAAAGTCTAAGAGTTAAAAATTAATTGACAGGGGCAGCTAGGTGGTTCAGTGGATAGAGCCAGGTCTGGAGATGGGATGTCCTGGGTTCAAATTTGGACTCAGACATTTCCTATTTGTATGACCCTGGGCAAGTCACTTCCAACTCCAAGTTGCCTAGCCCTTACTAATTTTCTATCCTGGAACAGACACTTAGTATCAATTCTAAGACAGAAGGTAATGGCTAAAAAAAATTGGCTGATGATTCAAGCATACCTAAATATAATTAGTTCTATTGTCTAATATTGTTTAAGCTAACATACTGGCTTGTCATTTCTATAAAAGGAAAACAGGTGATATTCATCATATTTTACTATTCCTAAGATGAAAGTGTTTGCTTTGATCCTCAGATGAGTTCTCACCTAGTAAGCCTGGGGCTCACCTAATTTTCATCTAGTATTTTGCTACAAAACAGCCTCTTTAATTAAACACAATATTGTTTCCATGAGTCACTTACTGAGCCAGGTGGGGACTTAAGAGAAAGTCCCAAAGCTGCTTCCTTTTCCCTAGATTTCCTAGACAGCAGGTGCTGTGCTATAATTGTGTCACTCTGGAACCACCACCCATTTTTAATGACTACTTGAATTTCAAGTGCAGTATGGCAAGGATTCTAATTCTTTCTTTAAATGAAGCATCTTGTCTTACCCTCTTAATTTTTCAAGCAATACGAACAATTCACAAAACTGATTTCTGTAGTCTAATCTTACAGAATTTGATACATGATAATCTCTACTTTCCTTGTAATTTCGTTAAAAATCTACATAACATTTTGTATAATCAGGCCACTTTATTCTGATGCTTAATTGGCCAGTCCTTACTCCTCAAATCAACATATGGAAACAAAGCAGGAGCTTACCAGTATGCTTTTGATCTTAAAGCTCTTCATGGAGAAAGTTTCAGTTATCTGATAGTTCGGTTTTAAGCTTTCCTAATTTTAACTTCCAACCTCAACCAAAAGTTGCCACAAAGCAGTTGACTGAATGATTAAAAAACAAAAACAAAAAACAACACAACCACACTAGATTTTGCACATCTTGAAGTAGGGACCCTGGAGGTGGTTGGTGATCATGAACCAAATGGCTTAGAGAAAACTAGGCAGAATCAAACAAGCATTTAAATGTTTCATAGAAGTATTGAAAGATCAGGAAACTTGGGCTGGAGTTAGTTCTGCTACTAACCATGTGTCCTTGGGCAAATCACTTAAAACTTCCCAGGGTCTCAGTTTCATAATCTATAAAATGAAGATAATGAGATGATCTTGAAGGAAGTTTCTACAACTCATGAAGAAGTTATTTTCCCAGGCCTAAAAACACCCTGGCATGGCTAGAGTGTAAAAGAAGGGGCTAATTATGGCTTCACAGCACTACGAAGTGAGTTCCAATCACAGCTCAAAGGATGCTTATGACTCATGTTAGTTCCTAAAGGGTCATAGGGCGTTTCAAGTCATTTACTAGAAAAGGTTGGGAAGAGTGTTTTTCAGAAATTCTTCTCCTGGTTCTTTCGAAGATCAGAAGCTAAGAAACCAGCTTATTCCTTCCCTTTTATCAGTCTCAAAAGATCTCCTGATTCCTTCTAGGCTCAGACACTAGGAAACCAGTTTCCCTACACTTTATCATACTCAGAAGATCTCCGGCTATGTCCTGGGGTCTGAATGCTGGGAAGTCTTTAGAGTAGAGAAGAAAGTCTGAACTCTAAACAAACGTGTGTGTGTGTAGGGGGGCGCCGGAGAAGTGTGTGTGTGTGTGTGTGTGTGTGTGGCGGCTCACGCGTGTCTGTCTCCGGACGGCCTAGAGAACTCCCCCGCGTGGGAGTAAGGTAATAAACAGGAATTAAGGGGCAAAACATCCAAGCCAGGGCCCCAAACTCACGCGTCCACTCTCCCCATCATCCATTCGCCCTCACTTCACACCTTCCCACAGAGATGGTGGGACCACGCCACCACGCCTCCCCGCAGCCCCAGGGGTCCAGGTTTGGGGGAGGGGGTCTCCCAGTTCGGGCCCTCGGGTCCCCAGCCCAGCCAGGAAGACCCGCTCGCTCTGATGGGGCAGCAGGGCCTGGGCTGGGTCCCCCGAGCCTCACCACAGGCGCCGGAGCAGTTCCTTCGAGGCCGTGGCTCCTCGCTCCGGGCACCACCCGGCAGAAAGGACTGCGGTCGGGGGTCGGAACCAAGTTGGGGGCCGGGCTCCAGGGCCGTCGCTCCCTCCCTGCCTCCCTCCCAGGCCCCGCGCGCGCCTCTCACCTTTGGGCATCGCGGCTCCGGCAGCTGCTGCAGGAACTCGAACTGACGCCGGAACCGGAACTTGTCTCTATCTTTCCTTCCTCCCCCCTCCCCCCTCCCTCCCTCCCTTTCCCCTCTGCTCTCTCTCTGTCTTTAGCCCACCCCGGAGTCGAGGGAAAGAACCCTCCGCGGGCTCAACCCGTCCTCGCGCGCCGCTGCCGCCGCCGCCACCACAGCCACGAGGACCCGGAACCCTTCTCCCAGGCGTGAGAGCTCGAGGGGCGGCTGTCCGGGCGCCCGCCGGAGGCCCGGCGCCGCCAGCGCCCCTCTTACGGGTACTCCCCAACACCGGGGCCCGGGCAGGCTACTGGTTTCACACCCCAAAGAAGGTCGGACTCCCCCATTAAGGAATTCCACCCGCCTCTCGGGACCAGGGAATTAGAATTCTCCGCAGGCAATACTGTGGGCGACCAAACTGACGCAATACCTTTGCAAGGCCTCCGCCTGTGGCGGGACGGTGACGTCATATTACAGGAGCCGGGTAGCCCTTGTCCGTGACGTGTAAATCAGGCGACTAGAGTAGAGGCGGAGCGGTAGGACGGAAACGGAAGCGGGATTGGTGGTCGTTCGTGTAGTCGGTAAGTTTTGCCCCCGTGGTTTCCTTGGCAATGGCCGCTGCCTTCTCTTTCCCCTTTGTGGGTCGAAGAGGGATTTTGTGACCTCCTTCCCTGTCAGACTGAGAGAGTGTGGAGGCTGCTGCTCTTGGGCTGGGCCCGTGATACCTCCCTTTGGAGCCTAGTGAAGAGACCCATTGCTCCCCCTCTCCCCTTCTCCCCGCTCTCGCCCTAAGGACTGGTTCCGGAGGGAAGCAGAGAGCGCCCGGTCTTCCCGGAGGCCTTTGCTTTCCAGTGCCCCGAAGATACGGGCCGTCGGCCTCTCTGGGGCAGGAGTTTTGTTTTGAGTGGTGGAGGGAGGAGGAATTGTGCGGGGCAACCGCTGGTGGAAACAAGTGTCAGACGTTGAGTCGAGGGGACTTGGATTCTTGACCGTCACTGTTCTGCGTGTGATACCTCAGCGTGTGACCCGTCGCTCTTCTGAGCTTCATCTCCCTAATATTACATGCTTTGCTAAAACTCAACGGATTGTTTCGAGGATCAGATTCAATTCCATTAACATTTATTCAGAGCCCTTGTGCAGAGCACGGTACTAGGCTCTGGGATATGATGCGGGAGGTGGTTCCACTACAGACGTGGTTCTTGTCCCGGTATAGATGGAGGATAAGATGCAAACATGAAATGAGTGTACTATATAGCTTTATGTGAATGAATGCTTTAGGGAGCTGTAAAAGATACTGCTTTGTGAGGACCCAAGGGGAAAGCCGTTCTTGGTTCAAGACCAGAATTTTGCTACTGTAGATGGCACTTTATTTGGGGGGGACTAGAGGCTGCCAGAATGCTATATACGTTATGTGTGTATACACCTCTCCACACACACACATTATTATCATTTCCCTTCATAGGCATCCTCAAGGAATCTTCAAGTGCTGGAAGAGACCTTAGAGATAATGAAGTCTGAACTCTTTATTTTACAGATGAGGATGCTGAAGCTTAGAGAGGTTTAGTTAACTTTCTTAAGGTAATATAGAAAATAGGGAGGTATTTGAACCCAAACCTTTTGAATCCAACGCTTGTATTCTTTTCCAAGTAACCATGCTTCCCTCCCTCCTCCCCCCCACATTGTGTGCAGAAATGCTTATTATCACTTTCTAAGTGCTAGTAAGAATTTGTGTTTGGCTTGCTTTATAAGGTCCACTTTGACTGATGTTTTTGTTTGCTGGGCCTATTCTTTGTGGATCCGAGTATCTGGGTTCAATTTATTTATCTTTGTTTTTATATTCTTTTGTATTGTAGAAGATGCCGAAGGTAAAAAGAAGCAGGAAAGCTCCTCCAGATGGCTGGGAGCTAATTGAACCAACATTGGATGAATTAGATCAGAAGATGAGAGAAGGTGAGCAGGAGAGTCAGTTTTCAGTTTCAATATTAGACTATGATCTGACTGAATAATCACTTATTTTGGATACAGCACTTGAACACTCCTCTAAATTGTAGCACTTCATTAAATTGATGGCACAAATCCATGCTCACTTTTTCTAAAATTTTTTTTTGGACACCAACCACATATTATATGGAAGGAGCATGGAATTTGGAGCCTAAGGATTTGAATTCTAGAACTACTACTTAATATTTGTGGTAACAAGTCAACAAGCATTTATTATGCACCTAACGTGCTGTTCTAAGCACTAGATACAAACTAGATAGTTTCTAAAATCCCTTCTGATTTTAAAAATCTACTGACTCTTCCAAGTCTTTACCCAGAGAGAACAGATTTCTCCTCTCTCCTCCTCACACCCATGGGTTGGTATTTTATTATTATGTAGTATTATGTAGGGACATGACTAATTATGGAGGGGGTTCTCTAGATCTCTGAGGGTTTCTTCTAGCTGGAAATTGTAGAACCAAGAGCTCTTGATTTAGGAAATTAAAATTCCTTAATAATGCTTATACTTACAGAATCTTATTTGAGAAAACTGACCAGGTGCATCAGAATTGCTTCCTTATTCAGATTTTTGTTCAAGTGGAAACTTTTTGTATATGCACCATTAAGGAATGCCTGTTTTCATTTTTCTTTGTTAATCATCCATATTGTTTGTTAACCTATAAATATTCTTATTATAGTGATTCCTACCTGAAATGGAACTAGTAGAACATATTTGTTATAGGACTCGTATGTATAAAGTGATGAGCAGATTAAGTTCTTGCACAGAATAGGTGTCCCATAAACAGTTTGTTGAATGCATGTACTATATATAGGCTATTTTGTGAGGCATGAAAGTAACCTTGGTGTGAGTTTTAGGGTACTCGCCCATTGTAGAGGTTCAAGTCAAAGTTGTTGGAAATAGCCAAAAAATATTTTTTAAGCATCTCCACTATAGTCAGCTTTCTTGATCTGATGTAACACCACAATCCTAGCTTTTTATTGTTAAATTCCCTATTATATTTCTTTTCTCCATTTGTTGGCCTGACTGGCATTTTCATGTTCATTTTTGTGATTTAGTATTAAAAAAGCTATTACTATATTGTGTACCCATTGTGCATATAGAATGTTCAAACTTTCCATTCTTGATTCCTGGTTTTTCTTAAACTACAAGAAATTATTGAAGAAAAAATGGCATTTGGAAAAAGAGTAGGGTATTAATATTTAGTGAATCATTAAAAAACTGCTTCTCTCCAGAGATCATTGTTGATGGAAATGTAACTTTATAGACTTTTTTTCTTAGAAAATTATTTCAAATCCTCTGTACCTAATTTCTGTGCCTTTTTCCCTGTAGCTGAAACTGAACCTCATGAAGGAAAGAGGAAAGTGGAATCTCTCTGGCCAATCTTCCGGATTCATCACCAAAAAACACGATATATTTTTGACCTATTTTACAAGAGGAAAGCTATAAGCAAAGGTAATCAGTTGGCTGGTAGGCTTTGGGGTGTCTTACCTTTTTTTTTTTTAGTGGAGGAAATCCTAACTTTAAACTTAAGCATGGAGAGCAATTAAATAATTAATGCCACTCCTGAAACCCCAGCAAATTTTAGTTTTTTTCCTGATCACTAAGAAACCAAAAAGTACTGGTAAAATGTACTTAACAGAACTGCTTCCCTTTCTCCTTATCCTGGGGATGGTGAAAGGGAATTTATTTTGAACAGATATTTACCTAATATTTCTTCCTCTTTCTGACAGAATTATATGAGTACTGCATTAAAGAAGGTTATGCAGACAAAAACTTAATTGCAAAGTGGAAAAAACAAGGCTATGAAAATTTGTGCTGCCTCCGTTGCATCCAGACTCGGGACACCAATTTTGGAACTAACTGTATATGTAGGGTTCCAAAAAGCAAGCTGGAAGTGGTAAGCTTTTTCTTACTGGTACTTATTTCTGCTAACTAGAGAGCTAAATTCCTAGGACAATTCCGAATCACTTGGGGCTAATTATCTTTTTTATATCAGTTTTTATTGTAATGGTATTTATTATGAGTTTCGTTCTCACTTATATGTCCTGGCTCCTTTTAATCCATTTTCTTATGGTTGCCTTGTGTGCCCTGTTTTTCTCTTTTTATGTGGGCAAGATTTGAGGGGTGTGTAATCTACAAATGAACCTAGGGATAATGGTGAAAAGATGCCCGAGTGCTTTAAAGCCATATGGCTCAATGCCTTACACAAATGAGATCTGCAGAACTGATTTAGCTATTATTTGAACTTAAGCTTTGCTTAGGATTTTTACTTAGAACAGAAAAGTGAT
This sequence comes from Monodelphis domestica, assembly GCF_027887165.1. Lineage (NCBI taxonomy): Eukaryota > Metazoa > Chordata > Mammalia > Didelphimorphia > Didelphidae > Monodelphis > Monodelphis domestica. The sequence continues at coordinate 210,276,208 of NC_077233.1, read as the reverse complement.
GAATGGTCTGACTTCTTAAAAGATGCTAATTACAGTGTCATTTGTAATTCATTTGACATGGTTAACATGGAAAAAAAAACACTAAAGCAGTTAACAAGAAAATATCTTTAATTAGGTCAAAGGAGTCAGTGCTCTTATAACCACCATAAAGAGGCATGCACACATACAACACCAAGCTAAGTTCTGAGACTCTGGAACAACACCTCTAGGAAAATGCACCCTGAATGGGAATTTCCATCATGGGATTTTCCATGGAACTGAAGAACTTGGGGTCTTGTGAACTCTTTAGGGAATGTAGGAAAGGAAGGACAATGGATTGAATTATCTGGAGGGCTAGGGAGGAGGATTCTAGCCATGGGCTAGACAACCTAGGAGAAGCATAGATACAATGGAATAAACTTCTAAGTGACCTGCTTAGGGTAACATAGGTAGAAAGTATCTCAGGCCATATTTGAACCCAGAACTTCCAGTCTCCAAGTCTGGCTTTCTATCACTGAGCAATCCAGCTACCCCAGAATAGCTTCCATCAGAAAGGGGTTACTTCCTGCCTCACTGTTAACCAGGCTATATCACTGTCTGCCTTGTTTTACAGGGACGGATCATCGAATGTACCCACTGTGGCTGCCGAGGATGCTCTGGTTGACAGGTCTCGGAGTGATGGGCCCACAGATTCCACTTCTAGCTTATCATTATTGTTCATCTCCACGAGTAGCTGTTAAAGTGAACACTTTCCCCTGGATAACTCCTGCTCTCCAAAGCTACAACCTGCAATTGGAGCATGATGGCAAATAAAAGACTGTATTAATCAGTTGTAATTACCTGTGATTTTAAAATAAAGCCTTTAACTATTGGTAACTCATGCTGTAGTGTGTACACAAGATATTAAGATGGAGATAAGATTTTTCTTAACATGCTACCACTTAAATGGATTGATCCTTTATATATAAAAAGAGCTATTTGAGACTTCATTTTTCTCTCATGACCCTGTAGGTTAACTAGTACAAATATTATCCCCATTTTATAGTTGTGGAAACAAGATCATAGGTTTATAGAATTAGGAGTTGAGAGGGGCTAGCCCAGTTCCTGATTTACACAGTTAGCCTGTGAGGTGGGATTTCAACTATATTACCTCTAATATAAATAGAATTCAGAAAGGGGGCAGTTAGGTGGCTCCGGATTGAGAGCCAGGCTTAGGGGAAATCATGGCAGCAAATCTGGCCTCAGAAAATTGCTAGCTGTGTGACCTTGGGCAAGTCACTTAACCCCCATAGTTCACATAACCCCTTACCACTCTTCTGCCTTAGAACCAATACACAGCATTGATTCTAAGATAGAAGGTAAAGAATTTAGAAGGCTAAATTGCCTTGCCATAGAAATGATAATTGAAAGGCAACACTTGAACTCATGTCTTTTGCCTCTTAAGACAAGAGTTCTTAACATCATTATAGGCCACCTCAGAATAGAGAGATTCTAAAGTCTGAAGATAATAAAGTTATCATTTTAGTATTTCCCAGAGTTGGAAGGGACCTCAGAGCAGCCATTCCTTCTAACATAGCAGCCTGTGCATGAAAACCTCCAATAAAAGAACCTGCTACTTCTTAAGACCTCCCCATTCTACTCATTGTTTGAAGTTTCTACTTAAGTTTAAATTTGTTTTTTAAACTTTTACCCATTTCCTAGTTTTTATTCCTTGGAGCTAAGGACAAGTCGAATCCCATGTGCTATTCCTTCCAATACTAGGATGGAGATTGCTATCATGTGATTCCAATGCCCAGGTCTTCTCTAGGCAAAATATTCTCTTTCTGAACGTGAGGCCAGTCTAGCTGCCCCTCTGGACACTATTTTGTTGGCACAGGGTTCTCCAGACTTGTAAAAACAGCCCAGTTTTTACAAGAGCCAACAACTCTCAGCTCGGGATGATTCAGGAAACAAAAGCTGGTACAATCAGCTGCTGTGTAATGAAGTCTATTGAAAGCATTCTAAAATGCAGTAGTATGCTAATGCAATAAGACCCCCAACTATATTGTGGCCAGTAATGAATACTGAACATAGGGGCAAAGGGTAAAGACTATCATTTCCTTGACCCTGTGATACAAAATACTTCTCTACGTTTCCTCTGTGGCCAACTGATCATTAACAACTGGGGATTTTGGGGGTTTTGCAAAATGTACCAAAGTTGGCCTATATTGTCAGTCCATGGAAGATCATCACAGTGACTGTTCTTGCTGGCCTTTGGCTGCTTCAGTCTCCTCTTCACTAACTTCGTCAGTCTTAGGTTTTATCTTATATTTCTGCCAAGGATGGGGAGTTTCTTCTGCTGGCATCACTTTCAGCCACTGCTTGTAGTAAGCTCGAAAACCATCAATCTTTTCCAGATAGGCATTCTTCTCTTTGTACTGTAAATGAAAAATCCAGTTACATATTTAAGACTAGGGATAAAGTAGCTTCTGTGATTAAAATAATGAGAGAAACTCTTAGGCTAGTGGAGAAATGTTATATATTGTTTCAGTTAATAGAAAAAAGGTAGATCATGACTCAAAGCTTTACTTAGAGAAGTGGCTTGATACTATGTAAATATATTCTTCAGACAATAATGAGAGCATATGTTTTTATAGTGGTTTGAGGTTACAAATTGCTTGACATTAACTCAACTGGTTCTCACAGTCCTACAGTGTAGATTGGACAAGTATTATTTCCATTTCACTGATGAAGAAACCAGTTCAGAGAGGGAAAGCTGCCCCTCCCTAAAGAATATCACAGAAGAGTTTTTTTTTTTTAAAGATTTTAAAACATTATTTTATTTGGTCAATCTCAAACATTATTCCTTGGAAACACAAATCATTCTCTTTTCCTCCCCCCCCCCCCCCCCCCCCCGCCAATGCTCAATTCCACTGGGTATTGCATGTGTCCTTGATCTGAACCCATTTCCATTTTGTTGGTAATTTGTACTAGGATGTTCATTTAAAATCTACATCACCAATCAATATCCCCCTCGATCCATGTAGTCAAGCAATTGCTTTTCCTTGGTGTTTTTACTCCCACAGGTTTTCCTCTACAATGTGTACATTGTTTTTTTCTCATAGATCCCTCCAGGTTGTTCTGGGACATTGCATTGCCACTAATGGAGAAGGCCATTACATTAGATTGTACCACAGTGTAATCAGTCTCTGTGTACAATGTTTTTCCTGGTTCTGCTCCTTTCACTCTGCATCACTTCCTGGAGGTTGTTCCAGGCTCCATGGAATTCCTCCACTTTATTAATCCTTTGAGCACTATAGTATTCCATCACCAACATATACCACAATTTGTTCAAGCCATTCCCCAATTGAAGGGCATCCCCTCATTTTCCATATTGCCACCACAAAGAGCGCAGCTATGAATATTCTTGTACAAGTCTTTTTCCTCATTATCTCTTTGGGGTACAGACCCAGCAGTGCTATGGCTGGATCAAAGGCAGACAGTCTTTTAGCGCCCTTTTGGGCATAGTTCCAAATTGCCCTCCAGAATGGTTGGATCAGTTCACAACTCCACCAGCAATGAATTAGTGTCCCTACTTTGCCACATCCCCTCCAGCATTCATTACTTTCCATAGCTGTCATGTTAGCCAATCTGCTAGGTGTGAGGTGATACCTCAGAGTTGTTTCCCCCCTCCCCCCCAATTTATACATTATTTTATTTGGTCATTTTCAAACAATATTCCTTGGAAACAAAAATCCTTTTCTCCCCCCCCCCCCAGCCAACTCACGATTCAACTGGGTATCACATGTGTCCTTAATCCGAACCCATTTCCATGTTGTTAGTATTTGCATTAGTGTTCATTTAGAGTTTCTCCTCTGTCATGTCCCCTTCCACCCCTGTAGTCAAGAGTTGTAGATCGTGTTTTTTTTTCTCCTAGATCCCTGCAGAATGTTCAGGGTTGTTGTATTGACACTAATGGAGAAGTCCATTACGTTCTCTTTTACCACAGTGTATCAGTCTCTGTGTACAATGTTTTCCTGGTTCTGCTCCTTTCGCTCTGCATCACTTCCTGGAGGTTGTTCCAAGTCTCCATGGAATTCCTCCACTTTATTATTCCTTTGAGCACAATAGTATTCCATCACCAACATATACCACAATTTGTTCAGCCATTTCCAATGGAAGGGCATCCCTCATTTTCCAATTTTTGGCCACCACAAAGAGCACAGCTTTGAATATTCTTGTACAAGTCTTTTTCCTCATTATCTCTTCAGGGTACAAGCCCAGCAGTGCTATGGCTGGATCAAAGGGCAGACAGCCTTTTGGGCATAGTTTCCAAATTGCCCTCCAGAATGGTTGGATCAATTCACAAACTCTACCAGCAAATGAATTAATGTCCCTATTTTGCCACATTCCCTCTAGCATTCATTACTTTCCTTTGCTGTCATGTTAGTCAATCTGCTAGGTGTGAGGTGATACCTCAGAGTTGTTTTGATTTGCATCTCTCTGATTACAAGAGATTTCAAACACTTTTTCATGTGCTTATTAATAGTTTTGATTTCTTTAACTGAAAAACTGCCTATTCATGTCCCTTGCCCATTTATCAATTGGAGAATAGCTTGATATTTTTGTACAATTGACTTAGCTCTTGTAAATTTTAGTAATTAGACCTTTGTCAGAGGTTTTTGTTATGAAGATTTTTTTCCCAGTTTGTTATTTCCCTTCTGATTTTGGTTATATTGGTTTTGTTTGTACAAACCCTTTTTAATTTGATGTAGTCAAAATTATTTTACATTTTGTGACTCTTTCTAAGTCTTGCTTAGTTTTAAAATCTTTCCCTTCCCAAAGGTCTGACATGTATACTATTCTGTGTTCACATAATTTACTTGTTTCCTTCTTTACGTTCAAGTTGTTCACCCATTCTGAGTTTATCTTGGTGTAGGGTCTGAGGTGTTGATCCAAACCCAATCTCTTCCACACTGTCTTCCAATTTTCCCTGCAGTTTTTATCAAATAGTGGATTTTTGTCCCAAAAGTTTGGGATCTTTGGGCTTGTCATAGACTGTCTTGCTGAGGTCACTTACCCCCAGTCTATTTCACTAATCCTCCTTTCTGTATCTTAGCCAGTACCAAATTGTTTTGATGACCACTGCTTTATAATATAGTTTGAGATCTGGGACTGTAAGGCCACCTTCCTTTGTATTTCTTTTTCATGATTTCCCTGGATATCCTTGATCTTTTGTTCTTCCAAATGAACTTTGTTATGTTTTTTTCTAATTCAGTAAAAAAGTTTTTTGGAAGTTCAATGGGTATGGCACTAAATAAGTAAATTAATTTGGGTAGGATGGTCATTTTTATTATGTTAGCTTGTCCTACCTATGAGCAGTTAATGTTTTTCCAATTGTTCAGATGTAGTTTTAGTTGTGTGGAAAGTGTTTTGTAGTTGTGTTCATATAGTTCCTGTGTTTGTCTCAGCAGATAGATTCCTAAGTATTTTTTATTGTCTAAAGTGATTTTGAATGGAATTTCTCTTTCTAATTCTTGCTTCTGAGATGTGTTGGAGATATGTAGAAATGCTGATGACTTATGTGGGTTTATTTTGTATCCTGCAACTTTGCTAAAGTTGTTAATTATTTCGACTAGCTTTTTAGTTGATTCTCTAGGCTTCTTTAAGTAGACCATCATATCATCCACAAAGAGTGATAGCTCGGTCTCTTCATTGCCAATTTTAATACCTTCAATTTCGTTTTCTTCTCTAATTACTACTGCTAGTGTTTCTAGTACAATGTTAAATGCTAGAGGTGATAATGGGCATCCTTGTTTCACTTCTGATCTTATTGGGAATGCATCTAGTTTATCCCCATTGCAGATGATGTTGGCTGATGGTTTTAGATAGATAACTGTTTATTATTTTTAGGAAAGACCCTTCTATTCCTATACTTTCTAGTGTTTTCAATAGGAATGGGTGTTGTATTTTGTCAAAGGCTTTTTATGCATCTATTGAGATAATCATGTGATTTTTGTTGGTTTGCTTGTTGATATGGTCAATTATGTGGATGGTTTTCCTAATATTGAACCATCCTTGCATTCCTGGTATAAATCCCACCTGATCATAATGAATGACCCTCGTGATGACTTGCTGGAGTCTTTTTGCTAGTATCCTATTTAAGATTTTTGCATCTATGTTCATTAGGGAGATTGGGCTATAATTTTCTTTCTCTGTTTTTGACCTGCCTGGCTTTGGAATCAGTATCATATTTGTGTCATAAAAGGAATTTGATAGAACTCCCTTTTTGCTTATTATGTCAAATAGTTTGTATAGTATTGGGATTAGCTGTTCTTTGAATGTTTGATAGAATTGTGAATCCATCTGGCCCTGGGGATTTTTTCTTAGGGAGTTGATTGATGGCCTGTTTGATTTCTTTTTCTGATATGGGATTAAGAATTCTATTTCTTCTTCTGTTAATCTAGGCAATTTATATTTTTGTAAATATTCATCCATATCACCCAGATTGGCATACTGCCATATAATTGGGCAAAATAGTTTTTAATGATTGCCTTAATTTCTTCTTCATTGGAGGTGAGTTCTCCCTTTCTATCCATGATACTGTTAATTTGGTTTTCTTCTTTCCTATTTTTTATTAGATTGCCCAATACTTTGTCTATTTTGTTTTTTCAAAATACTAGCTTCTAGTCTTACTTATTAGTTTAATAGTTCTATCACTTTTGATTTTATTAATTTCTACTTTAATTTTTAGGATCTCTAATTTGGCTTTCTTCTGGGGGTTTTTAATTTGTTCGCTTTCAAGTTTTTTGATTTGCATGTCCAATTCACTGACCTCTGCCCTCCCTAATTTGTTAATATATGAACTCAAGGATATAAATTTTCCCCTGAGTACTGCTTTGGCTGCATCCCATAGAGTTTGAAAGGAAGAAATGAAATGACATTATTGTCATTTTCTTCAATGAAATTATTGTTTCTATGATTTGTTCTCTAACTAGCTGATTCTAGAGAATCATTTAATTTCCAATTAATTTTTGATTTGGTTATTTTTATTGCCTTATGATCTGAAAAAATTGCATTTATTATTTCTGCTTTTCTGCATTTGTATGCCATGTTTCTATGACCTAGTGTATGGTCAATCTTTGGGAATGTGCCCTGTGTTGCTGAGAAGAAGGTGTATTCCTTTTTGTCCCTATTTCTTTTTCTCCATATATCTATTAACTTTAATTTTTCTAAGATTTCATTTACCTCTTTATTGTTTATTTTTTGATTTGATTTATCTAAATTTGATAGTGGTAGGTTCAGGTCTCCCACTATTATAGTTTTACTATCTATTTCCTCCTCCAATTCTACTAGTGTCTCCATTAGAAATTTGGATGCTATACCATTTGGTGCATACATGTTGATTAGTGATATTTCCTCATTATCTATACTCCCTTTTATCAGGATGTATTTACCTTCCCTATCCCTTTTAATCAGGTCTATTTTTACTTTGGCTTTGTCAGATATCATGATTGCAACTCCTGCTTTCTTTCTATCAGTTGAGGCCCAATAGGTTTTACTTCAATCTTTAATTCTGACCTTGTATCTATCCTCCTCAGGTGTGTTTCTTGTAGACAACATATGATAGGATTCTGGATTCTAATCCACTCTCCTATTTGTCTACATTTTATGGGTGAGTTCATCCCATTCACGTTCAAAGTTATGATTGTCACTTTTAAATTCCCTAACATTTTTATATCCTCTCCTAGTTCTGTCCTTTCTTCTTTTGCTATATCCTTTTAACCCAGTGGTTTACATTTAGTCAATCCCCCTATTCCCCTCCCTTAATATGCTTCTCTTTCTGGCCCCTCCCTTTTTGTCCCCCCCCCTTTTTTAGGATCTGTTAAGTTTCCTCCCCCCTCTCCTTCCTTTCCTTTTTTGTAATCCCTCCCCCCTACCCCTCTTAGTTTTCCCTTCTTCCTTACCCTGTAGGATAAGATAGACTTCAAGATCCCAATGGATCCGGATGTTCTTCCTTCTCAGAATTGATTTCACTGAGAGTAATGTTCAAGTATTATCTAGTAGCACTCTCTTCCTCTCCCTCTTATAAGAGTATTCTTCCCCTCCTCTTCCCATGTGTATCTTTGTGTGACAAAGATTATTCTGTTTACTTTATTTTTTCAAGTATCTCTTGGTACCATCATTGATCCCCCCACCCATTTCCTTTTTTTTAATGCCCCAATCTTTTCCTATGAATGATTCTTCTATTTACTATAATAATGAAAACATTTTTTGAGTTACAAATAACATTTTCCCCATATATTAATATATATAATTTGATCTAATTGTAGTCCTTAAAGAAGAGAGTTTGAATAAAAAATTTTTTTTTCTCCTTTTCCCTTTCTTTCATATTTACCTTTTTTCATGTTTCTCTTAATCTTTGTGTTTGGATATCAAACTTTCCACATAGTTCTGGCCTTTTCTTTACAAATACTTGGAAATGTTCTATTTTGTTGAATGCCCCTGGAAGTAGAGAGTCAGTTTTGACGGATAGGTGATTCTTGGTAGGAGACCCAGTTTTCTTGCCTTTCTGAATATCGTGTTCCAGGCCTTGCGGTCCTTTAGTGTGGAAGCTGTCAGGTCTTGTGTGATCCTGATTGGTGCCCCTTGGTATCTGAAATGCCTCTTTTTGGTTTCTGCTAGAATTTTTTCCTTAGCTTGAAAGCTCTGGAATTTGGCAATTACATTTCTGGGAGTTGTTTTTTTGGGATTTAGTGTAGAGGGTGTTCTTTGAACTCTTTCAATGTTTATTCCCCCCCCCCCCCCCCTGTTCAAGAACTTCAGGGCAGTTTTTGGATGATCTCTTGTAGTATGATGTCAAGGTTTCTGTTTATTTCTGGCTTTTCAGTTCTCAAATTGTCTCTCCTTCCTCTGTTTTCCTGATCTGTCACCTTGTCAGTGAGATATTTTATGTTTTCTTCTATTTTGTCAGTCTTTTTACTTTGCTTTATTAATTCTTGCTGTATTGCAAGATCTTTGGTTTCCAGTTGCTCAATTCTGGTCCTTAAGTCCTTGTTTTCTGTTATAATCATTTGGTTTTCTGCATTAATCTTTTGGTATTCAGCTATGATTTCTTCATTATTTTTGAACCATTTCCCATTTCTTTTGCCAGAAGGCTTCCATCTTTTTGATAAGCTCCAATTGAAATTTTTCCAGGGCTTGTGGACAATTTCCATTTTTTAGAAGGTTTTGCCTTTGTTTGAATTTCGTCCAGTATTTTCTCTGTAGCCTGGGTTTTTCCTCTGTAAAAATTCTTGAGGGTCACTGTCTTTTTTTTTGTTTTTGAAGGATTTTGAGGCTCCTGTGCACAATTAGACATCTCCATCTATGTTTTTCCTTTCCTTTTTAGTCAGAAATCTGAGTGAGCTGGGCAGGTTCCCTGTGTATGTAGTTAAGGAGCAAGGATTTTGCCTGAGGCAAGCTCTCGAATCTCCACAGTCCTTTGCAGCTCTTCTCTGTGCTACCTTCCCAGGGTGTCCAAGGTGTGAATTTCAAAACTACTCAACCCTGTTCAAACCATTCTTTAGAGGATGGGATTTGGCTATTTCCTGATCAATAACAATAGAAATACTTGGAATGACAGAATCAGGTCTTGGAAACTACAATCTCCACCCTACTCAGGGTAACAGGATTTAGGAAGGGCTGCAGCAAAGCTCAAGATTTACTTATTTGAGAATATGACCTTCAACAGACATGTGCAAAGGGGACAGACCTCTGGGCGGTCCTGGGTTAAGCTAGAGCCACCATTGGCACAGGGGAGACACAGGAAGTGAGGTAGAGGACAGCTGAGGAGTCTGGGGACTTCCTGTGTGGAGGAAAGGTGTGTATTGGAGCCTGGTGCTTGGAGTGGAGGCACTCAGACTGTCTCTCCATTTTGGTCACGTGAGTGATAGGGACTGATCTCTTTTCTTTGCCTCGGCTATCCAAGGCCTTGAGCCTTTGGCCCAGCCTAAGCAGAGTGGGTATTTAAGCCCTATTCCCTTCTCTCCCCTTTCTCTCTCTCTCTAATACCTTTCTTCCTCCTGTTAGTAATTAAAAAAAAACTCCATAAAAGGTTGACTGCTGACTTGAGTTTTCATTTAGGAATTACATAGCTGAATTCCTTGGCAACCTTAAATTAATATATATCAGTCTTTTAATGTGATTTCCATATCACAAAGGTCTGCGCTCCCCTGCCCGCATGGGTTTCCAGTCTAGCTTCTTTCAGGGGTAGGTCCCTGGAGGTCCTAGTCAGCTCCCAGGGACCTAGAAGTGCCCCTTGCTCGCTCTAGAGGTGCTCCTTGCTCACTCGCTGGTTCTGGTGGGTGCCCTGGCTCTGAGAACCTAAGGTCTGCTCTACCTCGAGTGCGCTGGGGTTTCCTGTCTATCTGCTTTCAGGGGTAGGTCCCCAGCGGTCCTAGTCAGCTCCCAAGGACCTAGAAGTGCCCCTTGCTCACTCTAGACATGCCCCTTGCTTGCTCGCTGGTTCTGGCATGCACTGGCTCCTGCTCTGGCTCTGTAGGTGGGGTGGGGGAGGGTGGATTGGCTCGTGTTTGGGTGGAAGCTTTTTCACCCTCTCATATTTTGGAAAGGCCCTAATCCCACGTACCTTCAATGCTATGCCCTACTGTACAGTTCTTCCATTATTCTGAAAATGATTTTTAAGATCTTTTGAGGTGGTCTTTGTCAGTGTGTGTGTGTGTGAATTTTAAAACTACTCTACTCATGTCGTACTTTAGAAGACCTGATTTAGCTATTTCCTGATTAGTAACAATGGAGATACTTGGTTTAACAGGATCAAGTCTTGGGAACTATATATTTCTCCACCCTACTTATTTTAACAAGGTAAGGAATGCCTGCACCATACTCAAAGATTTAATTATCTGAGGAAATGGCCTTCAACAGACATGTGCAGAAAAAGCGGATAGACCCCTGGGCTGTCCTAAGTCAAGCTAAGCTATCATTGGTACAGATGAGACACAGGAATGTGATGTAAAGCCGTCTATATAAGGCATGTCACTTGCTCTCTCTCTCTCTCTTTCCCCGGAGAGGTGACTCTGGCCGGCAGCGTGCTAAGTGTTCCGACATCTTGGTGTGGTAGCAGCTATTGTCTGGGTTTGGAGGTGAGTTTGCCCTTGAGCTGATTCAGGTTCAGGCATCTTGGCTGAGCCCTTTGGAGTTCAGGCTGATTCTTTCCTCTTTCCTCTTTTCCTTTTCCCTTCTTCTTAATTTCTTTCCACTATATTAATTAAATCATCATAAATTTCCAGCTGAATTGGGTATTTCTTTTATTTGGGATATCCATGGTGACCAATAATTAACATAGTTTAGATCACAATGCTAAATTATCCTTTACATGTGCTGGGGAGAGGAAGTGTCCTGTGTCTAGATTGCCACCATGCTTACGCAGAAGTCCAAGAGTTTTCTTTAACCTCATTTGTAAAAAAAAAAACCCAACAACAACAAACCCTTACTTTCTATCTTAGAATCAATACTGTATGTTGGTTCCAAGGCAGAAAAGTGGGAAGGGCTAGGCAGTAGGCACTAAGTGAGTTCCCCAGGGTCACATAGCTAGGAAGTGTGAGGCCAACTCAGGATCTCTTGTGCCAGGTCTGGTTCTACCCAGTGTGCTACCCATCTTCCTCCCTTTTAATCCTATACTGTATTTTAAAACTATTCCACCCTAATCAGACCATTCTTTAGAAGATCTGATTTAGCTATTTCCTGATCAATACAATGGAGATACTTGGAATAACAGAATCAGATCTTGGAAAACCCACATTCTCCACCCTAGTCAGTTTAACAAGATTTTGAACGGTCTGCATCAAACTCAAGATTTAATTATCTGAGGAGATGGCCTTCAACAGACATGTGCAAAAAAAGGACAGACCTCTGGGCTGTCCTAAGTCAGGTTAAGTCCTCCCAGATAAGACGCATAAAAGTGATGTAAAAACTTCCATATAAGGCACGTCAGTTTTTGCCTCTCTCTTTTTCCCTGGAGAAATGACTCTGGCTGGCAGCGTGCTAAGCGTTCTGTCATCTTGGAGTGTTGGATGGTGAGTTTGCCCTGGAGCTGATTTTAGGTTTGGGCATCTTAGCTAAGCCTCTTTGGAGGTCAAGCTGATTCTTTCCTCCTTCACACTCAAACCCTTACTTTCTAGATCTCCTATCTTCCTGCCCGGTGTTAGCCCCTTCTTTAAATCTTCCTTACTATATCAATTAAATCAGCATAAAATTTGGCAGCTGACTTGGGTATTTTATTATTTGGGATTCACCCTTTACAATACTGCAGCACTGACAAAGGGCCCCCTCCACTGTTTGCCTCCTAAACCCTACCTGTAGAAGTGCACAGCCCTAAGGGGCATAGATAAAGTATTTCTGTAAGGGTTAGGAGACCTGGGTTCTATATAAACTCTACCAGTGTGACCTTGGGTGGTTCATTTGACTCCTCTCTAGAAGCTGTCTCCCTACTTTCTTTGTAAAATTCCAGAGTCTGAGCAAGATGATCTCTAAATCCATACTACTGTAAACCTTAAAATTTCTTAGACTTATAAATGTTGGAAATTTCACTATTGGGAAATTTCATACTTGAAAAATTTCCTATTGATAGTGGAACTCTATTGGAATGTGAACCCCATTGGCATGGGAGGTTCCTCCTCCTCCCTTCTTAAGATTACTTTAGGACAGAAACCTTTTGCTGAACAATGGAAAGGGCTTTGACCTATGCTTAAGCATAGAACAGGAATTTCTTTGAGTCATGATTGATTTTAGAATTGATACAATAGAGATACTTGGAATGACAGAACCAGGTCTTGGAAATTGCAATCTCCACCCTACTCAGTCCTAACAGGATTTAGGAAGGGCTGCAGCATAGATCAAAATTTAATTATTTGAGAATATGACCTTCAACAGACATGTGCAAAGCCACAGACCTCTGGGCAGTCCTGGGTTAAGCTAGAGCCACCATTGGCACAGGGAAGACATGGACAGTGATTGGTAGATGTGAGAACTGAGGGGAGGGAACTTGGATGGTTTGCTTAAAGAGAGAGGGGTCTGAGGACTGAAGGGGGTGGTTGGTTGGAGAGGTTTTGGCTCTGAGAGGTTGTGCTGGCTCTGAAGGAAGCTGCTCTGAAGGAAGCTGGAGGTGGAGGCCCCTGAGACTGTTTCTCCATTTTGGTCACGTGAGTAATAGGGACTGATCTCCTTTCTTTGCCTCAGCTATCTAAGGGCTTGGGCCTTTTGGCCCAGCCTAACAGAAGGGGTATTTAAGCCCTATTCCCTTCTCTCCCCTTTCTTTCTCCCTCTCTCTCTCTATCTCTAATACCTTTCTTCATCCTGTTTGTAATTAAACTCCATAAAAGGTTGACTGCTGACTTGAGTTTTCATTTAGGAATTACATAGCTGAATTCCTTGGTGACCTTAAATTAATATATATCAGTCTTTTAAAGTGATTTCCTTGTCACACTACATAATGCTATGATTCTACAAAATATGGCCAACACCACTCAGAGTTCTAGGGGGAACACCTGAGGATCAGAAACTGCTTTGGCATCAAAGATGAGGGTAGCTTTTTCTATAAGTTTTTATATAAAGAGAAAGCTAGGCAAAACTTATTTGCACACTAATTTAACTGTTCTATTTGCAAAAGACTGACTACCAGTCTTCTGATTGGAGGATTTATGTCACAGCTAAGGTGAGATATTTAAAATCCATAACAATTAGTAATTGGCTGATACTAGATTAGAAAGGAGAAGCCAAAAGGATCTGTCCACCTATGTACCGCACTATAGGCATCCTTAGCTGAGATAAATGTAGCAGAAGGTTGAACTGAATGTGGATTTTGCTATCCTCTGCTCTTTAATTTTCTTATATGCACCAAGCTCTAAAAGAAAGACTTTGCTATTTCATTTCCAGGATATAACTCTTCTTTAAGACCTAGATTACATACCCTGTCAAATGTTGGAGGGTACGTAGCTGCAAACTCCAGCTGTTGGATTATGACTTCATTCACTGGGACCTTGTTCTTCTTCATGTCCTGAAGGATGACTATGAGATAAGCATAGTTCAGCCTCTTCACAGCCGTATTGATGAGGGTGCTGTAGACATGGGTGTTGGGGACAATCCCGCATTTCTGAAACAGCCAGACATATTAATTAGGGAGCTTCCCCAGGGACTGACTGAAGCCAGTAGCACAGAGTTCTTTGATGTTTTGCCAACAGTCAGATTTAAAGGAAGAAGGAATTAAATTAATCTTTCAGTTAAGTCAGCTATGGATATCTCTGGTCAGAGGGAACCAATGTGTCGGAACTTTACACAAAGGCATCAAGTTGTGCTCTTCCTTGAAATAAATATGGGGTTACTAAGGGAGCTGAAGCAAGCTGAACCTTTTATGGTAGCATGTAGGGGACACAGGGCAATCATTGGGAAAGGGAGGGAGTCATATGTTGTTTTGGGTGAAGAACAGATGGGGATTCATGGTCGGGTAGTGATTACTAGAGCTGGCCCATGACTATTTTCTAAAGTGAAGAGAAGGAGAATCCCTGATTTCTTTAAATAAGACCCCAGACGATAGAATTAATCAGTGTTTAGCCAAAGGAAATGACTGAATCTAGGACAATGATGAATTAGTGACTTAACAGAATTATAGTAAAATTAATAAAAATTCTAGTAATTATATTTTATAAAGGAGAAATTTTAACTGCACAGTAAATCTAGCTACTCCCCCCGACCCGTTAACTGTAACTCTATATCAACCATCTTAGTCATGAGGTGTAGGGGCCTTGAATCTTTGCCGACCTGCTGGCCATGGGTCAATACTATACAAGGCACACTCAGAGGAGTGATGATGCCTTGAACCTCTCATTAATATGAGATCATGGCCTAGCACATAAACTTGAAGGCCATACCTACTAACCAAGAATTTCAATAAGAAGTCGAGATACCTCTTCAAGAAGATAACACCCAACATTACTAGGAAATATATCTCCCACCCATTGTCTTTAATAGTATTTCCCATCCTAATGATGATATAATTTAGGGTATAACAAAAGGAGAAAAAGTTTTATTCACTTGTTTTAGGTGGGGAGGCAAACCTAAATACCCAAATTTGCTGAGAGACACCAGTCTTTCTCATTAAACCTGTTATTGGTCTGGAGCTTTGCCTCTTTGTTTTATTTCAGATTGGCTGAATGTTATTTGTCACAGGAGGCACAAAACAGATCAGGCCTTTGGAGAAAAGGGGGGGAGGGGAGAGAGGGAGGGAAGGAGGGAGGGAGAGAGAGAGAGACACAGAGAGAGACAGACAGACAGACAGACAGATTTGGCTGTATTCTGTAAACCTCAGGCATCCAATTAAGACCATCTCTCTCTCTCTCTCTCTCTCTCTCTCTCTCTCTCTTCTCTATGGATGTTGCCTCCCCCAGTGAGAATCCTATTTTGAAATGTTGATTGTTGACCTAATAACCAAGTTTTTCTCCCTTCTTTGTTTAGGAAACTAAATTCCACCTCTTCCATGAAATAGCAACAATGAGAGGTGATGACTACTCTTTCTGAACTAGAAACTTTTATGCTAACCACTCCATAATGCCTCTCAACTTTGTAGAGTGGAGAGAGTGCTGGATTTGGGGTCTGAGGACCTCAGTATAAATATGAGTTCTACCACTGATTAGCTGGATAATCCTGGACAAGGCCCCTGCTGGGCCCCAGGTTTCCTCATCTGCAAAATGAGGGGATTGAACCAGATCATCTCCAGAGTTTCTTCTAGTTTTAAATCTATACTCTCACAATTCACTTAGAACTTCAACACTAAATAATGTTATAAATTTCTAACTTCACAGAATAGGGACTACACTTGGGAATTCAATGAAAGGAACTTTTATATGAGGAGTGCCAATTCAGGGTAACCCCTTCACTGCAACTCATAGTCTTAGAGATCCTTTGTCTGCAAGTGGTGCCTTGAGCCCTTGGGTGGACTTGGCATCCCTTTCCCTTATTCTCTCTACTTTCTCCACACTTTCTCTCATATTTCCAGGTTTAACACCTTCTTGGAAATTACTTTTTCTAAGATGAGAGGTAAGGATTAAAGAAAAGTAAAAACACATCTTTCCCCAAATCCACCTTCTCATGAGTATTGTTCAGATGAGAGCCAGTGACCATGATATGCCAATAAACATTAGTGTTGGCTCAGGGAGAGGTCAATCAGCCATGCTGGTATACTTCCTTTTCCTGGGCACTACCCTCATTGAGGACAGAGGATGCCTTCCCAAGATTGGGTACCCAGAAAAATCCCTTGCCTCTGTGACCTCAACAACCAGAGATCTGAGGCACGGAGTCTACAGACTTGGAAGGGTTCTGTGGATAGATTTCAGAGGGTCCATGAACTTGGGGAAAAAAAGTTGTATCTTTATTTCAATGTAACTGGTTTCCTTTGTAATCCTAAGAATTTTACTTTATTCATTAAAAACCTTTACCTTTTGTCTTTGTAACAATTCTAAGTTAGATGAGAGGCAAGGGCTAGGCAATGGGGGTTAAGTGACTTGCCCAGGGTCACATAACTAGGAACTGCCTAAGGCTAGATTTGAAGCCAGGTCCTCCCATCTCTAGGCCTGGCTCTCTGTTCACTGTGATATCCAGCTGCCCTTTATTTTATGCATTTAAAAGCATCATTTCTAGTCCACAGGCTTCAACAAACTGCCAGAGGAGTCCATGATATAAAAAATGCTAAGAACCCTTGCTTAAGAGATTACCCAGTGCCACGAGAAGTTAAGTGCCTTGCCTCGGATCAAACACAAAAACACAATCAGTAGAGATCAGAGATACCTTCCTGGTTCTAAGGCCACTAAGTCACCACTGGCACATGTGAGACACAGGAAGTGATGTAAAGAACTGCCTTTCTATTGAGCATCACGTGGTGAGTGATAAGACTGACTCCCCTTTCCCTTGGCTTTCTGGGGAGGCCCCCTTGGCCAAGGCCTCTGAACTAACTCTCTCTCTCTCTCTCTCTCACTCTCTCTCTCTCATTCTCAATTTCTTCTTTCTATTGTAAATAAACCACCATAAAATTCCATTCTGACTTGAGTGTTTCATTGGGATTTAGAAATTAAATCCCTGGTGACCAATTAAATTAATTTTCAGTCTCAACCCCAAATTTACCGTTAACACTGCATTAATATTACTATCATTTCATAGATATGCCACCTTAAAGGTTTGCAAAGGTATTTTCCTAAGATAATCTTCTATGTGTTTACCAAAGTTATCTGAGAATGTAAATATCAAGAAGGAAGAGTTGAGCAACTTTTTTTCTGGGGCTGACCATGAAAATTTAAATGAGTGTTCCTGACTACTCTGTAAACTGGATACCTTGAAACACTGTTAAAAGAAAGTCATCAAGAAGGCCTGTTTAGGGGGCAGCAAGGTGGCTCAGTGGATTGAGAGCCAGGAAGACCTTGGATTCAAGTGTGGCCTCAGAAAATTGCTAGCTGTGTGACCCTGGGCAAGTCACTTAACCCCCACTGCCTAGCGCTTACCACTCTTTTGCCTTAGAACAAATGCACAGTATTGATTCTAAGATGGAAGGTAAGGGTTTAAAAAAAAAAAAGGTCTGTTTACCTTCATATCTGCAAGTAGCTGAATTCCATATGCTTTCTTGAGGCAGCCTATAGCCAAGTTACAAAACGTCTGCATGTTAGGGACGATTCCTCTCCTTGCCAAGATGGGAAGCAGCTCCTGAAAGAACAGATCTTTATGCCACTTACAAACATTTCTTGAGCACCATTGTATAAAGGACACTTTGCTAGGTACTGGGGAGGTAAAGGATGAGGCATGCTCCATGCTCCCTGTTCTTTCCCATCTAAGTCCTTTCTGAAGTTGTTTCAGTCACATGATGGTCAAAGCTGTGATGAAGCTGACTGGCCACTGCTTTACTAAAATGAAATTAAATCAACTTAAGGGGGATGACTTTTGCTCTTTCTTTCTGACGCTCAAGAAAGTTCTGATCTTCCTAAATTAAGAAAGGCCTAAAGAATATACAGATTTCAAAAAGGCTGTGACAGCTCACTGGCCCCTCTTGTTCTTCTGTTCCCCTCGTAGTAAAGGGACAACATAACGGGGAAGAGATGAGAATCACCTAAAGGTGAGGGGAGAACAGGAAGAACCTTATTATTCAGCAATGAAAAGAAACCCTCTCTGAAAGGACCCAGATCTGTTGACAGTTGCTGGGAGAGACAATGAAAAAGGGAGAAGGTTTTAAGTGGGGCCTTGGAACTGTATTCTTTACTTTTTAAAAATTAAAAACCCTTGCCTTCTATCTATCAATTCTAAGACAGAAGAGCAGCCAGGGCTAGGCAATTGGGGTTAAGTGACTTGCCCAGGATTGCACAGGTAGAAGTGTATAAGGCCATATTTACATCCAGGTCTGGCACTCTATCCATTGTGCTACCTGTCTGCCCCTTCCTCATCCTAATTTAGGAGAGAAAAGATGTATTAGTGTTTAGAGTTCACCTTACCTTTGCTCCTTGTAGGTCTCCTAATTTGCTCTTCTTCTTCACCAATGTGTTGAAAAATGTAATATCAGCTTCCACTTTGTGCTCATCAAGAATGGCCAACAATGAAGACTCTGATGCACTGTTTGGCCTGACAATCTCAGCCAACATCGTCAGAGTTTTGATATTAGGTACAAGGTGGTCCTCCTTCATCTTACTCAGGAAGCCTTCCATCTCACCCATTAAAGCCAACCTGTCAGCTGGAGTAGTAACAGTCCCTAAAGAAATCACATTCAGGTGAGATACTGTGAGATCCAGCAAGTTTGGCAGGGGGCAACCAGGTTCTAAAAATCCAGCAACATTGGCTTTCATGGGCTCTGGACTACTCAGACTTTGGTTTAGCACCACCAGGGAATCAGCAGGTTTAGAGTCAAGTCCTCCTTTGCCATCTTCCAACTTGGGCTGAACCTCATTGGTCTCTCTGGCTTTCTGGAGGTCCAGAGGATCCCAGGCCTCCCTGGAAATTCCCTGGAATAGCTGTCTCTCCAGGGAGTCCACATGCAGCTTGACTGAGGTGGCCTTCTGTTCTTGTGTTTGCTTCCTTCGGTGCTGCTTGCCTGCTGTCAGTTGGAGCAGGGCTGGCTCCTCTTCAGGCCTCAGAAGCAAATCTGAAGCCACTCTGGGGTCCCCTAGATCACAATCTCGAGCTGCACACAGCATCAGATTGTAACTGTGAGCATTGGGCTTAATCCCCATTTTCAACATCTGTCGCCAAACCTGCTCCAGAAGAAAAAGTGATGTTTCCTCTGAATAATGAAATAAATTTCAGAGGAGCTCTCAGAACCAAGGCTGGGTCAGCTGGGGTCAGACACTCAGATAATGTTTTCTGGGTGGGGTTGGGATATGATGAATGAAGTGACATTGGACTCAGGTCTCTGGTAAGCAAGAAATTTCTCTGGGTACCCAATCTAGTGCCCAGGGGATCTGGGCAGGAGAAGGAAGTATGCCAGCATAGCTGACTGACCTTTCCCTGAGCTGACAGTAATGTTTACTGACATATCATGGTCACTGGCTCACATCTGAACAATACTCATGAGAAGGTGGATTTGGGGAAAGATGTGCCCTTACTTTTTTGTTTTTAAACCCTTACCTTTCATCTTACAATAAATACTAAGTATTGCTTCCAAGGCAGAAGAGCAGGAAGGGCCAGGCAATGGGGGTTAAGTGACTTGTCCAGCGTTGCACAGCCAGGAAGTGTCTGTGCCTTTACTTTTAAACTATCCAGAAGCGTTTTCAGAAAGGCATTTTTATGAGCAAGAACAAAGAAAGGGCCCTCTAAATACCACTTGTGCCCAGCTCTGCCCCAGTTTCCCTTAGGAAAAGACAAAATGACTTGGATTCTAGTTACTGCTACCCCCCCTCCTTCCCCCCAGCTCATCTCTTATCCAGCATCACCACATTCTTTGCCATTTGGCATATATTTCCTATTTCTATCCCACTACCTTGAAAGGATTTGCTTCATACCCAAAACCCTCAAGGGGAAAGGTACAGACCTGCAAGGCATATCTGAAGCCTGTCTTCTTGTCTGTTATGCAACCCATAAGTAGGAAATTGAAAGTCTCTTCGGTGACAGCATGACCTTTGAGGACAATTTCCTAAAGCAGGAAAAATTTGTGACTATTTTGAATCCAGGGTGGCCCCAAGGTATTGTCTGAATGATGATCTGTTTTAGAACATAAGCCCTTAGAAAGCAGCATCTGTAGCTAATTTTATTTAAATGATACCCAGTATGATATCTAGGTAATTTAACCCTCAGCAATCAAAGGGAAAGAAAATGAACTCTCTAATCCTTAAATATATTTATCCTGGATGGACAAAGAAAGTCAATCTCACATCTCCATTTATGAAGTGGTTAAATAGTTTTCTTCAGGATGCATGGAACTACTGCCTGTTTTAAACTCTGGATTTCTAGAGGGCAGACCCCATCCATACCTCCTGTCTTAGAATTAATACTATATATTGGTTCCAAGGCAGAAGAGTGATAAGGGTTAGGTAATGGGGGTTAAGTGACTTACTCAGGATCATACAGTTAAGAAGTGTTTGAGGTCACCTCTGAAACCAGGACCTCCCATCTTTAGGTCTGACCCTCTATCTACTGAGCCACCTAGATGCCCAGGAAGCCTAACTTCTTAAATGTACAATAGCACCTTGTCTCCAGTATCTGTATTTGGATAACAATAACAACTGACATTGCATTTTGTGGTTTATAAGTGCTTTAACCTTGTAATTCCATTTAAGATTCACACTAACTCTGTAATGTAGGTTCAACTGGTTTACAAATTTTCTATTGAGGAAACTGAGGTTAAGTGACTTGTCCACAGACACACAATTACTAAAGGCCAGAGGAAGAAAATCATAGATCTTGAGAGGAAAGAGACCTTAGAGGTCATCTAGCCAAACCCATTCATATCATGGATGAGGAAACGGAGGCTCTGAAAACAGAAGTGACCTGACCCAAGTCTCTCATTTCTATCACCTCTGCTTAGACTAGACTTCCCCTCCTCAGCCTTATTTTTGAATTTTCCACAATGAAGCCTCTTTGGGACACAAGTGTCTGAGCCCAATGTTTTACTGGCAAGGCTGAGTGAGGAGGGGTGAGAGTATTTTATCATCCCACCAATAACTGTTCAGAGCAAGAAGTGGGCTGTGGAAGTAATGGCCAGAAAACAGCTTGAGGAGATACTGAGTGGTTGATTCCCATCTTGTATCTTACCTCCTGATCTCTTGGTCTACATCTCTGTTCCTGCAACAACTGGTTGCCAAAGTCTGGTCTTAGCCATCAGGATATTTAATGCTCTTAAGAAACACACCCTCTGCCTGGATTTGTGATTAAGGATTGCCAGGATCCTCATTTCTAATCCTATTCTTTTCCCTAGCCCAACAGCCCTAATCCCCTGGCACTGTCAGCCCCCTGGCAGGAAAGGATAGTGTTGTCTCATCCCTTACTTGTAGCTGACAATGGCCATAAAGAGCTCTGAGCTTGGAGTCAAAGAGACTTGAGACACCCACAAGCTGCATGACCTTGGGCAAATCATTTATCCTTTCAGTTTCAGGTTTCTCTTCTGTCTGGGTCTAAATCTATGATTCTATGATCTGTATGCCATACTGCAAGGCCCTGAATAGGAGACTACAGAGCTGTAGTCACAGTTGGCTCAGATCTTTGAGAAAGCAGCTGCTCTTTGAGGTATATTTATGCCTTTTGGAAAGGAAAATGCTGCCCTAAGTGGTTGGCTCTCTCTCTGTCTTTGTCTCTGTTCCTTTCTCCCCCCTTACCTTCTGTCTTAGTATCAATTCTAAGACAGAAGAGCAGCAGGTTCTAGGCCAGTGATGGTGAACCTTTTAGAAATGGAGTGCCAAGCCTGCAGGAGGGGTGAGTGAAGTGAGGAATGTCCTCAGCAAGTGCAGAGGGAGGGAGGAGAGTGGCCAGAGCACTCAGTTCCCCTCCAGCTCTGCCACCCATGAGTTGCCCACCTTACCCCCTGTGCACACCATGGACATGGAATCTAAAACCCCCCAAACTTGTAGCCTGATGAGCTCTGATGACCCCCGGTTTAGTTAGCTTGAAGGTGAAAGGCCTAAGTTTGACCTTGAGAGTCTCTCCCTGAGGGAAAGTCCAACTTCAGGAGTCTCAGACTAATAATAGACCTTAAAGTAGTTTAAGTAGAGATGGCTAATCCCATCAGGTGTTAAGTATCTCTTTTTGTCTCAATGATTTCTCCCCTTAGGTCAAAGTCCTTTACCAAGGTAGCCCAGCCCTCTGGCTAGATCTTTCTCTTTTGTATGCATTGTAAAGCATCAGCCCCTCACTGTTATTCAGGTCTGGGACTCCCTCATTTTCTCTTTTACCATTGTAAAGCCAATCAACTATCCACTCTCATTCTCAGTCCCCAGTTTCTCTAAAAAGGTATTTAAGCTTCCCAACTTTAATGGCTCTTTGGAGTTTTTCATCTAGGTGGTGACACTCCCAGGGGTCTGTGACCAGAGCAGCTCAAGACTAGGCTCTACAGGGTTTGTGGTTCACAGCTTTGTGAGAAGGCCTAGTAATACATGCACCCTTTCCCCCCTAATTAAAAAGTGTTTTTTTTTTTAACTAATTTAATAGTTCTGTTTCCCCCCCCTCCCCCCAGTTTAACAGTACCCATTGGGCTGCTGGGCAGAAGGGTAGGGAGGCATGGTGGAGAGGGGGATGGGAGTAGTTCCACCAGAGTCCCTTTGGCTTTCTAGCAACAAACTCTAGGGGGTGAGGTGGGAGGGTGGTTGAGTGCCTATACAGAGTGCTTTGTGTGCTATCTTTGGTACCTGTTCCAAAGGTTTGCCATCACTGTTCTAGGCAATCAAGGTTAAATGACTTGACTAGGTTGAAAAGGTAGGAAATGTCTGAGAGCAGATTTGAATCCAGGCTCTTCTGACTCCAGGCTTGGCACTCTATCTACTGAGCCACTTAGCTGCCCCATTTTCACTTCTTTTTTTTTTTTAAACCCTTACCTTCTCTCTTAGAGTCAATACTGTGTATTGGCTCCAAGGCAGAAGAGTGGTAAGGGCTAGGCAATGGGGATTAAGTGACTTGCCCAGGGTCACACAGCTGGGAAGTGTCTGAGGCCAGATTTGAATCTAGGACCTCTGGTCTCTAGGCCTGACTCTCAATCTACTGAGCCACCCAGCTGCCCCCTTCACTAACTTCTAACTGAATTTAAATATTCTTTGTGGGCAAAAGAAATTATTCTGATGAAGGGATTGTCAAGGGAATTTAGAAGCTCCCAAACTTGTAGCCTAGAAAGATTTAATGATCCCCAGTTTACTTAGCTTAAAGGTGAAAGCCTCAGGTTTGACCTTGTCACATGAGAGTTCCTTCCTGACAGAAGTCCTACTTCACTGGTCTCACACTAACAATAGACTTTAAGGTAGTTTGGTGGGAATAGCTAATCCCATCAGATGTTAAGTGTCTCTTTTGTCCCAATGGTTTCTCCCCTTGGCCAAAATCCTTTACCAAGGTGGCCCAGTCCTTGGCTGGGCCTTTCCCTTTTGTGTCCATTGTAAAGCATCAGCCCCTCACTGCTATTCCTGTCTGGAACTCCTCATTTTCCTTTGTTACCATTGTAAAGTCAATCAACTGTCCCCCTCATCCTCAGTCCCCATGTTTCACCTAGAAAGGTATTTAAGCTTCCCAAATTTAATGGCTCCTTGGAATTGTCTAATCTGGTGTGGTTGGCTTTCCTAGGGGTCAGTGTCTGGAGCATCCAGAGTTTAATCCTTGGACTCTGTGTAGGTATGTGCAGCTCTGTTTAGAGACCTACTATCACATTGGACCCCTTTTCCTTGATTAAACAGAAGTTTTTCTGACTATTTAATAGTTCTGTGTTTTTCTAAGTTAACAGGATCCATAGGCATTCTAACTACTGTGGTACCTAGCTGCCCCTCTCTATATCCTTTTTTTTTTTAACCCTTATCTTACCTTCCACCAATCAATACCATGTATTCGTTCTAAGGCAGAAGAATGGTAAGGGCTAGGCAATGGGGGTCAAGTGATTTGCCCAGGGTCATATAGCTAGAAAGTGTCTGAGGTCAGATTTGAACCAGGACCTCCCATCTCTAGGTCTGGTTTTCAATCCATTGAGCCACTTAGCTGCCCCCTTCCCTATATCCTTTTTCTGGGTAGGCAGAGGTTCTTGGCTTATTATAAGTTTTTTATGGACACTTCTCCCAAAGCCTTGGGATTATTAATGGCTTGGTATGAAATGGCTTTTGTGAAGTTCTTGGGTCACCCAGACACAGGCTGATGGGTGAATGGGGATCAAACTGAAACTTCAAAAGTTTGTGTCATTACATGATGATTATAATTGGACTGCCCCGAGGGATTCCCTTATCACAAGACAGTCCATGCTCTTCTATACAAGTCACAGTTTTCACCTTATTACTCCTTGCATTCACCCAGCCTCTGACTTAATCAGTCTCTCACAGTCAAGGACACTTTGGTAGAACTGGAGGTCATGCTAGTGTCTTAGAGCATGATTTAGGAACAACTAAAGTCGTCTGCAGAAAGGGGGTAAGCTAACCTGGGGGTATCGGACCATACCGGAACACTCTTCTCTAACCTCTGCAAAAGTAGACATTCCTAGAATCTGGCAAATAGAGGTCCAGGCCCCATCCCCATAAATCAAGTGGGGAGAATCCTGTGGCCTACCAGCTGGGGTTACCCTCCTCCCTGTGTAACCATCTGAGGCTCAGTTTCATGCTATCTGAGTCAACCAAGATTAAGAAACCTATTATGTGATAGGTACTGAGAAGTGTGAATCAGACTTTCTTTGTCTAGCATCAGTAACTTTTAAATTGATCAACCAAAATTGAAAACACCCCTACTTAACACTTTGTAAACCATCAAGTAAGAGAATTCACATGTCATTTATTTGAAGAAGAGAATTCACAAGTCACTTATTTGGAGAGCTCCACCCTTTTAACCCAATCAATCAGAAATTTGTGAATTCTTTGTAAGAGTTAACACTTTTAGAGAGTGAGAAGTGGATCCCCCAAACACTGCCCCCCCAGTGCTAGGCAATTTGGAAATTGTGATTGGCCCCTGTGAAGAGGGGAAGGGACAAGAAGTGAATATAAAAAGTCCTGAAAGGCTTCAGTTTAAGGTCCTCTTTGGTCTGAATCTGGAGCTTGGAGGATCTTGGACTGGGATTGAGGCTTGGAGCTAAGACTTGAACCTCAGCTTTGACTTGGGACCTTGGCTCTGGAACTGTTTCTTGGGTGAGTGAGTAGTTGGCTTTCTTTTCCTGGCTTCTGGAGAGAGATTAGTTGTGGAGAGGCCTTCTCCTTTTGAAGGAGGCCGAGTGGGTGGGGCTTGCCCTTCAG
This sequence comes from Monodelphis domestica, assembly GCF_027887165.1. Classification (NCBI taxonomy): domain Eukaryota; kingdom Metazoa; phylum Chordata; class Mammalia; order Didelphimorphia; family Didelphidae; genus Monodelphis; species Monodelphis domestica. Next base: position 210,250,835 of record NC_077233.1, on the reverse strand, counting down.
GCACTGGAGCAATATTTTAGTGTGATAGGCTAGACATCTTCTCTATTCTCTTTTTGTATTTCTCTACTTTTACTCTTTCCATCTCTTTGTAAATAAAAGCTATTAAAAGTCATTTTGAATTGAGCTATGATATTTTAAATAGGCGACCACAAGATTATTTTAGGATTCTCATATATTTAGACAAACCTTTAATTCATTATATTATTGTTATGCTGTACTGAAGTTTGCCTATTTATCCTGTAAGTCCTTGCACACTGACACTGTGAATCTTAAAATTTCTCAGACTTGTGAATGTTAAAAATTCTCAGACTCTACCTTAGAACATTTGGTTAAAACCATTCCCCATTTTAAACAATGAAGGGACTTAGTCAGGAATGTGAGAACTCTAACATTACTCCACCCACACTTAAGCATACTTTAGGGGAAGATAAAGTTGTAAACTCCTTAGTGAACAATGAAGGTACTTAACTCATACTTATAGTGAGGCAAAAGCCTTAAGCTAAGTCTGTTTTTAGATCTAATACAAAAGGGGTGCTAAGTACCTATGAAGGTCAAATTAATCACTAAAAGGTCAAGCAACTTGCAAGCTTGCAAGGGGCAAAGAGGTGTGAACTTACTCAGAAGTTTTAGTCTACCCAGAGAAGTTGAGAACTAAAGAAGGTGTGAATTAAGAATGGTCAGTCCTGTGAAAACGTCTACTGTGATTGGTAGATGTGAGAACTTAGGGGAGGTGACATAGGAGAAAATTCTCTTTAAAAGAAGGTCAGAAAAGGCCTCTGGGAATTCAGTTTGCCAAAGCTGGAGTGGAGCTCAGGAGTTAAACTTGAGGGTTTGAACACTAGAATCTTGCTTGGGACAAATCTTGTGGTGAGTGGATTAAAGACTGATCTCTCTCTTAGGGCTTGGGCCTAGGCTGGCCTGGGCTGGCCTAGCCCTTTTCTCATTGTTTCCTCTTACTCTCTCTCTTTCATTAATTCCTTATTTGTATTAATTAAAATCTCCATAAAAAACCCAGCTGACTTGGGTATATTTCACATTGGTAATTTTTCCCTGGCGACCACTTTATATTTGATTTATCTCAAGACAATGTCTTAAAACCATATTTTCGCGGTCACAATTTATGCCAACCACTCTTTTAACTGTTACAGTTTATGCTGAGACACTACTTTAATTATAACAACACTGATAGGACATGAGTTTGGGATCGCCTAAAATCAAGGAAGAAATAGGGTCTCTTTTATGTGGTACCTAGTAGCCTGGCAGAGAGGTATGGACACAAGAAGTCAACAAGAGCCAGAGAACAAGGGCATGCCCTGGAAATGGTAGAAATAAGTCCCTCACCAATGTCATTCCAATTCAAGGGCTTTGGGAAGCATTCTGAAGACAATGATAGTTTCTGGAGTTCTAAACCTTATTGGCTGAGTAGAATCAGGAACAAGGAACATGGACCTGGCTAATGATCAAGCTTAGGGCAGTGTGGGGCTGAAGTGGGAAATGTAGTCAGCCCTTTTAAAAAGTCTGAGGTTGGGGGCACTGAGGATGCCTCAGTGGATAGAGAGCCAGGCTTGGAGATGGGAAGTCCTGGGTTCAAAAAAGATACCTTCTAGCTATGTGACTAGCCCTTACTGCTTTTCTTAAGATGGAAGGTAAGAGGTTTTTTTTTTTTAAGTTTAAAAGGAAAAAGGGAATCAGAGGCTAACTTTATCTTTAGTTCTTTCTCCTTGCCACATGCCTGATAAAGCAAAACAAATCCCTACAACCTCCTTTCTCACCTGACTGCATGACTTTGGGACTTCTCTGACTCGGCCATCCACCATGCTTTCAATTCTGATATCTTCTCCCCCTACCCAGATTTTTAAGTTTCTTTTTGCGTGTTGTTTCCTCACCATTCAATTCTAAGCAACTGGCTTTCCTTTTTCCTATTTGTATCCTTAGCAAGCATGCAGTATAGTACCTGACACACAGGCATTTAAAAAATGTTTACTATTGACTACTATTGGTTCTGCAGGCTCTTTCTGGACTTCTATCTTATTACCACTGACAGGTAAGGGAATTTTCAGACAATGGTATCAATTGTAGCTGGTGGCTACAGAAGCCCTGGTGACTTCTGAACATGCTTGAAGTTCTTCAGAATCATTCCTGATCCTGAAAATGAAAATAGAAACTTGTGCCCTTGTGAATCTTCAATCTCAACCATAATGGAATGAATTTTATTCCAGAGAAGAGGCAGAATCAACTCTGGTTCTGAAATGCCATGATACCTGCTCACCTAAGCTGAGAATCTTGTTTTCTATCTAGATGCGGAAGAAAAGTAGTGGGGAGTCAGAGGGGGACCAACAACATTTACTGAGTAATCACCTGTATAGGCAGGTCCATGTTAGACAACGTGGTGCAGAAAGAGTTTAATAATAATTTTTTAAAATGATTCCTATTGAGGCAGCTAGGTGACACAGTTTATCAAGTTCCAGGCCTGGAGACACAAGATCCTGGGTTCAAACCTGACTTCAGACACTTCTTAGCTATTACTCTGGGCAAGTCATTTAACCCTATTTGTCTAGCCCTTGCCCTTCTATCTTGAAGTTGTTAGTAAGACAGAAAGTAAGGCTTTTAAAAAAAATACAACCCTTACCTTGAAGACCTCAAAACACATCCTGGTATCAGCACAGAGAGCAGTTGCTTTTAGTAGTGCATGATAGGATTTCAAATTCAGTTGGATGTTTTTGTCTCGGAGTTGTTGCTGAAGCTTTAGGGCACTCTGTAGGGCAGAATCTTTCCAGGGTGACTGGGCACAGGCATTGAACAGGGCCGTATAAGTGGCTTCAGTGGGCTCCAGATCTCGTTTCTTCATCTATCGTTAATAAGAGAAAGCCAAAGTTGCGTATTTGTCTTTAGCAGGATTAGAACATTTCCCATTGGAAACCACTGATTTGCTCATTTATTTGCTTGACTTGGTTCCTAATAAAGCTGAAATGACAAAAAGGCTTGTAGGATCAGCATCTGGAGGCAAGACTGGGGGCTTAAGGCATGATCTGCCTAAGAAGGGCATGTCCTGGGCACAGCTAGGGCAAGAACTCCAGGATCTGATTTTCCAGCCTGTCCCTAGTATTGAAAGTCTTAGATTTTGTTGAATGTGTAGCAAATGGTATGGAATATACACTTCTAATAGCATGAGCAACTCTTCTGGGTTTCTTGATGTCAATGTCAAAGAATATACGACAAGGAAAAAGAGTTTGTGAGTCATGGCTTTATGATGTCTCAGGCAGCAACCAGCCAAAGCAATTTTTAAAAATTAGCAATACATAAAAAACATAATTTTGGTAAATTTCCTTTTTGATTCCTTTCTTCCCTGGGAGCCATCCCATTGAACAAAGAATTTTTTTAACCCTTAGGGCAGCCTTCTCCAACTCCTTTTAATTCCAGTGCCTTCTCTCTGTTATTTCCTATTTGTCCTATATATAGATTAGTTTGTATATATTTGTTTGCATGTTAGCTTCTTCCATTAAATTGTAAGCTCCTTGTGAACTTTTGCCTCTTTTTGTATCCCCAGTACTTAGTACACTGGCATATAATAGGCACTTAATAAATGCTTATTAATAGATTGATTTTATTTTTAAACTCTTACCTTCTGTCTTAGAATCAATACTAAGTATTGGTTCCAAGGCAGAAGATGAGCAAGGGCTAGGCAATGGGGGTTAAGTAACTTGCTCAGGGTCACACAGGTAGGAAGTATCTGAGACTAGATTTGAACCCAGGACTTCCCATCTTCAGGCTTGTCTCTCTATCCACTGAGCAACTTAGCTGCCCCTTGATGGACTGATAGAATGAAAAAGTGAAAACGAGAGGGGGGAAAATCAGTAAAATCATGCATTGAAAAAAATCTGAAACTATATGTAATGGGGCAATTAGGTGGCTCAGTGGATATAAGCAGGCCTGGAGATGGGGAGATCCTGGGTTCAATCTGGCTGCAGACACTTCCTACTGGGGTAACCCTGGGCAAGTCACTTAACCCCAATTGCCTGGTTTTTATTGATCTTTGTCTTGGAACTGATACTTAGTACTGATGCTAACATAGAAGGTAAGGGTTTAAAAAAAAAAGGAAAGGAAAGGAAAATATAGTTTATGTAATGTTCCACACTTACGGAACTCCTACAGAGACAAATGAAGAGGGGTGGGGATAGGGTAGAAGAATATCTTCTCTTTTTTAATGGAGTCACCAAGGCCATTTTCTGCCCCATGCCAGAGCTAACACTAGCTAGAACCCTGTGTAAGCATGGGTAATCTTAATCTCCCTATCAAGATATATGAGTTTTCTTGTCTGTACAATGGGGATAACAATACTTGGACTACCAATCTCACAGGGTTGAGGTGGGGACAGTGCTTTGCAAACCTTAAAACACAGTATAAGCCATGATGATTACTGCTCTCAGCCCAGTGATTGTTTTTTTTTTTGCTACCTCTCAGATACTGTTTCACTTAAAACAAAGATGAATGGATGTCTGTGCTGGCCTTACTTGTTCAAAAGACCCCTTCCCTCCCCTCCCTGAACACTCACATCATTGTACAGTTGAAAGGCTTTCTTCAGGTAGCCTGCCCGACCGCAGCCTCCAATCAGCACTGTATAGTTACACTCAATGGGTTGGAGGCGTTCCTCCTTTAGCATCTGCCTCTCGAACAGATCCAGGGCCTCAGCCAACTGCGGGCACCATCGAGAAAGGAGAAACAAACTAGAGAGGATGCTTATGTTTATGTTTTTATACCCACCCACATATATACATATGTGATATAGGAATATATATTAGATGAAATAGCATATATTAAATGTAAATATATTTATATGTAATACATAAAGATAAAAATCCATTTATATATTTATATGTGATATATGATAGTATATAATAAATATACACAATATTAATATTAAATATAAATATATGTCTTTATATATACTTATATACATATCTATATATCTCTAATTAAAGTGAGAAAAGATCTCCTTAAATGACAAGTATTGAAGTAGGGAGAAGGAGGGCACATTCTTAAGAAGCCTCAAAGTGTGGTCTATGTAGCACTTTGGAGTTCCCATCACCTGCTTGGCCCAGCACTGTCAGCAAATACCAAAGAAGACCAGATATCATCATAGTGGCTTTGGGTTAGCCCAATCTAACAGAATGCCCTTCTTGGCCATGGCTGAGTCACTTGTCCCAAGATGTTCCATGCTTATATGAATTAACACTGGCATAATTTCTTCTCATTGGAGACTTAGATCAAGTCTCATTTCTTCCTTTTTCAGAATTCCCTGTTTGATGATCCCAACCCTTTGGGTGGGCAAGTCATTGACCCCCACTGCCTAACCCTTCTTACTCTTCTGCCTTGGAACTAATATACAGAATTGATTCTAAGATGGAAGCTAAGGGTTTAATACAGGGGTCCCCAAACTTTTTACACAGGGGGCCAGTTCACTGTCCCTCAGACCATTGGAGGGCTGGACCATAAAAAAAAAACAAAAACAAAAACAACTATGAACAAATCTGTATGTGGCTGTCTGGGATAGCAGAGGCTGCAGTGCTGGCTGTGATGGACCTGTCACACCTTGTGCAGGCCCATCACTGCCACTGGACAGCAGTATACCCAGTGTGGAAACCCCTCCTCCACATCATTGCTTACCATGCTGATATGTTCCATTGTGCAGCTACATAATCCTTTGTGCGGCGCCCTGTTCTCCTTCAGTTACTGTCAGGACAAGGTGCCATGCAAAGGATTATGTCACCGGAAGTAGTACTGTACATGAGTGATTCCTCCCTTTGACACACCACCACATACAGTGCTCCTCTCACTGACCACCAATGAAAGATGTTCCCCTTCCGGAAGTGTAGTGGGGGCTGGAAAAATGACCTCAGGGGGTTGAATATAGTTTGGGGACCCCTGGTTTAATAAAATAAAAAAATATATAGAAAAAGAGCTAACGATTTGTCAAGTGCCAAATGAAGACATGGCAAATGCTATGCCAGTTCATAAGTGATGTGTCAAGGAAGATCCTTCCCTCCCCCTCCTCTATAGCTTGATTGGTCCATCAAACATTCCTGACATAGCACAGTTGTGCCAAGTTTGCATCGCTCTACATACTGTACACCAATAAAGTCAAGACTTTGGGCTTGAGAGGGAGAGAATCGAGAAAGGATTGGGGGAGAATCAAGAAGAGAAGGAAGAATTTGGGAGCAGAGCAAGCAGGGGAGGAGGGAGGGAGGAAAGAGACTGGCAGGCTAGGGACCACGTGGTCAAGTTACTTATAGGAATGATTGTCTACCCTTCCTAATAAACCTTATAAAATATAAAATATATATCTGTGTAGAGATATTATTTCAATTCTTACAGTGAGAAGAAATCTGTGTGGATTGAAGGAGTCAGGGAAGGCTCCTCAGGAGCCCAGCTCCTTAAAGCTTTCTCTGCTCTCACATAACAGGGGCTCTTAACCTTTTTTGTGTCATGGACCTGTTTTCTCATTGGGAAACCCATGCACCCCCTTTCTCAGAAGAATATTTTAAAATATATAAACTAAAATATGCAAGATTTTGGAGAAAATCAATCTACTGAAATACACATCATGATGTTAAGAAAACAAGTTCACAGATCTAACTATGGATAGAAATGATATTTCTTTCCTTAGAACTCAGAATCAAGAATCAGGAAGACTCTGGTCCAGCCTCATACACTTACTAACTGTATGACCCTGGGCAAGTCACTTAACCTGTCTGCCCTGCTATCCTCACTTGTAAAATGGGGATAACAGCACCTAAGACAGTGATTTTGTTGTAAGGATCAAATGAGACATTATTTGCAAGGTGCTTAGCACAGTGCCTGGCACACTGTAGGCTCTATATAAATGATTATTCCCTCTTTTTCCCTCCCACAGAGCCTAGCACACAGTAGGGACTTAAATGCCTGTAGTATTACATTAGATTTGTGTACATATCTTGTCTCCCATAAAAACAGCAAGCTTCATGGGAAAAGAACTGAGTTTTGTTTCTTTTTAAAATCCTTATCTTCTGTCTTGGAATCAATACTAAGTATTAGTTCCAAGGCAGACAAAGGGTAAGGACTAGGCAATAGTGGTTAAGTGATTTATCCAGGATCATACTGCTAGGAAGTGTCTGAGACCAGTTTTGAACCCAGGACTGGCTCTCTATCTACCGAGCCACCTAACTGCCCAGAATTTTATTTCTCCTTGAAGAGCATCCCCCTCATGTCTAGTACAGGGCTTTGCCCAAAATTCAATAAATATGATGAATGAATAAAGAGGTAGAGTCTGAAGGATGATTAGGAGACTATAGGCTCCAAGAGGCCATGGTCTGTTTTATTTTTGTATGCCTGGTAATGCCTGGCACCATGGCTGTTGAATTGCACTAAAGAGGGAAAAGAGGAATACCACATAAAGATGGGATCCTGTTGGTGTATTTAGGAAAATCAGTATGAATGGCGAAGATTCTTATTGCATAATGGGAACTAGAATTTCCAAAGGCATCCCTGCCAGCTCCAATGTGATGTGTCAGTCTTTGACATCTGAGACTTGGTTTTCCCATGAACTAACTAGGAATGAAAGGACTCACCTTGTCCTCCTTTATCAACTTCTTGCATTGAAAGAAATACCAATGAGGAGTGTTGTGCCGGCCCTTCCAAGGCTTTTGCAGTATCTTATCTTCCTCATCCTCATATTCTTGAAACCGTAAGTTGTGAAAGTTGGCTGTGGTTTTGCGAAATACTTTTCTGGATGAATATTTGTCAGATAGGGTTCCAAAGTTCTCTTCTTCATTTCCATTTGTTTCCAGTTGGGACAGAGAACATGATTCACTGAGCTCGGGAGAGCTGCTTTTTATACTTTTCTGGGTCCCGTCATTTGAATTGAGTTTGGGGAGGGAGGAACTGAATAGTCTCAGCATCCCACACTGCTGCTTCCATCCCAGGCATCTGTACAGCTGCCATGTACCCCTATGAAATGTCAGGCTCTTTCCTTGAACAGGTATCCATCTAGTTCCATTGGGGCCCACCCCTGGATGAAAGTGTCGTAGGGCAAATGATCCTACCAGGGTTGGGTTAGAGAACAGCTGTAAGATTTTCATAATGTCTTCTCTTGCTGTTGTCTACCATGGATTTTTATGGCATAGTCTGGGTCCTGGAGTCAATTCAAATAAAGAATAAAGGTAAGGAGGGATCAAATATACTCCAATAATGTTTAAACAAAACAAAGCCAAACAACCCTTACCTTCTGCCTTAGAATCAGTACTCTGTATTGGTTCCAAAACAGAAGAGCAGAGCAGTAAGGGCTAGGCAATGGGGGTTAAGTGAATTGCCCAGTTACCCCACTATGAAGTGTCTGAGGCCAGATTTGAACCCAGGAATTCCCATTTCTAAATTTGGCTCTCAATCCACTGAGCCACTTATCTGCAAATAAGATTTTTATATTAATTATTTTGCATAGCCTTAAGTGGAAAGAACATTGATCTTAGATACTACAGCCAGTTAGAAGACCTGGAAGTAGCAATGCCACTTCCCTAAAATGGTATGACACAAGATGAGCCATTTCACTTCTTTGAGACTTACTTATCTATAAAATGAGGATAAAATGTGTTACTCTGGAAAGCCTCTTAAAAAGTATTATATGAATTCATCACCTTTCAGGCTACCAATTCCTTTTTTTTTTTGGCCAATTCTAACCTCACTCTCCCCAGGTTTGCTCAAGATCAAAGAAACCCCCTTGGAGTGGGAGGATAAAATTCTAAGGCCTTCCTCACTGGACTACTCCATAAAATTGTGAAACGGTCAAAGCTTGCTGCTGGTGGGCCCCTATCTTGTAATGAGAATGTATGCATCTATAAAAATGAGAATTTGGTCAGAAGTTAGAACAATGTGTATTAGGGGAAGGGTCAAAAAGGAGAGAAAAAACAGCTGCATTTGGAGCTCAAATCACCTTTCGAATTCTAGTCTAAGCCTCATTTTATGGGTGAGAAATTTGAGTCCCAGGGAAATGACTTGTCCAAGGTTAACACGGTTTGAACTTGGGCTCCCCAACTACAAAGACAATGTTCTTTTCACAGAAAATCCATTCAAATATGGGATGCTGGTGTCAATGCCAGAAAGAGCTCATTTTCAGGACTTTTAAACTCTGTAGTCTGAACAATCTAAAGGGAGTTTCCTCATAACTAGGCAGCTGGAACAGACATTACCTTACAAGTGAGGTGCAAAAGAAAGAACGCTGGCTATGGTATTTGGTAGTATCAGTCGGGGGGATAGTAGGGGGTCTCACTTTGCTGCCTGCTGGTGGGGCAAATCCCTTCTTTCCAGTTTTCAGTTTCCTTAACTGTAAAATGGGAATGAGTGAGTTCTAAGGTCCTCTCCCCAAAGCCACTCTTGCTCATCTGATACTTATTTTTACAGATAGGGGTGCTGGGGCTCAGGGAGGTGCAGATACTTGCACTCAGTAGGTTGCAGCGGTGACATTCGAACCCAAGCCCCCCGGACACCCTTTCCACTCCGTCCCGCAAGCTTCCTTCGGCGCTCAGCCTCCAGAGTTCCCCCGGTTCGCTTGCCCTGCGCGCCAAGCGCAGGCGCAGATGCGGTTCGGGGGGCACCCCGGGAAAGCCTCACCCGCACGCGGTGCAGTCAGCAGCCGGCTCTCGGAAGGAAGCCCGGGGAGAACGAGAGCGAGCGAAGTAGCGTGACAGCTCGCGTCAGAGCCCGCGAGGCCGCCCGCCCCCGCGATCGGCGCCTGATAGGTCCGCGTCTGGCGCCTTAAGCCACGCCTCCCTCCTTCTCCGGCGCGTGATTGGCTGCCCATGGTCCGGGGTCGGAGGTCACGCTCCCGGCATCCCGCGGGGGCGGGACGGGCTGAGGGGAGAAGAGCGGCAGGGAGGGGGGCGGGGTGGCGCGCCGGCCTCGGGCCGAGGACTAGTCCCAGGGAAAAGAGAGCGCGGACTTGGCGGGGTTGGGCAGGGGTCCCAGGCTGTAGCAGAGGAAGAGGAGGTGGAGGAAGAAGAAGAAAACGAAATAGAAGAAGATCCGGGTCCCAGGAGGGCCCGCACCGGCCGCCACGATGCAGGAGCTCATCGCGAGCGTGGATCACATCAAGTTCGACCTGGAGATCGCGGTGGAGCAGCAGCTGGGGGCGCAGCCGCTTCCTTTCCCGGGCATGGACAGTGAGTGAAGCCGCCGACCTTCCCCCTCCCCCCTTTCTTCTTCCCGCCCGCGGTTACGCCAGGCTCTCCGCTGGGGAGAGTCATGCCCCCATTTGACAGATGGGGCAGCCGAGGCCTAAAGAAAAACGGGTGGTGTTAGCTCAGGGTCGAGCAGCCAGGAAATGAACCCAAGCTGGGACTCGAACCCAAGTCTTCCTGTCCTAGACTAGTGTCCTTGGCTTCTAGTGCGTGTACGAATGATAGACCGCCGGGCATCCGCCTCCTCGGTATGAATACACCTCAAGTAGCTGCACCAGGCACCTGAAGTTGGCTTTCGACTAACACCCTATTTCCTGTCCCTCTTCCTTTTCCCTCTTCCCCACCTCCCATCCCCCCACTGGTTTCCCCTTCTTCCTCCCACTCCACTGTCCTGAGCCCTCTGAGTTTGTCCCGATTGTAAGTATATGATCCCGTATCCATTGCTCCTCTAACTCATGGGAATTGGGGATATTTACACCGGAGAATGGAGACCCAAGGGGAGGGAGTATTGCTTAGAGTTGCATTCTACTGTTTGAAAGGTTGGCGCTGTGGAAAGAGGGATTACAGTCGTTTTGATTGGCCCTCTAGAGCAGAACCAGTAGCGTAGGGTAGAATGATAATAACAATAATAATGTTAATAGTAGTACTCACATTTCTACAGTGCTGTTTTTAACTGAAGCCTAGCAAGGAGTTAGCATATATGTTATTATCTCCATTTTATGAACAGGAAATTGAGCCTCAGATGTTCGATGGGACTTGGCCAGGCCACAGAAACTACTAAATGGCAGGACACTCAATTCCAAACATCTTTATCTTTTTTAGAGATAGTTTTTTGTTCAATATTAAGAAGTTTCCCCTCATAAATTAGAGCTGTTTAGAATACAGTAAAGCTTATACTTCAGTGTAACTAAAATCTCATCATCCCAGTCCCTTTTAAATCTAGTGCCTTCCCTCTGTTATTTCCTATTCATCACCCTGCTTTGTATTTATTTGCATGTTGATTTCCTTCCATTTGTCTCTTTTGTATATCCAGTGCTCAGCACTGTGTAGCTTATAGTGGGTGCTTAATAAATGTTTGGCGATTGATTAAGTGTAAAAAAATTATCCCATGGTCATTTGGGAATACTTTGTTCCATTTATGGCCATCCCATTTTAGAGAGAACCATAAACAAGTTGTAGTTTGTTCAGAAGAGGATGACCAGTGAGGATGGTAAAGGGACTTTGGTTGAAGGAACTGGGAGTATTTGGTCTGGAGTAGAAAAGACCTTGTACACTGATAGCTGACTTAAAAGTATTTGTGGGGCTGCAGCCAGATGGCTCAGTGGATAGAGCTCTAGGCCTGGAGATTGGAGGGCCTGGGTTCAAATGTGGCCTCAGACATTTCCTGCCCAGGCAAATTATTTAACCCCATTTGCATAGCCTTTACTGGTCTTCTGCCTTTGAACTGATAACTAGTATTGATTCAAAGACCAGAGGTAAGGGTTTAAAAAATAAAGTATTTGGGTTAGGATTAGAATTAGAACTTCATTTAGAAGTATTAAATTTGTTCTGATTGATCAGGAACTAAGAACAGTGAATTTGCATGAGATGCTTTGGCAGATTCAACTTTTATAAAGAAAAACTTTGCAATAAGAGCTGGCAAAAATGTTTCCCATTGACTTAATATTTTCAAGCAGAAACTTTAAAGATGATCACTTAAAAATTTTTTTTATTTAATTGATTAAGAACATTTGTCCATGGTCACATGATTCATGTTCTTTTCCCTCCCCATCTCCCACCTCTCCTTCTGAGCCAATAAGCAGTGGGTTTTACATGTGTTATTGATCAAGACCTATTTCCATATTATTATTTGCATTTGCATTACATTGATTGCTTAGAGTCTACATCCCCAATCATATCCCCATTGACCCATGTAAGATGATCACTTTTGGGGTATCTAGTAAAGAGGAATTCCAGGTCAAGTACAGGTTGGACTAGATGACCTTTGAAACTCCTTCCAGCTCTGAAATACTTTGTCCATGATGCACACACTTGGTGCTTTGCATTGTAGCTTTTGAGGGGACAGTTTGGTAATCAGATTCTGGGCTGGGCAGCCTGTCCTGTTGCTGTGGATGGTGAAGCAGAGAATTAAGGAGCAGTAGTACATCTACTGTTCTTGCAGGAATATCTGTGCTTTTCAACCCTCTATACAAAACTGATGAACAAAAGAAGCTTCTTTATTCCTTCTTTCCAAGCTCAGTATTTGAACAGCTCATAGAACTATTTATGACCTGGATAGATTGATGCCTGCTCTGAGATCCTACAGGACTTGTTATTTTTTTTAAACCCTTATCTTCTGTCTTAGAATCGGAAGTATGGTTTCAAAGGCAGAAAAGCAGTAAGGACTAGACAACTGGAATTAAATGACTTGCTTAGGGTCATAGAGCTAGGAAGTATCTGAGGTCAAATTTGTACCCAGGCCCTTCAACTCTAGGTGCTACTTCTAGGACTTGTTACTTAGGCTACTTACCAACTGCTTGAAGTTTTTTTCTATCTGGAACAAATTTCTTCTTTCTAACTAGATGAATTAAAAAAAAATTTTTTTTAAACCCTTACCTTCTGTCTTGGAATCAATACTGTGTATTGGTTCCAAGGCAGCAAAGTGGTAAGGGCTAGACAATGGGGGTTAAGTGACTTGCCCAGGGTCACACAGCTGGGAAGTGTCTGAGGTCAGATTTGAACCTAGGACTTCCTTTCTCTAGTACTGGCTCTCAATCCACTGAGCTATCCAGCTGCCCCCTATGAACTTCTTTAAGAAGTTTTAGATTTTAAGTAATTTAGATTTTACACTTGTTTTCCCTACTTTGTCTAGCAGAAGACCTTATTTTATTGACCATAGCAGCCTTTCTAAGTATTGATTTTCCATACCGATGCTAAAACTTGGCTAAGATTTATCACACTCTACCCAAATTATTTAATTCCCAAGTTTTATCACTTTGCCCTTTGTGTGACTCCAGTGAATTCTTCAGACTTCAGAGTTTGCCCCTGGGTCAAGGTGGTGGGTGAGAAACTTTTGGCTTAGTTTTGCTTCTGTGAAGCTAATCATAATCTCAAATATAACCTTCAGTCTTTATGGAAGGTGACAGCTTTAATCTTTTAACTTTTGAATGTTCAATTTCAGGATTACTTTTTTTGTTGATACTTATAAAGACCTCAAAGCAAAAAGTCTGACTATCTGAGGCCTTACTTGAAAGAGCTTCAGAATTGAAGTCCATTTCAAAAAGCCTTTGAAATTTGGACTAAGTTGTTAGGTACAGGGAGCTTAATATAAAGAAAAACTTCCTGATAATTCAGAGCACTTCACTAATGAAAGAGACTACTTTCCATTTCAAGAGATGGCATCTAGGCCTTCTTTGAAAGAAATGAGAGATTTATCTCGCCAAGAAGTGAGGAGTATAAGGGCATATAATGTGTGACCTCCTGTACAAAGTCAGACAAGTAGGAAAAAGAACAGGGACCCCCCTGTTGCAGGCTGATCTGACTTAGAATCAAGAGTGAGTGAAAGGGAGTAAAATGAAATCAACCAATCAGTCAAGAGACATTTATGAAGCACCTGCTATGTTCTATCATCTGGGGAGGCAGAGACATGAATAAGAGTTGCCATCCCCCTACCTCTCTGCATGTACATTTATACAAAGTACATACAAAGTAAGTCAAAAGTAATTTGAAGGGATAGCACTAGCTGCTGGGAGGCTCAAGAAAGCATCATGTAGAAGGCAGCATGAGCTGAGATTCCATGAAACAGAAGTGAGAAAGGAGTACATTCTGCTCAGGAGAGACAGTATGGAAAGGCATCAAGGTGTATGTAGCATGTGGATAAATAGTAAGAGAGCCTGGGGGTGGTGGTGGGGGTGCTGAATTATAGAATATAGGAAGAGGAATAATATATAAGGTAGGTTGGAGCCAGGTTGTAAGAGGCTTTAAATGCCAGATGGAGGAGTCTAGAGGTTATAGGGAGGCCTGGAATTTATTGAGTTGGGGGGGGAGTGCCAGTGGTTGGACCTGTGTTTTAGGAACGTCACCTTGGCCACTATGAGAAGATGGATCTGGGAGAGGAGAGACTTGAGCCAGAGAGACCAGCTGGGAGTCTATTGTAATGGTCTAACAGACATGAACTAGGGTGCTGGCCATGTAAGTCAAGGGAAGGGGACAAATGTGAGAGATGCTGTGGAGGTAGACAAGGATTGGCAACTGGACAATTTGACAAGATATAAGTAAGACATGCTAGGGTAATGATGAGTCAGAGATCATTCAGTATTGAGAACCTGGGTGACTAGAAGAGTGCTAGTGTCTGTAACAGTAATAGAGAAGTTTGGAAAAGAGGTGAGATTGGGAGGGGAAGATAATGGGTTCTGTTTTGGATATAGTGAGTTTGAGATGTCTTCTGGACATCTATTTTAAAATGTGTGGGAGATAATTAGTGATGGAGGACTGGAGCTCAGAATAGGGCTGGGTGTATAGGTCTAGGATTCATTTGTGAGGAGATGATAATGAAACCCATGGGAGCTGATGAGATCACTGAAGGACCCTGTGGCCTTGAAGCTTACAGTCAGGAAGTGATATATGACTGATAATGTAGCAAAGGAGACTGAGATTGGCAGTCAGACAGGAGAAAGCAATGACATTAAAATCCAAAGAAGAGAGAGTAGTCAGTAGGGACAAATGTGGCAAAGAGAGATTAAGAAGCCTCCTGAGTGGGAACATTTGATTTTGCACTGATAACTTTGGAGAGAGTAATTTCATCTGAGAGATGAGATCAGGAGCTAGCTTCCAAAGCTTAGAGAAGTGAGTGAGTGGAGAGGAAAGGAAATGGAGATGATGATAGTAGGAGTTTGACTATATAAGAGAAGAGACATGTAGGATGCTAATTTGAGCAGAGGAAATAATCAATTTAGAGTTTTTTTTAATAATGGGGAGACTTGGTTAGGTGTGTAGGAACAAGGATGAATAGAGAGAGATTAGAGACAGTATGCTAGAGGAGACGGGAAGGAATCAGGATCAAGGACGAATGTAGAGCATTTGGAGTGGCAAGGAGAAACTTTTATCTGTTCATCACATACATTCTAGAAGATATTAGGAGAGAATGAGAAGTGATTTCAAAGGGTTTTGAAATGTAGAGAGGAAAAAAAGAGCTCATGACAAATGGCCTTTGATACATTTCTTGTCAGATAACATTTGGTATTTCTCCTCTTCACAGAGTCAGGGGCTGCTGTCTGTGAATTTTTTTTGAAAGCTGCCTGTGGAAAAGGTAAGAAGGACTTCAGAAGTCCTGGACTATTTCCCAATCCCCAGGTTTAGACTTGCTAGTGTACCCTCTGAGATAGGCAAAGCAAGTAAGTGTTATTCCCTATCCAGATGACAAAAATAAGCAGGTGATGTAATCTTTTGTATATACTCTCTTTTTTGTCACCCACATTCTGGTTTTCTGTACGATTGGGATACAATGGGGATCACATCCAGTTCTGATCTGTTAAGCAAATTGCTTTTCTGAATTAAGCCTTTGCCCTTCTCTAAGAGGCAGATCACTAACCCCCAAATCTGGGATTCATTTAAAGATACTTTGTCACTCCTTATACCCTGACTGAACTGAGTAGGTTCTCTTTGTCCTGAAGTAGACCCAGAATTTGGATAACCTTCTTTATCTTTTAAATGGAAGGAAGAAGTTGTATGTTATTTGATATAAACTTTTTATTACTGAACGTAATGGTAAAATCCTGATGCCAACTCTTAGCATCTTGTGTTCTTCCAGGTGCTTTGACTTGCCATCTCCTTTGATCCTCCCAACAGACCTGTGAGGAAGGCAGGGCCAGTGTTATTCCCCTTTTACTCATGACAAAAA
Organism: Monodelphis domestica; assembly: GCF_027887165.1. Taxonomy (NCBI): domain Eukaryota; kingdom Metazoa; phylum Chordata; class Mammalia; order Didelphimorphia; family Didelphidae; genus Monodelphis; species Monodelphis domestica. The sequence continues at coordinate 210,234,752 of NC_077233.1, read as the reverse complement.
ATAAGATCCAAAAATTAAGGGACTTGCCCAGGTAACTTAGCAACAGCACTAGGTCTCCTGGTTCTTTCTACTCTACTGCCCTGTCCTTCCTGCATACCTTACATCCTTTGAGGGATAGTTGAAAGGAGATGGATGTGTAAACCTTGGGTACTTTGATCTCAGCAAGCTCCTTTAGGATAATTTGGCATTGCCCTTGGGTCAGTGTGGTGCCTGGAAGTAGAAGATAATGCAGTACAACCCCCCCCCCCCTCCCCACTAATGTCTTGGTCTCTTTTGGCAGGGGGGATGTGCCCATTCCGTCACATTAGCGGGGAGAAGACTGTTGTGTGTAAACACTGGCTTCGAGGACTATGCAAGAAGGGAGACCAGTGCGAATTCCTGCATGAGTATGATATGACCAAGATGCCTGAGTGTTACTTCTACTCCAAATTCGGTAAAGGGTGTGGCCAGGCCAGGCAAAGGAGCCTAGGGCCATGCAGCCTTCCATTCTGAATCTCTTTGAACCCTCACCCCTCAAATCAGCAGCAGCCTTTTGGAGTAGCTGATGGTGGGACACTGAATCAGAAAGATTAATGCCTTGCCCTGAGTCAACAGCAAATTGGTCAGAGTATCAAAGCTAAGACTCTATTAGTCCTAATCTGCTTTGTAGTAGAAATTTAGCTAGATGACCAGGGTTACCACTTTGTGGGTTACTTTTGTAATTCATACTAATGTCTACCACTTCCATTAAATCTCATTTTTCTGAAGTGGCAATTAATTGGACCCAGTCAGCTTTTTGATTGGTTTCTTGCACCTTGAGGTCCAGTCCCAGGTATGTTAGCACCTGGAAGAACTTTGGAGGACTCACTTGCCCCGTGGACTCAGATTATTAGCCCTATGTAGCCCAGAATACTGGGGCCTATTGCCATGGAGCAGTAGAGCCCTCCTAGTACTTATTTTTGAAAGAATGCTGAAACAACAACTGGGCCACCTTGTGGTCTCTAATCCAGAGATACATCATAGCCAACAGTTGTTGTGAGACCACAGCTGCCTAGTGCTAGTGGGAATGCATAGTATTCTGAGTTGTAGAGGACATTTTACAAGCACGTGAACATCTAGTTCTATTGGTCTGTCTCTTCCTGGAGGTAGATTTCCCAAGTATGGTTTCTGTGGTTGGTAGAGCATGGGCAATTAGAATTCCCTTTAGAACTGGAGTAGGCTTCCTGAAGGTGTCTTCTGTCCCTTTCTTTTTTTCTTCCATTGATGGCCTAATTTGGGTTTAGAGAGTTGCAATGTAGCAATGGAAATGCCAGCTCAGCCATATGATTTTAAAATACTTGTCATCACAGGAGGCAGTAGTACATCTTAAATGTATATTCTGTAGGCATCACTGTGCCGAAAGAGGCATAGACTTGGGGTAGCTAGGTGGCTCAGTGGATTGAGAGCCGGGCTTAGAGACGGGAGGTCCTGGATCTAAATCTGGCCTTAGACACTTCTAGCTATGTGACCCTGGGCAAGTCACTTAACTCTCATTGCCTAGCCCTTGCCACTCTCTGTCTTGGAGCCAATACACAGTATTGATTCTAAGGTGGAAGGTAAGAGTTGAGAGAGAGAGAGAGAGAGAGAGAGAGAGAGAGTGCCAGCGAGAGCGCGCGAGCAGCAGTTACTGATAATGATAATTTTTTCAGAGGCACTATGGTCTTCATTTTACATGGAGATAGGCATAGGCATCTTCTTTCACAGTGTTGAAAAAATAAAAAGTGGTGGCAGATAAGAATTGGAGCTAGGAGTTCTTTCCTTCTATTTGAACAATGACCACATGGCCCAAATTCTCTTCTAGCAAGGAGTTGCAACTTCTTAACAAAGGCAGCGAAACAGCAACAGATGGCTGGAAGCCTATTCCTAACTGATACAGGGAGCGTAGGTCCCCAGGGAAACAGGCCCAAGGTGAAGCATGAGCTGGGTGCAAGAGTGGGCTGAGTGGCTGAGAGATGGAACTTGGTGTATACTCTTTTGCAAGCCAACCTAGATTATTGTGGGAGACTCTTACCACTTTGCCATGTGTAGTTTTTTCTCCTGTCCTCTCACCCTGTGCTTTTGAGTTGTCTGATATGCCTATGTTTGGACTTCTGCTCAGGGGAGTGCAGTAACAAAGAATGTCCTTTTCTCCACATCGACCCGGAATCCAAGATCAAAGATTGTCCTTGGTATGACCGAGGCTTCTGCAAGCATGGTAAGTCCAGGGAGAAGTGAGTTTGCTCCTTTGTCTTACCATGTCCTCTGCTGGTTGATGGCACTAACCTGGTCCAAGGGCAGAGAAGGAGTTTTCAGCATCAGTTTACTTGTACATTTGGGATAGAAATGATAGGCTATAGTCCCTTTTCCTTGGGCCTACAGTTTAGACCTTAAAGACGAATTCATTTACCATAATATCCCATGTCAGTACAGCCAATTCTGAAGATGGTATTGATCATTTTGGGCATCCTTCGCTAACCCCTCACTCAGCAGTTTGAGAGTATGTAGCTTGTGATTTCTGTTTCATTCCACTCCTTTGGGATTCATCCTTGGCAGAGGTGTTCTGCCAGTGACCCAGATTTACAACCTCAGAGTCATCCTGGACTTGGGATTCTCACTCACCCCCAATTTCCAGGCATTTATTGTCTTGTTAATTCTAATTTCCTTCTTTCTACTCTCATGGTCACCACCCTAGTTCAGACCCTCCTAATTATTATAATAGCCCCTAAATGGCCTCCCTGTTTCTGGGCTCTTCCCTCTCTGATCTATCCTCCATATAACTTATTAAAATCATCTGTCTTGCTCAAGAATCTTTGTTGACTTCCTTTTGCCTCCAGGATAAAATATAAACTCCTTCACTAGACATTTAAAGACCCATTGCAAATTAGATTCAGCCCATTTTCCCAGATTTCTTTTCTATTACTTTGTTTAATGAATTTTACCTTCTAGCTAAAGCAGTCCCTACTTACAGTATCCTGAACTTGGCATCCCCCTGCAACTTCCATGCTTTGGTGCCTTGCATAGGATGCCTCCCATCTGGAGAACAGCCTCTTCTTATTATTTATTACCTCTTATTTATTAGCTTCCTCAAAAGTATAGCTCAGGTACCACTTCCCACAGAGGGCTTTTCCTGAACCTTCTGGTTCTCTAGACTCTCCTTCATCAAATCATATACATTTTGTTTGTTTCAATGTATCCACCTGCTCGAGGGATTCCTAGTTTTTGGTGTTTCATGAAGCCTTTTGACAGTCTTGTGAAAACTATGAATCTCTTTTTAGACCATATGTTTTAAAAGCATATAATAAAATTTATAGGATTACAGAGAAAGCCAGTTATGTTGAAATATAGTTACAGGAAAAAAAATAGAGTAAACAGAAAACGAATTATATTAAAACAATTATAGGGGAGGAAAAGAACTGCTTTCCTAAGAAAATGGAAGCTCCTTGAGGGTAAGGACTGATTTCTGTTTAGTCTTTGTATTATCCGTGGCCTAGAATAGAGCCATATAGGAAAAGGAGCTTAATAAATGCTAATCGATTGGCTAATGGAAAAGATATTACTTATTACTTATATCCATAAAAAGAGCCCAAGTGACATAAACAATTCATACTGGTTGCTTGATATTAACTCCACTTTGCTCTTCCATATATAGCACTGAGATTTTTGTATTCCTTGGTTGTTTAATTCCTTTCTTTTCCATTTCAAGGTTGATCTTTATGTATTTTTAGTTATATCTTATCGTGTTGAAAACTGGTGGGAATATGAGAGAGATCTTCAGTGAAATATGTTCTGGGTCTTATTAGGGCTGTCCGTGGTCTTGGGAGCACCTCAGTTTTCACTTTGAAGAATGTAGGGCTCTATGCTACTTGATTTTTCAGGTCCCCTCTGCAGGCACAGGCATACCAGGAGAGTCATTTGTGTGAATTACCTTGTCGGATTCTGTCCAGAAGGGCCTTCCTGTAAATTCATGCAGTGAGTATCTTCATTCCCTCCCTCCCCTACATGTCTTGATTGAGTAGTCAGAGCCCAGTTTGGACTGAAATTTGCTTAGTACTTGTAAACTGATCTTGGAGAGAGAATTCCAGAATCTTGACTCACTGAGAGTTCTCCCATACAAAATTCCTGACAAGTGATTATTGAACATCTGTCTAAAGACCTAGTACCTGGGAGCTTACTGATACAGTCTCTTTTTAGGTCTCCTAGGAGAGTTTGTGCAATGTGCTGTGCTAGAAGCTAGAGGAGAGAGCTAGATAAAATCTTTGGCTCAAGTACTCTAGCCATTGACAGTATGGTTTATCCTACAGGGACTTGAAGGATTTTCAAACCCATTTGACAAGTCCTTTCATGGTAGTATGGGACTAAGATTTCTTTTTTAAAATATTTGCAGATAGAATATTTAGGACCAGGATTTGCTCTCTACATAGGTCACTAGCTAGTTTTCCTTGAGGGATGATTTTAGAACAGGAAGCTATCTACTTCTAGGTACTAGCACTGCCACCTATGGCTACGTGCTTGAAATGTTACCTTTTTATGATGCTGCCTTTGGAGTAAGGCTTTGGCATCCTGTTAAATATCCTTGAGACTAGCAGTACTTTTGAGTCTTACCTGTTATCTTTATCTTAGTTTGAATGAGTTTATAAGTCTTTTTTTTTTTAAGTTTTTCAAATCCTTACTTTCTGTCTTAGTAACAACTCTAAGGCAGAAGGGCAAGGGCCAGGCAAACAGGGTTGAGTGACTTGCTTGGGCTCACCTAGCTAGTATGTGTCTGAGGCCAGATTTGAATTCAGGCCCTCCTGATTTCCTGACTCCCAGCTTGGCAGTCTATCCACTGTGCCACCTAGCTACCTCTCATAGCCTTCTAAAAAATTATTTATATTGATATCTTTTATTTTATATCACCTTCATTTCTGGATATATACCTCCTCTTTTTGCTTCCCATCCCTTGAAAAAGAGAGGCAGAAAAAGCTGCTCAGCAATACCAACTAACACATCAGCATCTGACAATTTCTTTTCCACACTCATCGTTCCCTATTGCTGCAGAGGGAGGAGGGAAGTACATATTAAACTTGTTTTTGAACATTTATTAGGAGTAGATTATAGAAATGGAAATACCAAGGACTAGGCCTCCAGGAGGGGAGGCTCATGGTACTGAAAAAAAATTTCACCTACTTCACATTATTGAATAGAGCTATTTTGGGGATAGATTAATTGAGAGCTAGTGAAATTTTTCAGGACCTTGCTGTTAGTAGGTACAGTGGTAAGTGGTAAACAGAGTCTCAGAGTCAGCTTGTGGGCATACTTTCAGCATGCCACTGTTTGCAGGCATCTTTCTTATCCCCACCTCACCCCCTACTAAGTCTCTACTTCTACTTGGTAGAGGTCATAACACTGACACCCTGTGTTGATGGGATAGACCTGTAGGCTTTCTGCTTCTTGGATGCAGAAAAAAGGGTTTATGGAATGCTCACCATAATAATTGTTGACATTTATATCGGGTTTTGCATTCATACTTTTTACATCTCATTTGGTCTTTTTAAACATTTTTTTTTACTAATTACATATAATATCAAAGTTATAGGATCCAACTTTTCTCCCTCCTCTTCCCTCCCTACCCGTCAGCTGGGTCATGTCATTTGGTCCTTATGGTGACTCATTTTACATTCCCACTTTTCAGATGAGGACACCAAATACTTGCCCATACTCACATAGTCAGTCGCTTGACAGGTGGGATTTCAGCCCAGGTTTCTGCTGATTCCAAGTGCTTGTTACTCCATACTGAGAATTTTTTGTAAGATTTTGTGTTAGGCTTTGGGGAGGATACAAAATAGAAGATGGTTCCTGATTTCAGGGAGTTTATTACATTGTAAGCAGAGAACTAAGATATAAATATATGAAAAAATGGTAAATACCTAGTGAATGCTACAGATAGTAAGTGAGAAATCAGGACAGGGAGATATCTTTGGCTGAAGTAGTCCAAGGAGGTAGCCCTTGAAGTAGATCTTGAAGGAATGGTGGGAGGGGCAGAAAAGTGGGTACTTTATTGGTCTTGTCTTGAGCATTTGGGCCATGGAATCCAGACTGGCAGGAAGATGAGGCTGTAATTACCCCATTGATGGGATTGTCCAAAGATCCAAGTTTTAGAACTGAATTGTTTACCTTTCTCTGTGTCTCTATTTGTGCCTGCTAACCAGCCCTCGATTTGAATTACCCATGGGAACCACAGAACAACCACCCCTGCCTCAACAGACACAGCCTCAGGCAAAGGTACTGTACCCATCTCCCCCTTCTCTACGGTGGCAGCATTGTCTCCTTAAAGTTGGCTTCTTATGAGATTTAGAAACCACTTCATGGGAACATGAAAGACACGTTGCTCCTTAGCCTTCCTATTTGTAGGGTTGAGGCCCTTTAGTTTGAGAGGAACATGAGAGTTAGAGGAAAAAATTCCCACCAACCAGTTTGTAAATCTTAAGGTACCTGGATTGCCTTTCCAGAGCCAAAATGCTGTGGTGGTTGGAATTGTTTCTAGGTCACAACTCTCAATAAGGGCTAAGTTTTAGTTTCAGGGTTTGGCTTTTGTGTTAAGGCCTGGAGGCTTGTATTCCTGCTTGAATACAGAAATAATTGAGGTGCCAGGATTTGTGAGCAGAAAAGAACTCCATGGCACCAAGAAGTACAGATAACTAATTTTCTCTGCAATGAGAGACAGAGAGACAGAGAGAGAAGAGAAGAGATGAGATGAGACGAGATGGGGGGGGGGGGGGCGGGGGAAGGGGGAGAATCTATGTCTTTATATGAGTGTGTGTGAGTGCTTGTAGGTGTATGAGAGTGAGTGTGTGTGTGTGTGAGTGTGAGTCTTTATATGATAGCGTGTATGAGAGTGTATGTGAATGCTTGTGTCCAGAGAGGGCATTAGGGTAGTGGATTTCACATTGGAATCAAGGAAAATTGTGAAATAGTCTTCTGAGGCTATCTTTTCAGATTCCTGTGGAGATCTGGCCAAGTTGGCTTAGGACAGAGGTCTTTCTAGGCTGATCAGCATGTATGATCTTGACATTTTGATCTGGTTGTTCTTCACTTTGGATCCTGCTGCCATCATGCCCTCTTTGCAGTCTTTAGGGTATTTAGGAATGGAGTTGGCAGACTGCTTCTACCCTCATCCATGATCTGTGCTGTTAGACTTCTTATCCTCCTTGTAGCAATTATTAGATTTAGACATCATTTTTTCCTCATTGGGAAAAAATTGGAGATCCTTGGATTAGGGATGATCATTCCAGTGGGCAAATGACGTGGATGACCTTGGAAGGCCTTTCTAATGCTGGAATTCTGTACTGAATATGCTTAGAACGAATCCAAGAATTTAGTTTCACAGAGATCCATGCCTTTTCAGGGCTTCTTCCCATGGGCTCTATCTTACCCTTTAAGTTTCAAAGATAATGGAATTTTCATCCAGATCCCTGGTCAGAAACACTAAAAAAGGTCAGAGCTCAAGGTACATGCTATCATCTGGTCCAATCCCGTTCATTTTATAGGTTAAAAAAATAAACCCAGAAGTCTCCAAAGGCTATGAATAACTGTCCCAAAGTTACACAGTAATCTATTGGCTCTTTCCTCTCCCCCACCTTAGTGTTTTTTCCCCTCACATCACACAGCCTGATAACCATTTGCCATGTGCATCGTGATTTAAAATTAGAACTCCAAGAATGATCCAATATCCCAATTTGTCCTGGAGATCTCTTTTGTCTTTTTTTTTTTAGTGTGTGATTTTATTTTTTTTGTGTGCAGTGTTTGCGAAGCTCATTTCGCCAGGTTGGTTTTTTTTTTTTCCTTTTGCTTGCTCCGCTGAGCCTGACAGCAGAGGAAGTCCTTCTCCCTGCTGGCTTCAGCCTTGGAGAAGTCCCGTTCTTTTTATCCATTCCCTCCCCCTCTTTGAAAAGTACATGTGCACGAGTTTTCCTCAGTAAAACCGTGTTGTGTAACTCTTTCCAGCAAAATAACAATCCACCATTACAAAGGTCGTCCTCCTTGATCCAGTTAACGAGTCAGAACTCTTCTCCCAATCAGCAGAGAACCCCGCAGGTCATTGGGGTCATGCAGTCTCAAAACAACAACGTGGGGAACAGGGGACCCCGGCCGTTGGAGCAGGTCACTTGTTACAAGGTAAGAAAGGCTGGATGTTTGCTTGGGGGCAGAGGGGCGGTGACTTGAGTATGCTTGGAAAATATAGTTGTTTTCTCATTTATCAGGAGGCATGCGGAAAGAATTAACAACTATAAATCAAATATGTAAACTTAAATATTATTCCAGTGTGAGGATGATTGATGACCCCAGAACTACTTGGCTAAAATTGGTTTTATTTCAATTCACAGAATCATGTTAGTTGGTTCATAGATGGCCTTGGAGTCCATCTCCAAACCCCTTCCTTATATAGATTAAGAAACTGAGGCTTATAAGGGGAATGGAAGGGGAATGAATTGCTTAAGCTTCCGTCAGTTAGTTAATGACAAAATTGGGACTTGAGTTCAGGCTTCCTCTATCCAAAGAAATGCTTCTTTGCTGAGTTTGAATGTCTCTTAAGTGCCAGCTTGGTATAGTATTGTGCCTGAAAGTTTAGCTAAGCTCCCCTGACCTCACAGAAGAGCTCAGTTTAGTTGAGAGGATGTGGCATGTATGAATAACTAATACAGAATTAACACTCAAGAAGGACAAAGTATTGTATGAAATCTAAAGCTGGGAAAGGTCACTACCAACTTGATGGGATGGGAATGTGAAGAATCAAGAAGAGCTGGCATGGGTTGGAAGATTGGTACAAATTTACTAAATGGAGGAAGAAGGGAGTAAACTCAAGGTACAGAGCCAGGAAGGAAGAGGGTCTGATGGAGGCAGAGTGTCTGGCTTGGCTAGAACAGACCATGCATGAGAGGGAGGAATGAGTTGGTACTGTGCCAGACTGGCCAGTGCCTGCCTTTGGTGCTTGAACTTATTTACTTGGTAGGCAGAAGGGGAGCCTGGTAAGACATTGAGAAGAGGAATGATGTGACCAGATCGAATACATAAAAAAATAATTTGGCAGTGGTGGGAATGGGGGCAAGAGTGAAAATTAGGCCCTCCATTATCCGTAAGTTGGTGAGCCTGCACCTCCTAACTCCTATTTCATCTGTTTTTCATCCCTTTCACAGTGAAAGGTCAATAGTTGCTAGAGGGGGCCCAGGTCAGGGATTTTAAACAGTAGTTAATATGGTAGTTGTTTAGTGTTCAGCTGAGGTTCAGTAAGAATTATAAAGCGTAATATTGTTTTGGGGGAGATAACTCTTCTCCCTCTTCCTCACAGGCCAGACAGACTGTTACTCAAGTCATGGCTTTCCCTCAGCTAGCCAGAATAGCAAAAGAGGAAGCTAATTTCCCAATTAACAAAGAGGGGGACCTGTTCTTGGGCCACCATCAGCTCAACATGTGTCAAGTCTTTTTTTCAGTCCCTGATGGCTCTTCACATTTTGTAGTCTCTCTCCCATCTTATCCAGCCAAGAACTTTTTGATTGGGTCTCCTGGGCCTCAGGTAAGTAATTGGCCCATCTTGCAGAAGATAATAGCAGAGGTAGGAACAGATCCCACAGGCTCTTGGTTTTGTCTACTAATCATGATACTTGGTTTTCTCAAATATTTTCTATGGTGTTTGGGGCTTTCCTTTTACCATTCTATCTCTTCTGAAACTTCCTTTTACTATTGGAAAAAAAATCTAAAAATGTTTCAATGATCTTGTTTGAGATTTATGGATATACCAGTATTTGAAAATATTCTTTTCTTCCCACTGTTTCCAGTGTGGCGAAAAAGGACATTATGCCAACAGATGCACCAAAGGACACTTGGCTTTTCTTAGTGGACAGTGATGTGTGCGCCAAAGACAGTTCAAAGAGCAGTCACCTGAGGAGCCATTTTCCTCTCCTGTAGCTATTGAGCCTGGGGAGAACTCATCTCACTCTACCATCCTTTGGATCCTTGACTTAATTGTTTAATGCCAATGTTGACAAAACTAAGGTTAAGAGACTCGATGAAGGGTTTTTCTTTTCTAAAAAATTTTTTTGAGGGTTAGGGGTTGCTAGTTTCCCTATCATTTTGTTTTCTTTTAAAAAAGAAATATGCTACTTTGTGCCTCTGGGGGTGATGCCCTCAGTTGGTATCACATGCCTGTCATTGACCCTAACAAACCCATTTGTTAAAGGGTTCGTTGTTAGTGATGTATTTAAAAGACAAGTGGCCTTCTGTGGTCTCTGACCTGAGTAAGTGACCTGAGTGACCTGAGTAAGAAGCTAGGGTCTCTTTTGTCACTCAAAACCTGGCTTTCTGCTGAATTCAGAAAGAATGCCTTGGATACGGTAGTCAGCCCTCATAGAAAACTTGATTTTTGCCTCGTGCTGGTCCGAGCAGCAAGAAGTAAACAGCAGTTCAGAGGAAAGATACAAAGTCTTGAGTTAGAAGTGCTCATTTAGAGTATATTTCTGCTTGGGGTGTCAGTTTAATTTGACAACACTCTGAGTACAACTTCAAAGGACACTAAAGTCAGCCACAGGTTATCTGTTTTAATTGATGACCCTGGTTGACAAGAAAATGCTGTATCTCACCTGTACATATGCTATACTTAGTTGTTGGATTATGCCCCCTTATTGCTTAGGTGCTGTTGGAATGTGAAAGAAACCACCATGTAATTGAATATGCTGTTGAAACTCTGTGAAACTGTCATGCAATTTTCAGGGAAAATGGGCCTATGTAAGTTTAAATGCAACCAATTTTTATGATTTTGATTAAAGCATTTTTTTAAAAAATTGTTTTCTAAGATCTGGTTTACAATAGATATCTTTGTAGGTGCGGAAGACAAATTATTTTTTCACAGAAACTGCATCAGTATCAGTCTTATGGGTCAAAAGTATAGTAAGAATGTACTAACATTGTAAGCTATTTAAGTCATTTGCTATATTCAGATAGTTGTCTTCATCTTAGCTACCTTTTCAAAAAGCCACCTGCAGATTACACTTTTACAAATTCACATTTGGCTCCACAGTACTGACTGCTCAAAGATTGAATCCATTTCTTTTATCTACTCCTCCTTCCTGCATTGCCCTTCAAGTTTCTTTGCTGGTGCTTTTTTCAAAACTTACTATTATTTCAGATTTGTACTTAGCGATCTCTTAGTTTTAGTCTTTGAGAGCAGCTTAAAAATTTTAACAAATACATCTTCGATCTGTGCCAACCATTGAATCGGCTTGCTATCAGTAGGCCAAGGGGTACACTAGGGGAAAAAACAGAATTCTAGGAATTCGAGGGTATTTGCTCAATTTCTTTGCCTCTCTGGGAAGTGCTAAAATAACAGAATCAATAAGCATTAAAAGCCTGCTAGGTGCAGGGAATATGAAGACTGAAATGAGACAGTTCCAATCAGGGAAGAGGTGTCCATAAATAAGCTTATGTGAAAATAAATACAAGGTACATTTTTGGAGTGAAGTTACTAGTAGCTGTGATAGGATTAAAAAGTTTATAAAGTATCCATTAGGCAGTAAAACTAAACCAAAAAAACCCCAAAGGAATTCTAAGAGGTAGAAGGTAAGGTTAGGGTAAATTCTAGGATGGGGAATAGCTAATGCAAGGTGGAGAGACAAGAGATGGACTATGACAAGAAATGAGGCCAGTTTGGCTGGGCCTTCGAGTGTATGATAAAGAAAAAGAGAAATATAATAAATTTGAAAAGGCAGGTTGGAGTCAAGGAAGGCTCCTGAAGTTCAACAGAGAAGTTTGTTTCTACTTCGGGCCCAGAGGTTATAGAGAACCACTGGTTCCTGAGAGGGGAAATGACACGGTCAGAGCACACGAGTAGTCATTTTGGCAGCTATCACGACCCTAACATTTCTTCTCTGATACTGTATCAAGTTACCTACCACAAATTGTAGGTTAAATTGTTGTTTTTGTGAGCATGGTGACATGTTCCCTTCTTGGTTCTTGATAACTAGTGTTTCAACTTAATAACTAATATGATACCTTTGATATGTTTTGAAGCATTTATTTTCCCCAAATATCTCAAGTAGGTTGGAGAGGTAGCAATTAAAACTTTCTCTAAGCCCAAGGCTCTCCCTACTAAACTTGGATTTTTGTTGTTTGTAGCGAAAGCACCAATGAATACAGATTAAACATATTTGAAGTCAAACACTATACAGGTTTAAACACATCCTTTAATATTGGGTACTTGGCTCTACTATTAGTAGATCACGTGATGTTTACCAAGAAGAGTTACAGCTGAAAACTAAGCATAGGGAGAAAATTAATCATCTGAAGCATCTTGAGTTTTCAGTGGTATTTCCGTCTCCGTTCATGTTCTGGAATTAGATGAAAAAAAAAAATAATTACTTTTTGTATTTATGCTAATTTGAAATAATACTTTTGGGGGGGGGCAGCTTTTCTGTAGTTTGAATATTTAAGGGTTTTAGTTGCCAAATATTTTTGACCAAGTCTTTAAGATGGGAAAATAAACTTATGTCCCATCTGGTCCAGTTTGCAACATCAGCCATTTTAACTAAAGGACATGGGGTCCAAGAAGAGTTGAATGCAAAATGGCAAGCTGTCAGATGGAAAATTAAATTTAAGAAAATGTGGCACTGGGGCAGCTAGGTGGCACAGTGGATAGAGCAACAGGTCTAGAGTCAGGATGACCTGACTCTAGGAGGACCAGATCCAATCTAGCCTCAGATACTTCCTAGCTCTAGGCAAGTCACTTTACTCCATTTGCCTATCCCTTGCCATTCTGTCTTAAAGAGTTGTTACTAAGATAAAAGTATGGGTTTAAAAAAAATAAACGTGGCACCTAGCAATATTAAAAGACCCACAGAAAATATACTCACTAAGCTCCTTGTAAGCGGCACAATAACTGAACAGGATATAACCAGCAAGCACCATAGTAACACCACCAATCCCACCTTTCTTCACATCAATGTACTTATTAAAATATGCATCATAACCTGAAGACAAAAGGTAGGCAAAGTTTATCATGGGATAGAACTCCTTCCTAAAACCAATTCACTCCATTTTTAAACACTAATGGGAAGAGCTTTTAAAGATCAAGGATAGGCCAGTCACTCCTGAAAGATTTCCATATTAGTAAAGATAAAAATAGATATGTTGTAAAATAGTAACAACAAACAATAGCTGGCATTTTTATGGAGCTTCACAAATGTTTCTCATACCTACTTCAAATTTCATTTTCTACATCTAAGCAGGGAAAATAAGCCATTTCCTATTAAGACTGACATTTTGAAAGAGATTTCCAAATAATCCACCAAATCGCCAAAACAGTGCAAGGCTTGGATTTGAGCCTTACTCCTACCTCTTAAAATCACTGGATTTAAAATTAGAAGAGACATACTCCCACCTTTTAATTTTGCAGATGAGAAAACAGGTCCAGAGTGGGATTGTCATTTGCCCAAGGCTACTCAGGAATTACAGTGGAGAGATCACTGTATTTGGAGTCAGGGAACCTGGATTTAAATCTTGGCTCTACTGTTTACCATCTGTGTAACCCCTGGGTAAGTCAGTGACTGTTCACGAGCCTGTTTCTTTACCTGTAGAAGGAGACTGTTGGACTGCTAACACATTCCATGAGTTTAGATGTTTTAAATCCACACAGTAGATTTCAGTAATGTACAAAGGGGCATGGTAAATAAATATATTCTATAGTCATATTAAAAGTGAAAAAAAAATTCCTTTAGAATTTAGGTCAACATTTTGTAGATTTAGCAAATATACAAATTCATAGGAAATTATAGTTAAACTGATTAAAAAAAGAATGAACTTACCTATTTGTGCAAATGAGTTCCTAATTACTCAGATTCATGTATGTAAATACAATCTATTGCCAAAACATCCACATGTAAAATGACTAATATATTCAGGCATAAGTATTTAAAAACCTTAAAATACAAACCTCTCCGAAAAGCATTAATAATCCCAGTAGGGGAAAAATCCCGCTTCATTATCCAGGCCGGTACCTGCTCCAGTCTGATATTTAGGAGTCTCTGCTCTTTAAGTGGTACTGACCAAAAAAAAGATAATTAAAAAAAAATCAAACTTGTTTATTTAACAGTACTTTTAGCATTACGAGGTCTTCTAGTTCTGTCACAAATCAAGCACCTAACAGAAAAATTACACTTTTAGTAAACATTTAAATAGAAGCTCCATAAGAAATTATGTATCTTTACAATGCCAAAGTTAAGAGAGTAAAACTAATTAGGATACTGCACCAACAATCAGCCAACCCTCTGATTTGAAAGGAGGTTTGGTATACACAAATGGTAAAACTTCACATTTTGCCTAGTTTTCATCTGTTTTTCTTTCATTGGGAGAAGACAAGCAGCTAGCAGTAATACTTTTGCGAAGTGTTTCTAAGCTTCCCTTTATTTTCAGCCTTTTTTTTTTTTGCTGTTTATACAGAGTATAAGGTGCAGAGAAACAAAAAAAGGACAGAGAAGATAGAAATTCAGTAAACTTACCCAAAAGGAAAAAACCCTGAAGTGTTTTAACTACAATCAAATCTCTGCTATATGGATCCCTAAGGCGACATGATTTTCCACATGGCAGTGGTTTAATTCTTTAAGCAACATACTTAGTGCTTGGCAAAAAATCTGGTGGATGGAAACATTTTTATATGTGCTTTCCCTTAAGAGTATTGTATACTTGGGGTAATTGGGAGGCTCAGTGGCTTGAGAGCCAGGCCTAGAGATGGGAGGTCCTGAGTTCAAATCTGCCCTCAGATACTTCAACCCTGGGCAAGTCATTTGGCCCTCATTGCCTAACCCTTACCAATCTTGGAACCAATACATAGTAGTGATTCTAAGGTGGAAGGTAAGTGTTTAAAAAAAAAAAAGGTACCATATAAGACAAAAAAATAACTTTCTCAAAGTCTGTTTGCTTATTTATAAATTGGAGCTTATGGCTGTAGTACCTAAAGCACAGGGATGTTGTGGGGCTTAAGTGAGAATGTATTTGAAGGTTTTGCAAACTTAGCTATTATGCTTTTCTAGTTTTAATTCTGATCTACATTGATAAGTTTACACTACTGTAAGACATTTCTTAGAATTGATAGGTTAAAACACAGGATCTATGAACTTAAAAGCTAGAAGGGACTTTAGATATCATTTAGTCCAAATCCTTCATTTTTCAGATGAGGAAGCCAAGACCTGAGTTTTGGTTAATGGTTAAGTTACTGATTCAAATTCACTTGTTTACAGACAGCAGGTAACAAAACCAGGGTTTTCATCCAGGTCCTCCAATTCCAAAACCACTTTTTTCTACTTTGCCATGATGCCCTACAAAACTTTGGACAAAATATGATTAACTTGGAGATTTGATGAGTCTCTGAAATTTGCCTTAACATTCCATAAATGATGACTTTCAGTTTGATTGCTATTTTAATATTTTTCTCCATTATGATGATTTACTTTTGTTGCTAAAACTTAAAACCTAAAATTATATGAACTAAAAATACTGATTTCTGAGTAATAGATTCTCTCAATTCTACAGTAATGGCCAGGACTCTAACATGTAATGTCTGCTGCCTTTGTTTCTACTCACAAGCTGCTGAAGAGAGCTCAAGGAAATTATGAACAGTCCTGATTGAATCCACTTCAAATTTATATTATTTCATCTGGACTCTCACTGCAGCAAAGCAAAAATTTTAATATCCCAATTAGTTGTCCCATTTAACACAGCAGCTATTCCTAACTTTTTTTAGACCTCTTAATACCTCCTACTTCCCCCTCTTCTCAGTGGGAGGGGGGGGGTCTTGCCTAAATATTTCATATTTAAAAATTGGGGCCATTAACAGACTATTCTCTTGTCCATTCTACATCTCACATCACTCAGATATCTTCTCCTACTCTCTTCTCCATTATCTACATTACATAAAGAAGTTCTTGCCAAGGCAAACTCATTATAGGTACCCTTGATCTCATTCTCATGAATCTTTAATCTCTTTCTTTATCCACAGGCCAGCACGTATCCACCCACCAGGGTGCTCATTCCTTAAAAAAAAAAAAAAACACCCACATCCTGTATCTCTCTCTTCCTTCATGGTTAAATTTCTTGAGAAAGTCAGCTACACTCAGTGCTATAATTCACTTTCTCTCCTCTCACTTGAGTCTAACCCCTCTACAATCTGGCTTCTGATATCGTTCTAACAAAACTGCTTTCCACAGTTCCTAATGATTTCTTAAGATTTCCTTTAAATTAAAAAAATATAAAGCTTTTCTCAGGCCTTTTCCTTCTTAACTTTTCTGTAGCATTTCATACTAATGATTATCTTTGCCTCCAGGACACATTCCTTTCTGGGTTTTCCGAATATATCTCTTTTGGTTGCTCCTACTCAGTCTCATTTATTATTACCATATACTCCAGGCTCTATCCTGGGCTTGTTTTCTCTTATTTGTTTATACTCTCACTTGGGGGTCTCATAGCCTCCAAGGGGTTTGGACATCTTTATATAGATGGTTTCCAGATCTAGAGATCCAGGCACCTACCTCCAGGCTCAAATCATTATCTTGAAAAGGCCATCCTCAGATATCTCAACTCACTTTCTTTCCTTCCTACCAATGTCTGCCCTTTTCCTGAACTTCTCTATTACTGCCAATGAAAGTGCCATTCTCCAAATCACCCAGGTTTATAATCTCAAGTGTTTTCCTTGGTCTTCATTTACATTTACCCCATATATCAAATCTGTTGCCAAATCTGGAATGGCAGGCCTTTTTTCTTCATTCTTATTTTTCTTCATTATTTTACTTAATATTCTAGATCTTTTGTTCCTCCAAATAATTTCCCTTTTATTTTATGTAGCAATCAATGTAAAGTATCTCTTTGGGAGTTTAATTGCTATAACATTAAATTGGCAAATTAATTTTGGTAATATTTTACTAATAATTCATATAAATTTTATAAACATCACCTTCATTTCTAAATATATCTCTTTCAGATTCTACTCAGTCTTCTCTTGTAACAAATAAAATTTTTAAAAAGGAAATTTTTGTGCATTTATTTCCCTCATCTAAAGGCAGCTGCATAATTTCCAGTTCCTTGAGACTTCAAAAAGTATGGTTCTAAACATTCTGGAGTATGTGGGACTCTTTATTAGTATGCCTTGGAGTATGTGCTTAACAGTGGGGTTCTCTTGGTCAGAATACCCAATAAAATTTTTATTTATGGGGTAGCTTAGTGGATTGAGAGCCAGGCCTAGAGATATGAGGTCCTGGGTTCAAATTTGACCAGACACTTCCCATTTGTGTGATCTTGGGCAAGTCACTTAATCTCCATTGCTTATATCTTCCCTTCTAATTCTCATTGCATTAATCCTGTTCATGCAAAAACATTTCCATTTCATGTTATTACATTTATTTATTTAATCTTTTATGATTGCTTCTCTCTCTTGCTTGGTAAAGAATTCTCCCCTGGGTATACTTGTGAAAGGTACTTGATTTAATTCTAATTTTTTAAAGTGGTGTGATCTTTTAATATCCACATCATTTAATATTTTGAGCTTATACTAATTGATATTTATAAGGATGGCTAGAAATCATTAGCTCTGGAGTGACTAAGTGAGTGGAGCTAAGTGACTTGCCTAGGGCCACGAAATTAGCAAGTATCAGAGGCAGGATTTAAACTAAGGTCTTCCTAACTTGAAGTCCAGTATTTTCTCTACTGCACCAGGAAGCTTCTCTAATAAAGGCATAAGAACAGCAATTCATCCAGGGCCTTTCCCTGTCATATATTGCCATGGTTTTTGGGTGGTACCAGTATGTAAGTTTTCTAAGAATAAGTCTAAATTTCCAATTTTAACTATTATTTAACACTTCTTAATAATTACACCCCAAAATCATATGAATATTTGCCAAAAACAAAGTATGTATTTTAGTAGCTACCCTTTTAAAAACAAATAAAAAAAGAAACCTTTACTCTCTTAGTAATCAATACTGTGTATTGGTTCGAAGGAGGAAGTGACTTGCCCTGGGTCACAAAGCTAAGAAGTGTGTAGGCCAGATTTAAACCCAGGACCTCCCTTCTCTAAACTAGGTGCTCAATCTACTGAGCCATCTAATTGCCCCCACTGTTACTTTTTACTAAAAGGAAGAGCATGCATTTAAATGAGAATACCTAGTACTTAATGTATCTGATCGTTTTCAATGCTTCTTTACAATTAAGTACCCTTTTGGATTAACTTGCTGGCAAAGAGCTCAATGTATACTGCAAGTTTTTTTACTTAGGAAAAAAGACAAAATGTTTGCCAAACCTCATCTTGCAAGGGGCATGTGCAAAATTTAATCTTAAAACAACATTTTTTTTAGTTGAAACAATTAAAAAAATTATTTACTTAGAATATTTTCCCATGGTTACATGATTCATGTTCTTTCCCTTCTCTCTTTCTTCCCCACTCTTGGAGCTGACAAGCAATTCCACCGGGTTATACAAGTATCATAAAACAACATTTATTTAAAAGATCGTAAAGAGGGGGCAGCTGGGTAGCTCAGTGGATTGAGAGCTAGGCCTGGAGATGGGAGGTCCTAGGTTCAAATTTGGCCTCAGACACTTCTTAGCTGTGTGACCCTGGGCAAGTCACTTGACCCCCATTGCCTAGCCCTTACCACTCTTCTGCCTTGGAGCCAATACACAGTATTGACTCCAAGATGGAAGATAAGGGTTAAAAAAAAAAAAGATGGTAAAGAGTAATCAATTGGTCAAGCCCAGTTCTAGACTGGCAATTTAAAATCCAGTAATTCTAATTTTCTGATTACTTTATTCATTTAAATAAACCATGACCAATGGGAACACTTTTTTATTAAGCTGTTTTGCACATTCTTCCCAATACCATGTAAGATGAAAGGAATGCTGCCCAAAATTTATAAAATTTACACTTAATTCAACATTTGTTAAGACTTGCTAGTATGGGGCACTTTGCCAGGTACCGGAAACAAAAAGATGGGAATGTAAACTCATGAAAATTACAGTTTAAGGGAAGGGAGTGGGAAGATACACACCAATAAGTAAGATTAGAAGGGAAGATAGGATGACAAAATGTTTAAGGGAGATAGAGCTCACTTTCCACATATATGTAATTCTCTAACACAATGGCAATAAATTAGAATGTTTCCTAAATCTAATGCAAAGAAATAGGGATAGATTTATTATTATAGGGAAGGAAATTACACGACAAAAAGCAGCAGATTTAAAGCTCAAAAGAGACCAAAAAATCCAAGGTTATTGTCCAAATTGGACATTATTATGTCGGACAAAATTATATTGGAATTTTGTGGCACTAAATACGAATTCCCGCCCCGAAATGTTACTTAGCTGCAGCTTGTCTCCTGTAATACAGACATTTCTGTTACCAACTATGATAAGATCACGATCTTTGATAATTTCTCCCAGTGTCTGACCATTCCTAAACTTACGCTTCATTCTCTCAATGACCTCTAAACCCTTTATTCCTCAGTACTTTCTTGGGCCACCACTCTGCCTGCCAACACTTTTCTCTTCCTAACCCTTGACCTTTTGGTGATTCAGTTCAGCTGTCTCCTGTCCTCCCGTGCTTGCCTCTGCCTCTGCCCCCGCCCCTCGGGCCTAGGCCTGGAAGCTTGAACCTGAAGTCTCAGAAGGGGCCACGACTCCGGGCCCACTAGTTCCACCCTGGCCCGAGTCCCCCGGCCCGTAGAATTTCCCATGCACGGCGGCTCCGCGGCGAAGCCCGGGCTCCTGCAGGCCTTGGCCGAGTCCTTGAGCAGAGGACAGCGGCGGCCGCCGGGCCTCTTCCCCTCGCGTGTTCCCTACAACCTTCAGCATCCCTCGGCCGGCTCGAGACCTGGCTCTGCCTGCCTTCCCTCAGCCCCAGGCAGGGCATCTCTTTCCAAAATCCAGGATCCATCACTCACCGTTTGACCCCATCTCACTACCTTAGAGTCGGACAAGTCCAGGACGCTGCGCGAGGACTGCTGGGAAAGAGGGTCGGAAGGAGACGCAGAAGAGAGCAAAGGCTTATGGGAGGCAGGTCCAAGACTGTAGAAGCAGGGCGGGGAAGACGCCATAGTGGGGAGGGAAGGCAAGGGAATGAGGTTGTTCCGCCCCACGGGGCGGGGTTAAAGTTCAGAGGCTTTTCTAATTCGAATCAGAGGAACTTTAACCTCTTGCTTTCCGTCTGTTGAAAGGAAAAATCAAGACTTTTTAAGCGCCAACGTGGATACTAAATACCCCTTCCGCATTTTTTTGATCTTCACAACAACCTGGAGAGGAAGCTGTAATTATTATTCTCATTTTAGGGTTGAGGAAATTGAGGCTTAAGTGACTTTTCCAAGGCCACATAGCTAACATGTGGCTGAGGCTGAATTTGAATTTAGGTTTTCCTGAGCAGCTTGCAGTGGATAGAGTGCTTCATCTTCATGAGTTCAAATCTGCCCTCTGACACCTACTAGTTGTGTGTTCCCCGCCAAGTCACTTTACCTCAGTTTTCTCATCTGTAAAATGATCTGCAGAAGGATCCTGTATTTTTGTCAAGAAAATACCAAATGGGTTTTGGTTTTCTATGAGTTTTTTCTTAGAACAATGACCTATGTGGAAGTATGTTTTGCATGATTACAAGCATATAATCCAGATCAAATTGCTTACCACCTCCAAGAAAGGGGAGGGAAGAGAGTTTGGATCTTATAATTTGGGGAAAAGTATGCTGAACATTGTTATTACATGTAATTGGGAAAATAAGATATCTTAAAAAAAAAGAAAGAAAGAAAACTCCGAGTGGGGTCATGAAGAGTTGGATGGAACTGACTGACCATAGCTTCTGGACTAGGCCCAAGACTAGAGGAAAGAGAAGGCTAAGAAAAAAGATTATAATACCAGAGTAGAAGAAGGAACTTCAGAAGTGATCTAGATTAGGGATTCTTGAAAAAAAATTTTTGTTTTTTTTTTTAACATTCATTTAAAGAATTTTGACTTCCAAATTTTCTCTCTCTGAGCCCACCCCACCCCATTGGAGACAACCAATATGATATCTATTACACATGGATGAAGCCATGGAAAACATTTCTATATTAGCTATATTGCAACAACAACTACAACAAAGGCAAGAAAAATAAAGTGAAAAAATATGCTTCATTCTGCCCTCAGAGTTCATCAGTTCTCTCTCTGGAGATGGTTAGCATTTTTCATTATGATAAACCAGGGATCCTTGATCTTTTGTGTATGGTGCATTCTTTTGACAGTCTGGTAAATCCTGTGAACTCTTCCCCATTAATTTTTTTTAAAGTATGGAATAAAAGACATAGGATCATAAAGGATGCCTTTTTTCTTTGTTATCAAAATATAATGATCAGAATATTAAAATGAGTCTAATAGTAAATAGTTATCAGAATATTAAAACAAATCTAGACAATCCTCATTTTATAAGTGAGGAACCTGAGGCATAGAGGGGGTAAATAATTTCCTCAAGGTTACACAGTGGCAGGCAGACAGACTCAAGTCCAGTGTGCTTTCCACTGATGCAGGAGGAGAAAGAGAAGGCATAATGGTGGTCTTATTTATCCCATTTTGGGCCCAGAGAGATGACTCTGTGGGGCGAATCATCCCACAACACCTGCCTTGCTAGCTACTGTGTGAGCTTGAGCAAGTTAACTTCTGACATTGCCACCATCTTGGTGCATGCAGGGCCTCACCTCACCTCACCTCACACCTAAACTACTGGGTGGGGGGATCTGCCTGTCTCAAATCTCTCCCCACTCTAGACCTTCTTTCACTCAGCTATCTGATTAATCTTCCTTAAAGCACAACTGTTAGCTAGTCAATAAATTTCAATAGCTTCTCATCACCTTCAGGATCAAATAGAAAATCTTCTCTTTGGCCTTCAAAGCCCTTCAGAATCTGATTCTTCTCTTTCACCTTTTTATGCCTTTATCCCCAAATTGAACTCTGTAATCTCGTGACATTGACCACCTGGCTCTTCTTCACCACGATTCCCATTTCCCTCCTCTGGGCATTTTCACAGGCTGTGCTCCCCTTGCCTGGAACACTCTCTCTTCATCTTTGCCTCCTGGCTTCCTTCGAGTCCTAGATAAAATCCTACCTCTTATATTATAAACCGAGGCATGACCTCTATGGAACACCCAGAGGGAATGAGCCAAGCACGGGCCTGTCCCTCTGTCCCCAGGAGGAAGATAACCCGAGAGACATCACTTAATGCTCAAGCCCTAGGAGATGGCAGTCTCTCTTTCCACTTGAGAGGCACAATCCCTTTAAAATCAAGATAATCTTTATTAAGCAAGAACCAAATAGGCACTTGGAAGGATTTAGCCTAATGCTGAAAATCTCAAAGCTCCAGATAGTAAGCAGTGACATACAGAATTCTAAAAATGGAAGAGAGAAAAGGGGCTGGAGGGGGACAGATCCAGGGAGGGATCCAGGGTAGAGAGTACCAGGAATGGGGAATGATAGATTGAAATGCTGGGGGAGAGAGTAAAGGTTCCAGGAGCAAAGACAAATGCTCTTTGGTACAGTAGTATAGATGTTCCAGTGTGAAATAACTCTGCCTCAAGGTTTCAGCAATACAATGGCCAGCTGAGTCTTCAGGACCAGTATTCCCTAGTTGAGGCCAAGTTATAACAGTTAAACAGTTAAAAATAATTTAGACTGACAGAGCTGTCTGCCTATTAGAATATTCTTGTGGGCCCAACTTGTGCCATCCTAGGGACTCAGAGGGCTGGTATGAGAAGGTCTCCAGAGTCACTGACCCTGTTGAGGTATTCCTGGTCATTCTCAGGCTTGTGAACTTTTTAAGCCATTCTTTGTACTTATTAATTCAATCAGCCTCACACAACTTTATCATCTACAGAGTTGGTAAGTCCAGCAAATTAAGATAATTAACATACATATTTTCACTCTTAATTCTTCTCTCTTTGATAATCTCCATTTTATCCTGAATATATTTGTACACAGAGTGGCTATTTGTATATTGTGTCCCCCTTTAGCTTGTGAGCTCCTTGAGGACAGGGTTTGACTGTCTTTTGCTTTTTTTTGGTACTTAACATAAAGCATGGCACATAATATAAGCTTTAAAAATGATTGTAGAGGGGGCAGCTGGGTAGCTGGGTAGCTCAGTGTGTTGAGAGCTAAGCCTAGAGACGGGAGGTCCTAGGTTCAAATCTGGCCTCAGACACTTCCCAGCTGTTGTGTGACCCTGGGCAAGTCACTTGATCCCCATTGCCTAGCCCTTACCACTCTTCTGCCTTGGAGTCAATGACTCCAAGATGGAAGGTAAGGGTTTAAAAAAAATGATTGTAGATTAGATTTAACAACCTTTCAACCTCCCCCATTTCCTCATTTGTAAAATGGGGTTAATAATAGAAACTACCTCATAGTACCGTGATGGTGAACCTTTTAGAGATGGAGTGCTGGGCTCTACCCTCTCAGTGCCCTCTGGTGCTCCCCCCCTCTTCCCATGTGCAGTGCCCTTCCCCTTCTTGTACACAAGGGAGGGAGGAAGCTCTCCCATTGGCTGCTGGGCAGAGGGGTGGGGGATGTGAAAAATATTGTCAGGCATGGTGGATATGGGGAGGGAAGGGAGCAATTGTGCACAAACCCCTATGCCTTTCTAGTAACAAACTCTGGGGGTGGAAGACAGCTGAGTGCCAACAGAGAGTGCTCTGTGTGCTATCTTTGGCATCTGTGCCACAGGTTCACCATTACTGTCATAGTGTATTGAGGATTAAAGAGCCAATACATATGAACTGCTTTACAAACTTTAAAGAAGTATATGTATATATATACATACATATATATGTATATACACACACACACACACACACACATTAGCTATTTTTGTTTTTATTACTTGTTCAAAAAAATATTGCTTAGCCTGAGATACTTATATACCTTAGTTTAATTAGTAGTAGTAGTAATAATATGAATTATCCCAAAGCATTGAGTATTAAAGAGTGATAAACAAGTGTTAGGATGGGGCAGGAGATTTGGAATTCTGAGGATGACTGACAGAAGTGGAGTGACAGTTGAAGGAGCAAGGGCTTATGGGACAACTAGTGGGTGGCTGAGAGGATACTGGGGAATCCAGTTCTTCTGCCTTGGGACCTGAAGCTGAAAAGTCCAGTTTCTTGAGGCTGAAGCATTACTGAAGTCACCTGAGAAGACCCTGCTTCTTTCTCCAAGTTTGTTGTTCTCTTACCAGTTATCCAACTATTGCTTTCCTTCACCTTCAAAACATCTTATACCCCTGAGGGGAGCTGATTGGATTCTCAAATCAGAGCACAGCTCCCTACCTCCCTGCCACCTTGAATTACTTCTTTCTTATTTTCTTTACGACATACTAATATTTAAGTCAATAGAAGGGGCTATTTAGCTGGGAAGGGGAGGAGAAATCTGTGGGTACTGTTACAAGGCCCATTGGACCACAAACTGTGTAGGAATTTGACAGGGCTACCTGCACCCACTCCCCTCAACTGCATTTTACTTAATCATCATTAATAAATCCCTCAAAAGCAGTCAGATTTCTGTACTGACTTTTAATCATAGTAGGAAGGGTGCTTCAAGAAACTGGGGACAGGTCTCAGGCTTGAGACCAGTCCCTCTGTGGTGGGGCTAAGATAAGGCCTGCCACTAATCCTTTTTGAGGAAAGGGCATAGAAACTTTTCCTGTAGTGAGGCTGACTGGGGAAAGTGGCATCTATCCCCTCAGACATTTTATCGAGGGGCTTCAAGTGGTAAAAACGGATTGCCTGTTATCATTTGAGCGAGAGAAGGGGCTGCCATTCCTTCTCTCACATAGGCATTCCTTCACCCCCTGTTCCTGCTCTCATAATCCACACAATACCTCACTGGGATAGCATCTTGATCAGTGATCCAAAACCATTTTATTAGAATTAACAAGAAGATCCAATATTTTTACACAAGATAATGACGTCCTCAGACTGTTTCTAACTGGACTCCAACAGAAAGAGATGAGAACATTATAACAGATATTAAAAAGCTGTTGGCTTATTTCTACATTCATGGCTTTTTCACATATTAAAAATACTAAAATAGAGCCAAGTATAGTGAGAATGCTAAAACATTTAATGTCCACATGGAAAATCATTCTCTGCTTAAAACATGCCCCCGACACGATAATGTCATGTACAATGGATATAAAATGTGTCATCATTCAAGGAGACAAGTTAAACCTGTTATGGTTCTGCCTCCCCTTAAACTCATTAACTACCCTTTTATGTAGAACTGAGTAAGGCTTCCAAGTCAAAGAATGATGTTTAAATGTTTTATTAATCACATGCTGTACCTGGATGCCACCAAGCTACATGACTTCACTGAAAAACACATTAAAAATCCCTTTATCTTATGGAATCTTTTTCAAATGACATCAAAATATCACTTAGAGTCAATAAGCGTAAATCTTTTCATGTTTTCCAAGTTAAACAAAGGACTCAAGACATTGAATCTGAAGGTCAAAGTTTACCAGAGGACTAAAGTGATATTGACAAATGCCTTGACCTCCTCCAAATAAGACACCCAGCGTACTGCTATACATAAGGGACTAAACTGTGACTGTGAGTATGTCAAGATATTGGCATCCTGAAATCACCACAAGTAGATTGGCCATGCACTGGCTTTTTCCTCCTTCTGTATCCTCAGCATTTAGCACAGTGCCTGGCATATTCATTGTGATCCTTCATCTCAAAGCGGATTGATGCTATAAAGGAATGATTTCTTGACTTACAGATGAATTGGGTTTAATTGAGGCAGATTTGCACAAAGTGGCCCCTCACTCATTCTTCCAGAGTCATCCAAGTCCAGTGGCAAGACAAAAGTCAGGAAAACTGGCAATGGCCCAGGATGCAGTTGATGACCATGGCATCTTCCATGTCTCATCAAGTTGGAAGCACTCAACAACATCAGCTTCAGCCATCTTCATGGCAGTTGGAACAAAATGTTCTCATCTATCCATTGTGCCAAGGGAAGTAAGTCTTCACATGCTTGAAGTAGACATCCCCTAAGTCACATAGTCAATTACTCTCAACCTGGTTTGGCATATCTGCTCGGATGGTCTTACCAGTGTGTGAAGCTACAGCTTCTTGGAGTCCCAGATGGGAGCTGGGTGACAGGTACACACCTGAAAAGGTCTTAGTAAGCCCTCACACCATAGGTAAACCTTCACGAACACCCCATACACCTTTATTAGCTTTAATATTAGCTTTAATATTCTCTCAAGAGACTGATTTTTGGGTAAGAATATGAGTTTATTGATTTATCAGGTTTATTGGGTAGGCCAGCATCATAATCAGTAAAGTGAATTAGGACTTCATGGCTTTCTTGGAACCACCTTAGCTGGATCACCCAGCTCAATAAATAGATTTTTAGGAGCTCATTATTCAGCCTCTCTCTTGACCATCCCAAGACATCTTTAACTGGTCATAGCTAATTAAGAGGAGGTTCATCAACCTCCCCATTCCCATAGGTGGACAGGGCACATACACAGGAAAAGAACCCTGTCCCCCTCATCCATGCATTATCTATCTATCTATCTATCTATCTATCTATCTATCTATCTATCTATCTATCTATCTATGTATCTATCTGTCTGTCTTTTTAACCCTTTCCTTCCATCTTAGAATCAATACCAAGTATTGATTCCAAAGCAGAAGAGAGGTAAGGCCTAGGCAATGGGGGTTAAGTGACTTGCCCAGAGTCACACAGTTGGGAAGTATCCGATGCCAGATTGGATCTGAGGACATAATACTATTCTTAAAGTACATTTTTGTTACTGGACATTAATGGACATTAAGAGATATGTAAAGTGACCTAACAAAATCTATCCAAAATTAATGAGACAGGATCCATCATTCTAAAGCAGTTAGAAAGATTGACACTTCATCAAAATGGAGAAAGAAGATTGATAGGTGTTTTCAGAACACATGATAAACTGATGAGAACCTTACAGAAACACTTTCCAAATAGACACACATTATTTCATTGAGCACTAGTGAAGTTTGACAGTCAGTCTACATGAAAGAATTTGTAGAATGTAACCTAAAATGGTTTGTCCATGAATGGATGGAACCTATAAAAAGGCTTAGATCTCCAAGTGACATCAAAAGGTCTTACATGGAAGTCATCTGTGTTGACCTCAACCAACAATCTGTCAATAGATGTTGAAAAAATGGCTGAATTACACAGATTTATTTTATAGAAACAGAAGGGTTTGTGAAAGGAATTTTTGTCAGGTCATCACAATCAGAAATTTTGTTTTTGTTTAGTTGTTTCCAACTCTTTGTGACCCTATTTGGAATTTTCTTGGCAAATCTACTGGAGTGGTTTGCCATTTCCTTCTCTAACTCATTTTACAGATGAGGAAGCTGAGGCAAACGGAGTTAAATGATTTTCCTAGGGTCACAAAGCTAGTGTCTGAAGCCTATTTTGAACTCAGGTCTTCCTGACCCTCAGTGTTCTGCCTACTTCACCACCTACCTGCCTTTTAATTATTATTACCAACAATTAATAATAATAATAAATGAAGAGTCTGAGGCTCAGAAAGTTTTGGTGACTTACCCAGTATGACCTAGATAGTAAGTATCAGATGCAAGGGTTTGAAATAATTTCTCAATATACATAGACACAGATGGAAAATTAAGGCTACATTCTATCTTAATGTGAGACCAGGCTACAATATGTATCTGATCAGCTGTGGGAAGCAGATCCAAGGGGTTCATGGATAATAGAGATGACATGCCAACACTTCCAGGATTCTAGAGAGTCCTCTGGCAGCTGGGGTCACTTCTGGTTTTTGAGAGACACTGTCTATGGTGTTCCCTTCTATTTTCTCTTTTGTTCCTGGGTTTTGGGGATGGAGAGGCTAAGGATCTTAGCAGATCTCTTCACAATCATTGTCGAGGTCAGCATTTTTCCAGGGAGCTTCCTTTTTTCCAGCAGGATAGAGTCTGAAGGCATAGTTCTCCAAATGTAGTTAGTTCTTCAGCAGACAGCATAGAGTTAAAAAGAAAAAAAAAGAAGAAAAAGGAAACGAAATCTCTGTATAAATTGAATCTGGCTCTCCCAGTCCTGCAAAAGCACTTTGAGGGCTCAATTCAGCTTGCAGATGAGGTGTTTTTGATGGGCTGGGAAGAATTCCCATCGACAAGTCTTTCCCCCTTCTCTGTTGTTAATGAAACAGTTTGCGCGTTTAACGATAAGCAGAAACCAGCAGGTGTCAGCCTTGGTTAGCAGAACTATTCATCTGGAAGCAATTTGCAGCTTGTCCGGATCTCCAGGGACTTTTTTTTTTTTTTGGTAAGGTCTAGTTTTGTCAGAACAGAAGGCTTAATTGTTATTTGGAGGCCAAACACCAAAACAAAAGGCCAGGTTGAAAATAATGCAGTAGCCCCCCAAAGACCTCACTGAACTAAGAGTTTCTAGAATTTGTTGTTCATCCTTCAAGAGGAAAACAGTGGAGGAGAAGGGAAAAAGAAGGGAGAATCAGCCCAGCAGCCCAAGCACCGGTCCACTGGTACTGATGCAAAATGCATCACCAGAGATAGCATTTCTAGCTAATTATTTCATTTACTTCACATTAAGAATTCATTAAAGAAAATGATTGCAATTCAAATTCCCGATGAAAATGAGCAAAAATTCCTTTTCCTTGACATTTGTTTCATTGTAATGCTTCATTTCATTTGGCTTATTCTTTAAGAGAAGAAAGGGGAAAAAAGTTCCCATGGCAGGCTTCAGATGGCATATTTTTCTTGTGCTGCCAGAATATTCATCTGAAGCTCTGACAAGTTCAAGGAGAAGGGTACACTGCCGATGTAGGAGGCATTGTTCCTGTAGTACTTGCTGAAATATTGTGGCTTCTGGGGTAAGATTCTCTGATTTGGACTGGCAAAGGACTCCAAAGAACAGAGGCTAGCCCCAAAGCTGTTGCCATTCTGGTTTCTGTGGCACTGAAGAGCTATTCTCATTAACGGTTAAAGGCTAGCACAGATTGCCTCTTATTAGGGACATGGACCAGACTTTGAGTATCCCAGAAGCAGGCACTGATTCCAATGACCAAAGGAATGATTTGGATTAGGTAACCACATTAAATCATCAGTGCCTTCCTCATTTCTCAGACTGTCCACAACGTGCTAGTTTCTGAACTCTAAATCATTGCCCTTCCCCTCTCCATCCCTACCACCCATTTGCGTTGTCTACTCCTGCTCATGTGGTCTGCAAAATGCCACTGGATGGAGATATAAAACCATGCATGCTTGACCCGTTACAAATTTATACTATTTTCTTTTTAAAACGCTTTCCTTCCATTTTATTGGCATCAAGGGAGAAGAGAAGTAAGAGCTAGGCAATTAGGGATAAGTGACTTGTCCAGAGTCACATAGCTATAAAGTGTCTGAGGTCACATTCGAACCTAGGACCTCTTGTCTCTAGGGCTGGCTTTCTATCCACTGAGCCACCTTGCTGCTTTCCTGCTTTTTCTTTTATACCTATGGGAGGTGGGGGGAGGAATGGAATAACATTCATGTGGTCAGAAGCTGTACCAGGTCTTAGGATAAACACTTTATTTATTTATTTATTTAAAATATTTTTCCATGGTTACACGATTCATGTTCTCTCCCTCCCCTCTTCCCTCCCCCCTCCTGGAGCTGACAAGCAATTCCACTGGGTTATCCATGTGTTATCACTTGAAACCTATTGCCATAGTAATAGAGTAATCTTTTACAACCCAAATACCAAATCATACACCGATATAAATAAGTGATTAATTATATGTTTTTCTTCCGCTTTTCTACTCCTGCAGTTCTTTCCTTCAATGTGGATAGCATTCTTTCTCATGAGTCCCTCAGGGATGTCCTGGATCATTGCTTTGCTTTTCGTAGCAAAGTCAATTACATTTGATCATCCCACAATGTTTCACTCTCTGTATATAGGGTTCTCCTGGTTCTGTTCATTTCACTCTGCATCAGTTCATGGAGGTCTTTCCAGTTCTTATAGAAATCAGGCAGTTCATCATTCCTTACAGCACAATAGTATTCTATCACCATCACTTACTATAACTTATTCAGCCATTCCCCAATTGAAGGACATCCTCTCAATTTCGAATTCTTTGCCACCACAAAGAGCACAACTATGAACATTTTTGTACAAGTGTTTCTCCCTATTATCTCTTTGGGATAAAAACCCAGCAGAGGTATGACTGGATCAAAGGGTTTGCATTTTTTTAAAGCCCTTTGTGCATAATTCCAAATTGCCTTCCAGAATGGATGGACCAATTCACAACTCCACCAGCAATGCATTAGTGCCCCAATTTTGATACATCCCCCCCTACATTTATTATTATTATTATTATTATTATTATTATTTTCTTCACTGTCATATTGGCCAATCTGCTAGGTATGAGGTGGTACCTCAGAGTTGTTTTGATTTGCATTTGCATTTCTCTAATCAGGAGAGATTTAGAACACTTTTTCATGTGACTATTGATAGTTTTGATTTCTTTATCTGAAAATGGCCTATTCATACCAGATAAGCACTTAAAAAATTATATCATCTAAGAATCCCAGCAACCCAGCCGGATAGATGCTCTTACCGTCTCCATCTTACAGTTAAGGAAATTGAGGCATATGGGGGTGAAATGACTTGCCCAGGATCATATATCTAGAATTGTCTGAAGCTGGGTTTGAACTCAAGTCTTCCTGACAGATCTAGAGCTCTATCTACTGTACCTTGCTTGTAGATTGATTAAGTTTCAATTAGACTTTCATGTTTCTTGACAATCCTTTTATTCATTTCTCATTTATTTCCCTCTTACAGTCTATATAACAGTTGTTTTAGGTCATAAAAACACACAATTTGTCTTCTTTCTTCATGTCCCCAATCCCATCTAAATTTTTCTCAGTTGGCAGAGATTTAGAACTTGATAGCATGGGAGCAGCTAATACTTCCTAGCTGTGTGACCTTGGGCAATTTACATAATCCCTATTGCCTACCTCTTACCACTCTTCTGCCCTGGAACTGATTCTCAGTATTGATTCTAAGACTGAAGGTAAGGGTTAAAAAAAAAAAAAGACAATTAGATCCAACCGTTCTGGAGGGCAATTTGGAACTATGTCCAAAGGGCACTAAGAGACTGCCTGCCCTTTGATCCAGCCATAGCACTGCTGGATTTGTGCCCCAAAGAGATAATAAGGAAAAAGACTTGTACAAGAATATTCATAGCTGTGCTCTTTGTGGTAGCAAAAAATTAGAAAATGAGGGACTGCCCTTCAATTGGCTGAACAAACTGTGGTATATGTTGGTGATGGTATACTATTGTGCTCAAAGGAATAATAAAGTGGAGGAATTCCATGGGGACTGGAACAACCTCTAGGAAGTGATGCAGAGCAAAAGGAGCAGAACCAGGAGAACACTGTACACAGATATAGATACACTGTGGTACAATCAAATGTCATGGACTTCTCTGTTAGTGGCAATGCAATGATGCTGAACAGCCCGGAGGGATCTATGAGAAAAACTACTATCCACATTCAGAGGAAGAACTGTGGGAGTAGAAACACAGAAGAAAAACAACTGCTTGACTCCATGGGTCAAGGGGATATGGCTGGGATGTAGACTCTAAATGATTATCCTAGTGCAAATATCAACAATACGGAAATAGGTCTTTATCAGTGATACATGTTGAACCCAGAGGAATTGTGTGTCAGCTTTGAGAAGAGGTGGGAGGGACAGAATATGATTCTTGTAACCAAGGAATAATGTTCTAAATTGACTAAAAAAAATTAAAAAAAGACAATTAGATAGCATGTTAGAGGTCCTCTAATCCAATTCTATTTTAAAGATGACAGCCAAGATTTGAACCCAAGTGCTTTCGTTACAAATTTAGAATTTTTTCTAAGTATCCCACATTGTTTCTAGGCAGGTAGATAGCTCAGGCTTAGAATCAGGAGGACCTGAGTTCAAATCTTGGCCTCAAGACACTTTTTAACTGTGTTACTCTGGACAAGGCACTCACTTTATCTCTGTCTATGAGGCAGCTAAGTGGTTCATTAGATAGGGTTCTGGGACTGGCCTCAGAAGACCTGAATTCAAATGTAGTCTCAGACACCTACTAGCTGTGTGACCCTGGGCAAATCTCCTGCTTGCCTTAATCCACTGGAGAAGGAAATGGTAAACCATTCCATGATACTTGCCAAGCAAACCCAATAGAAGGCATTGGCATGCTATGGTCCATGGGGCCATGAAGAATCAGATATGATTGAACAACAATATATTGCTTTTAAGCCCTGTTCCCATTTTGCTAATAATCATGGTCATTTGATATATGTTCCTTCTGCAATATTAGCTTTTATATTATTATGTAACTAATTTTACTATTCCCTTATCTGTCAGCCTCAAAGGAAGAATTCCCACTCATTCCAGATGCCAGCCTCTGCATTAGCGTACATCTTTTTCCATTTTCTAAGGGACTATACTTGTTCCCTCCTTCTCTAGCACCTTTCTCTTTCTTTTTTAAATGGATTCAGATCTCTCTTATTATGGAAATACCTTCCCTTTCCTTCTCTACCAAGGACTTCAGCTAGAAGTGCCCTTCATGCCCTCTTCTGAACTACTTTTCTTGTTATTGTCTTTGCCACTCCTTTAATACATCATCTAGGGTATTTTATTTTATAGGTATCATAATGGCTAGAGACCTGGGTTCAAATTCTGCTTCTGACTCATACTGAAGATGTGATCTTGGACACAGGTCACTTATCTCAGTAAGATTCCTTGATTACCCAGTGCCCAAGATTCTAATTTCACAACTGGGCAATATGTATGCCTGGGGAGAGGGAATTTCCTCACTGGGATTTTACTTTTTTTTTTTAAACCCTTACCTTCCATCTTGTAATCAATACTGTGTATTGGTTCCAAGGCAAAAAGAGTTGTAAGGGCTAGGCAATGGGGGTTAAATGACTTGCCCAGAGTCACACAGCTGGGACCCTCCTCCCCACCCCAGCAGCTGACACGCAATTCCACTGGGTTTTACATGTGTAAATCAAGACCTATTTCCATATTATTATATTTGCACTAGGGTGATCATTTAGAATCTACATCCCAATTATATCCCCTCAAACCATGTATTCAAGCAGTTGTTTTTCTACTCCCACAGATCTTCTCATAAGTCCTTCAGAATTGTCCTGGATCATTGCATTGCCACTAATGGAGAAGTCCATTACATTTGATTGTACCACAGTGTATCAGTCTCTGTGTACAATGTTCTCCTGGTTCTGCTCCTTTTGCTCTGCATCAATTCCTGGAGGTTGTTACAGTTTACATGGATTTCCTCCACTTTATTATTCCTTTGAGCACAATAGTATACCATCACCAACATATACCACAATTGTTCAGCCATTCTCCAATTGAAGGGCATCCCCTCATTTTCCAGTTTTTGGCCACCACAAAGAGCGCAGCTATGAATATTCTTGTACATGTCTTTTTCCTTATGATGTCTTTGGGATACAAACCCAGCAGTGCTATGGCTGGATCAAAGGGCAGACAGTCTTTTAGTGCCCTTTGGGCATAGTTCATTTGGGATTTTCTTTGGCAGAGATACTGGAGTGGTTTGTCTTTTCCTTCTCTAACTTATTTGGCAGATGAGGGAACTAACACAAACAGGGTAAAGTGACATGCCCAGGATCACACAGTGAGTGAGGTCAGATTTGAACTCAGAAAGGTGAGAAAGTCTGTCTGACTCCAAGTCTAGCACAACACTGCACCACCTAGCTGCCTCCCCATCCTACCGGAACCTCTACTGACTCTGAATGTCTGTAAGCATTTGACAGTCCATCTGCTTCCCCATTTAATCATAGCCTTGAATCACTACTGAACAGTTTCATGTGTGTATATGCCTTTTCCCTTCACATAGAATCCTCTGTTCCCTGAGGTAGCAACAGTCCTTTTTTTCTTTTCTTTTCAACTATGTAGAGTCTACACCATTTACTACCAGCATGAGTGTACACCTGGAGCCTAGGAAATACTTGAGTCACTGTTTGGTCTCTCTTGTCTCTCTGGGTATTTTTAGTTTAAACCCTTACCTTCCTTTTTAGAATCAATACTGTGTTTTGGTTCCAAGGCAGAAGGGCAGTAAGAGCTGGGCAATGGGGGTTAAGGGATTTGCCCAGGGTCACAACACTATATACTAGGTATACTCTAGACATACTTAAAAATCCTTATCTTTCATCTTAGAATGAGTATAATGAATTGGTTCTAAGGCAGAAGGGCTAGGCAATGAGGGCTAATGACTTGCCCAGGGTCACATAGCTAGGAAGTGTCTGAGAGCAGATTTGAATCCAGGACCTCCCATCTCCATCTGCCTCTCTATTCACTGAGCCACCTAGATACCCCTGTGAGCATTTTTCATTGTTAAATGTAGAAAAACTCCAGTCCCTGGAATCTCTTGTTCCTTTTTCTCCTCTAGGATGTCTTAGAAGAGTTTAGAAACCTCCTCACTCATTTCCTTGGGCCTCCTGGCTGCTTTCTTGGCTGTGTGTCACTCCTTTGTGTCCAGTAGAGGGCAGGGGAGGTAGGATAATGGCGCCACTCGACCAAACCAATTTCTGAACATGAAATTGTTCAAGCACCAAATTGCTGGAACTGGCCTTTCTAATTATCTCTCTGGAAATCGCCTGTAGCAGGATGTTGTGGTTACATAAGTTTCCCAGATTACAACTCCCTTAGTCCCCAGTCTATCTCACCTCTGTCTTAGCGTGACCAGTGCAGCTGACTGATTCTACTAAAAAGCGACAGATGAGCCACATTTGGCCACAGAGGCCACAGTTTGTCCTAAGACATCTCTCTGAAGAACCATGCTCAGGGGAATACCATGGGTCCAGCCAAAGCAAAGGGAGAGGGGAGGAAGGAAGTGGCTGCATCTCTACTCTCTTCTTCCTCCTCCCTCTAGCCCCCCTTTTCTGAAAATCTTAAGGGGTTGAAATAAGCACCTGCCCTTAAGAAGGAGTTCCAGATGGTCGTTAGACATCATATCCTGTAGATCCAGAGGAAGTCAGATATAGAAGGCACCTGAGATAATTCAGAACAATCTCCTTATCTTATTTAAAAAACCCTTACCTCCCATCTTAGAATCAATACTGTATATTGGTTCCAAGGCAGAAGAGTGGTAAGAGCTAAGCAATGGAGGTTAAGTGACTTGCCCAGGGTCACACAGCTGGGAAGTGTCTGAGTCCTGATTTAAACCCAGGACCTCCTGTCCCTCAGCCTGGATCTCAATCTACTGAGCCACCTAGCTGTCCCCTCCTTATTTTATTTTATTTTTTTAAACCCTTACCTTCTGTCTTAGATACAATACTGTGTATTGGCTCCAAGGCAGAAGAGTGGTAAGTGCTGGGCAATGGGGGTTAAGTGACTTGCTCAGTCACACAGCTGGGATGTGTCTGAGGTCATATTTGAACCCAGGACCTCCCGTTTCTAGGCCTGGCTCTCAATCCACTGGGCTGTCCAGCTCCCCCCCTCCCCCTCCCCCATTTTACAAAGGATGGAACCAAATTCTACAGATCTGTCCACAGTTACACAGCTAAGTTTGTTAGTAGAAACTGAGTCAGTATAAGAACAATAATAGCTAGT
Organism: Monodelphis domestica; assembly: GCF_027887165.1. NCBI lineage: Eukaryota > Metazoa > Chordata > Mammalia > Didelphimorphia > Didelphidae > Monodelphis > Monodelphis domestica. The sequence continues at coordinate 210,199,088 of NC_077233.1, read as the reverse complement.
ATTTATATAGCTATTATATTTTCTCTTCACACAATTCTGGGAGGTAGGTGCTATTGTTGTTTGGTCATTTCAGTCGTGTCCAGTTCAGCTCTTCATGATCCCATTTTGGAGTTTCTTGGTAGAGATACCAGAGTGGTTTGTCATTGCCTTCTCTAGCTCATTTGATAGATGACAAACTGAGGCAAACAGGGCTAAGTGACTTGTGTCCAGGGCCAGTAAGTTATCTGAGGCTGGATTTGAACTCAGGTCCAGGTCTAGTGCTCTATCCATAGCTACCTATGTACCAGATGCATAGAATTGGCTTAAAGCAAAATTGTGAAGTTGGTGGCTTATTTTCATTTTTATCCAACAGATCCTTTCTCTTTCCCTTTGTCTCCAGCAGAGATCAGGAGCATCCTCTACCTTAAAGCACAGGTCTGACCCCATTACCTTAAAACTTTGATCACTCCCTATTACCTGGAGGATCAAATCTAAAATTGTTTGCTTTCTAAAGCTGTTCATTAGTGAGGGAGACATTTACTAAGCTCCCACTATATGCCAGGCACTAAGTTAAGCACTTTACAAATATTAGCTCATCTGATTCTCACAAAAATCCTGAGAGGTAGGGACTATTATTATCCCCTTTTACAACAGAGGGAACTATGGTAGACAGAGGTGAAATGACTTGCCCTGGGTCATGTATCTATTAAGTGTCAGAGGTCAGATCTGAACTCAGATCTTTCTTACTATTCCCCCATGGCATTACCTTGCTGCCTTAATAACCTACTACCTTCCTATCTTCCTTTTTTTTTTCTTTTAAACACTTTATGTCCCTCAGCTGACTCTACAATCCAGTAACACAGGTCTCCTTGCTCTTCCTCGTATACGAGATTCCATCTCTCAGTTCTGTATGGAGTAAAAAGTGTATTACTCTCAATATATTTTTGGTTAGCAGTAGTAACAATATTAGAGCAAGATTCCTGAAACTCCAAGTGGAGGTCAAGTTTAATTAGTTTATCATTATTAGTTTAATTAGATGCAGCTTTGCTCTCCCTTTTTTTCCCCCTTCCCGTCCTTCACATAAACCTTTAATTAGTACTCTTTCACATAGGTGGAGGGTATTGTATTAGTTTCCTATAAATTCCTATAAAATTCTTATAAATAAAAATAAGAGTTCATTTGTGTCTTTGGGTCTCTCTACCTTTAGAGCAATGTCCTTGTCTTTTGCATGATGAGCAATAAAACAATTTTTGTCTGCATCTTCTCTTGACCTCTCCGATTATTTGAGTGATTAAAGGGGGTACATCTTGCTCTATCAAGATCCCCCCAAATTCCCAGTCCAGACAGTTCCAAGTATGTTCACTGCCACTCTCTCATGCTTGGAATTTTCTCCCTCCTTATACTTAGTTCCTGTCTTCCCCGTCTAGCGGCTACATTCATACATGTAACATACATAAGTGTATCTATATCTCTACACATGTGAGTTTCTAGAACTCAGAGACTCAGCAACCTAGATACCCTCCAAGAATTAGCCCAATATAACTACATAGGGACACCTAGGTGGCCCAGTGGATAGAGTCCAAGTCTAGAGTCAGGAAGACTTATTTTTATGAGTTCAAATCTGGGCTCAGATACTTCCTAGCTGGGTGACCCTGGGTGCTGGAGGCCATCCTACCCCGACTGGCTGACAAGGTCTGAGGAAAGGAGGTCTGTAAAGCAGACCCCAGAATGGGGGCTCCCTGCTGATCCCCCCTCTGTGACTTCTCTCCCCAAATTTTCCCCACTAATGGACTTGTTATAATTTATTCTCTCCCCAAAACAGGAGAAATAATATGAGAGCAAATACTTATAGGATCAATAAATATATACCCTACTTTAAGCCCCCTAGCTTATTACCCCCAAAAGATTGCAATTACAATACATTACTGTCCATGACCCCTCCTTTCTCAAGCACAAGACACGCTCCAAGGCTCTACAATAAACACCCGCTAGTACATGGCTGTTTCCCTCTAGCTGGGAGGAGAAAGAAAAGGAGGGGGAGCGAGGGAATGATTTCCTCAAGTTTGTATCTTAGCAAATCCAAACAATCTCCTTTGAGGGGTTAACACACTCAACTTCTCAAAATGCGATCCCAAATCCACACCATGGACACACCACGGCCCACACAGAAGCATCCACAGGAACGACTGATGCCGATGTATGAAGGTAATCTAGATGTTTTCTCAAAAATTTTATCCTAACCACCTGAACCATGAATCTTTTAATTCTGATATATTCTCATTAGCGTCTTAAACAGTCGTTCCAATTATTCATAAGTTATTATATTGTTAATTTGGCTTTACTAACTTTAGCACATCAATTGTTGTGATTAAGGGGGAAATCTGTTCCTGAACCGAAGCTTCTTTAGAAATCTGAATTTGTAGTTTGGACTTTGCAGTTTTGTCACTTAGCCAAATTGTGCAGTTTCAGCTAAAGGACCCTTTTTTGGTGGTTGTTTCTAGAAAAGCTCATATTTTTACTTAATAGTAGTATATAGAAATGATGGTACTTGGGCACACTGAAATAAGCTCTTGAAATTCCTGTTAATATATCTTATTGTCAGATCAAAATCTATTCTAGCTGTCAATTGATTTCTCAGGACTTTCAAATTGTAGCTCTAAAATTTAGATAAGGTAACTGAGAATTTTACCTGTTTAAGATATTTTACTGTATTGGTCCTTTATTATAAGTGTTAGGTAATTAATTGCAAGCACTTTGATCTCCTTCCTGTGCCTGAGAAAGAGGTTAATTTACTTTTGGAAAAGGTCCAGAGCCTTTGGCTATATTCCTAGTAAATGGGTATTTTGCTGAGGGGAAAAAATATTCCTTTCTTTTCAATTTAACACTTAGGTGACATGTTTTTTAAAACCTTGATATTTAAATCACTCCCAATATATTAATTACAAATTTAACAACTTCCAAATTGCTTTTGTCTAGAGTTCCCTGACAATGTTTCCTTAAGACTCCAGTTTTTCTTTCAAACTTCTGTTCCAAGCAGAATAAAACCTTCATTTTCTGGCTCTATTACTCGTACTATAAATAGGGGAGAGGCGACTACCTTTTACTTATATTTAATAGCCTAATAATAAATCTTATTTGATTTCTGGACTGGTTGAATTTCCTTTGCCAATAGTATTATACATAGTTTGCATAAAATTAATTTTCTTCACAGCACAACTACATACAGGTTTTGTGTATATCCATTATGACATTATAACAGATTATATTTGAATAAATAAAAGCATTTTCTCAGCACAATCAAGTACAACATTGATTAAAAAATTCCAATTTTAGCCACACACCCAATTCTTAATACCTATGCAAATTCACATATTGATTATCAAGTTAAATTTCTACGATCTCAATACTAATATGTAGTTCATGGAATTGAAAGACATCCCATATAAAACCCCAAATTTCAATCTTAGAAAAGATTCTCCACAATCCACCATAACCTTTGACTGGATTTTGCACATTCATATTAACCCATATGGTTTTTTGCCTTTGAAAAGGAAGAATTCCCTCGGTGTCAAGCTGGCTATTAATTACATTCCAACAGTTCTGAAGTTTCTTAGGGACAATAAACAATTCTCTAGGATAGGTATTGTGCAGAATTGATTTTTGCTAACATTTTGCCTTTGATTAATATACAGTTATCACCATACAAATCACACTATATCACGGTACATTTTCAGACTAACTAGCAATTTTCCAAAGTTATATATATATAAGTTTTTAATATTAAATCTTAGAGAGTAGCCAATCATGGGATCAAATTTCCCTTTGTGTGTTCCAAATCAATTCCTTTTTCTTTTTCTGGGGGCCCCTTCCCAAAATAAGAAAAAGTAAGATTTACAGATCACTGTCAATTTTTTTTTTTAAATTAAAACCCTTATCTTCCGTCTTGGAGTCAATACTGTGTTTTGGCTCCAAGGCAGAAGAGTGGTAAGGGCTAGGCAATGAGGGTCAAGTGACTTGCCCAGGGTCACACAGCTAGGAAGTAGCTGAGGCCAGATTTGAACCTAGGACCTCCCATCTCTAGGCCTGGCTCTCAATCCACTGAGCTACCCAGCTGCCCCCATCACTGTCATTTTTAAAGGCCAAAATGAATTACCTCCTTTCAGGAAGTCTGTGATCATAATTTGTGAATGCCCAATTAGGAAGACACCGAGACAAGGACTTGTTATGCGGACACACATAGAGACGCACAAAGTAAATATTAAACACAGACTAAGGGAAGCATGCTTTTAAGAATTAAGATGTTTACTCAAGATCTTGAGGAAGAAAAAGGGGAGAAGGACTGAAAAATCCAGCTTGCTGTTTCCAAGGTACTGTCTCCTTGAAAAACTGTGAGAAGTGGAGAAAAAGGTTTTGGCTTATGAGCCTCAAGTGTAAACATTTGAAAAGGCAGGTGACAAGGGATTGAAAGAGGGGATCCTCTCTGCTAGAACCAAAGATCCGGGGGGGTTGTGGAGGTGGAAAAGGAGCCCTCCCACCTCCGTCCATCCTTTCTTCCCTTCTCCAAGCAGAGGAAAATTCTTCCGTGGAGGTGGGAGAGGAGGAGGTGGCTGCCTAACCAGGGGATTTTTATACCTAGCTGCCTTGCCTGCCTTCTAACAGCCTTGTTTCCAGGCGGGGGGAGCAGTCTCCTCGTCAGGATCTAGGTTTTACACTGAAATCTTAAAAACTTTGGTCTTGGATTTCTGCCCAGATAGTAAGGGTGTTTTCTCCATGGAAGACAGGTTAGAAAAAGTCTGCTCCAGGGGGCAACTGGGTAGCTCAGTGGATTGAGAGTCAGGCCTAGAGATGGGAGGTCCTAGGTTCAAATCTGACCTCCGACACTTCCCAGCTGTGTTACCCTGGGCAAGTCACTTAACCCCCATTGCCTAGCCCTTACCACTCTTCTACCTTGGCGGAAGGTAAGGGTTAAAAAAAAAAAAAGAAAAAGTCTGCTCAAGACTTTAGCCTCGTGGTGGGTCTAAACTAGCTCTGAAGAGTGACCACAAGGAAAATGTCTCAATGGGAACCTACTCTGGTCCTTTGTTAGATTTTGAAATCGAGTTTAATTCATTCCCAAGTTTGCAAGTCAAGGGAAGGACTACAATTTGAAAGAAGTCCAACTTAGCCAACTGTGGCTTGTTTGTTTTTCTAATTGTAATAAGTAGTAATAAGGGACTATATTGATTGGTAATCGATAATTAACAGATCAGGGTGTTACCTACTTTCTTCCTCCCTTCAGCCTCAATTCCCTCCCCTTCCCCCTTCCTCCTCCTCCTCCTCCTCCTCCTCCTCCTCCTCCTCCTCCTCCTCCTCCTCCTCCTCCTCCTCCTCCTCCTCCTCCTCCTCCTCCTCCTCCTCCTCCTCCTCCTCCTCCTCCTTCTTCTTCTTCTTCTTCTTCTTCTTCTTCTTCTTCTTCTTCTTCTTCTTCTTCTTCTTCTTCTTCTTCTTCTTCTTCTTCTTCTTCTTCTTCTTCTTCTTTCTTCTTCTTCCTTCTTCTAAATCAACTCAGGGGTGATTTTATGAGGTTTTCAAATGAAATACCTTTTCTCTCCTCTATCTCAAATAAAGGGTTTACTAGGGAAGACAGGGAAGGATAAGGGAATGGAAGGAAAGAGGATTTTGGGGTTTCCCTATCACTAGGATGAGTCTTAGATTGGAGGATGGTGAAATATAGTTCAATTGAGAGAAATGGCTGATAGGTCTGGACATTCAGTCACTATCACAACAGCAAGTCAAAGAGAGAGATATCTGGACTTTTGTCCTTCTTTCTTCTGTCTTCAAAATCAAGGACCACCTTCCTTTCTTCATTTTCCAAAATCAAGAGAGAAAAACTCTTTCTTCCTTCTTTCAAGGCAACAAGGTTCAGCCTTCAGTTGGTCTGGCTTCCAACTGCCTTTCCTGGTAATGTTCCAAATAGAATACTCTCGTTTGAATGACAGGTTGTCAGTCTCAGCTGCTCCAAACTCTTGTTGCATGCTTTCCCATTTTCTCTCTTCCACATTACTTTTGCTCCCCTTTTCTGAGGAGTATGCTGAATTTTTCCACTAAATTAGCTTTCTTTCTTTTGATTCATTGTGCCCCTTTCCTTTTTAACTTCTCAAAAGTTCTGAATTTTCCCACCCCTCCTTACCTGTACTCACTTACAGGGGATATGCAGCACCCTGGGTGGGATCCTAACCCTCTGAAATTGGAGAGAGCCTTTTGTTCTGGGGGGCCTTTTTATATCTGTGGGAGGAGGGCTTACCTAGCCAAGAGTCCCTGTTCGGGCACCAGTTGCTGTGGGGTGGGCCATGCTCCCACAGGGATGGGGTCTTTGAGGTGGGACAGTATTGGCAAAATGATGCATGGGACACAACTTTGGCATTCAACCTGCAGCACAGGTTTCACAGGATAAACTGCTCCGCCTTGGCTGAGGCCTGACTTTATTTTATACCCTCATGACCACACATCTACTTGGTTCTCAACATACATGTTTCCATGGAACCTAACAACAGATAGGAGGCCTAGGGAGAGAGTCAATGAAACATTGTTGCTAAGTGCAGGATCAGAGGGTAGAATCAACATAACCCAGATATAGGCTGGGGAATTCAGAGCACAGATTTGCCAAAAAAGTTTTTATGCCTAGACAAGAGAGTCCTATCTAAGTGGGTATATAAGAATCCTTAGGCTTAATTTTGTAAGTGGGCTTTCTTGGTAATATCCTAGGGGGACAGAGTGGGACATCTATATTAATCCTGCAAGCATGTTGCTCTCATCTATTTTTCCCGGGGCTAAGTAAGAATAATAATCATAGCAATTCTAAGACTAAGGGGGTGTTAATAAGGAAAGTCACTTAGGGGGGGTTTCAGTGGGTGTTTCCATCCTTCCTGGGGGCTGCTTTGCAGTCCCCCAGTTTCCATGTGGACTGTGTCAAACAGCGTGGTCTTTGATGGCTCCCAGCACCTGGGCAAGTCACTTAATGCTGTTTGTCTCAGTTTCTTCATCTGTCAAATGAGCTGGAGAAGGAAATAGTAAATCATTTCAGGATCTTTCCCAAGAAAACTACAAATAGAGTCATAAAGAGCTGAAAATAATTGGAAAAAACAACTGAACAACAAAGACCTTATAGCATGCCTTGAATCGATGTAGAGGAAGCAGCCTACTACTTCTAAGGTTGCTCCCACAGGTAGAGAGAGCATTAGAGCCTTGTGTAATACATGGGGACTGACATGATCGCTGCCCTCTGTGAAATAGCAACCTGATAGTGAAATATTATAATAAAAGAATAAGACAGCATTCTTGGCTTTTAAGTGATACGAATTCTTTCTGTTTTACTGATTCTTGTTTCTGTCGAAGATATGAAACTGAAGACTACTGCAGCTACTTGTGAGGGCAACTAGGTGGCAAAGTGGATAGAGTGCTGAACGTGGGGTCAAGGAAACCTCAGTTCAAATCTAGCCTCAGACACTTTCTAGTTGTGTGACCCAGGGCAAGTCACTCAACCCTCTTTGCCTCTGTTTCCTCATCTGTCAAATGGGCTAGAGAAGGAAATGGCAACCCAAAATCCTAAATGGGGCCATGAAGAATCAGAGGTGACTCAATAACAACCACTAACCAGTGACCATCATGCCAATAGTGAGCAGCCTGTATTAGGAATTGAGACACGTGTAGACATAACTCTATTTAGTCACTCAGAGGCAAATAAGGGAATGACTTCACTTTGGGGAAAGGGAACAACCTGGCTTATGATTCTATATGGCAGTTTGACATGTAGTTGTATTGATGGCTTTGGTCTTTAAAAAAAGGATTACAAAAGTCTAAAAGGAAAATTAGGGTGGCTAGGTGGCACAATGGATAGATCACTGGATCTGGAGTAAGGAAGATCTGAGTTCAAATCTAACCTCAAACATTTACTAGCTTTGTGGCCCTGGGCAAGCCACTTAAACTCATTCTACCTTGGTTCCCTATCTCTAAAATGGGGATGATAATAGAACCTACTCAAAGGGTTTTGGTGAGGATCAAATAAGATAATAATTGCTAAGTGCCTGGCACATAGTAAGTGCTATATAAATGGTAGCCATTGTTATCATCATCAGTAATAGCAGCAGCAGCAATAGCAGGAGTGGTAGTAGCAGTAGTAGCAGCAGCAGCAGCCCCAGCAGCAGCAGTAGTAGAAGTAGTTTGATTGGAGTAAGAGAGATCTGAGTATAAATGTGACCTCAGACACTAGCTCTATAATCTTGGGCAAGTCACTTAATCATCTTCTGCCTCAATTTCCTTATGTGTAACATGGGGATAATAGCTCTGGCATTGAGGTGGCTCACTGAATAGAGTTCTAGGCTTGGAATCAGGAAGACCCGAATTCAAATCTGGTCTCAGACACCCTGGACAAATCACTTAACCCTGTTTGACTCAGTTTCCTCCTCTGTCAAATGAACCAGACAAGGAAATGGCAAACCACTCTTCTATTTTTCCCAAGAAAACCTCAAATGGGGTCACAGAAAGTCAGACACAACTAAAATGATTGAATAACAACAAAAAGGAAAACTCTCAACAGTAGATGAGGATAATGAACTTGGTTAAATCCTGCTTTGTTAGAATCTATCAGGCTAGGGACTGGAAGTATGATTTAATTGGTAGAGGGTAGTCCTAGAAGAAGAAATTCCTTCAACCAGTGAAGGGTGGCACCTTCTCAGTGACTTTTGGGTCTTAGAGAATTACTTAGCACATAGAGGCTTGATTGTGGTCACAGTATGTGGGACTTGAACCTCAGCCTCTCTGATTGGTTTTCTCTCCACTGCACTGCCCTGACTCTCACTGATGTCTGAAATTTGTATAGTACTTTTAACTTTTCCCATCTCTCTTCCATCAGTTATCTTGTTGGGTCCTCACAATAACCCCTTGAGATAAGTGGAGGCAGATGTTTCTATCACTCTTTGATAGATGAGGAATTTGAAACTCCTCTATCCTAATTCATTCTGGAATCATAGATTTTAGAGCTGGAAGGCAATCTCTGTCATTTTAAAAATGAGGAAACTGAGGTCCCAGAGGTTAAATGATATGCCCAAGATCACTTTGATGAAGTGATTTGAATCCAGGCCTTTTGATTCCAAATCTGCTGTTTTTCCTGCTACACAATGTTTGTCTAACATTTTCTGTCTGACCTTCAAGGTCCTCTATAATCCAGCCAATTAACTTTATTTCTCATTGCTTTCTGACATCCCCCTGCAGTTCTAATCAGGGTTTCTTATTGTCCCCCAAACATGATCTTCCCATTTTTATGTATGTACACCTGTGCCTGTAATATCTTTTTTCTTCTCACTCCCTCTCCATATTGTATTCATCTGATAAGTCTCAAATTGTTTTTTTCCTTTTAACTCCGACCTTCTGTTTTAGAATAAATACTAAGCATCAGTTCTAAGGCAGAGGAGCAGTAAGGGCTGGGCAATTGAGGTTAAGTGACTTGTCCAGGATCAAATAGCTAGGAAGTGTTTGAGGCCAGATTCGAGCCTAGGAACTTTTTATTTAAAACAAACAAACAAACAAACAAACAAACAAGAAAACTTCCAGGGAGGCAGCTAGGTCACTCAGTGGGTAGAGAGCCAAGACTTGAGACAGAAAATTCTTAGTTCAAATGTGACCCTAGATATGTCTTAGCTGAGTGACTGGGAAAATCACTTCGCCCTATTGGCCTCAGTTTCCTCATCAATAAAATGAACTGGAGAAGGAAATGGCAAACCACTCTAGAATTTTTGCCAAGAAAACCTCAAATGTCATCACAAAGAATTAGACACAACTGAATAGCCACTTGCTTGTTGATGGATTGATTGACTTAAAAAAATGGAATGCTCTTCCCTCTGCTTCTTAGAATTTTGAGAGCTTCTTCCCCCCTACTCCTCCTTTAAACCCTTGCCTTTGGTCTTTGGCTCAATTCTACAGACAGTTCTAGGCAACTGGGGTTAAGTGACTTGCTCAGGGTCACAGAGTTAGGAAGTATCTGAGGTCAGATTTGAACCCAGGTCTATCTGGACTCCAGGCCTGGTACTGTATCCTCTGTGCTACCTAGCTGCTCCTACTGAGCTCCTTTTAAAGGCTCAGATCAGGTGCCTCCTCCTTCATGAATCCTTTCTAGATTCTCTCAATTGTTAGTGCCTTTCCTTCAAACTCCCTTACCTTTAATTTCCTTAGATATTTTCATTTCATATTTGCTCACTCTATACCTTGTTTACTCTCTCTCTATGCCCTTGTATTCTCCCCCACTAGAATACAAACTTGCTGTGAGTAGGGATTCATTTATGCTTTGTATTTTTATCCCTAGCACTTACCATGATTCCTGGCACATAGTAGGAGTATAATAATTACTTACAGCTTGATTGATTGATGCCCATCTGCTGTTGTTGTCGTTGAGAATTTCTGTTCAACTTGACTCTTCATGGCCCCATTTGGGGTTTTCTTGGTACAGATACTAGAGTGGTTGGCCATTTCCTTCTCCAGCTCATTTTATAGATGAAGAAACTGAGGCAAACAGGGTTAAGTGACTTGCCCAGGGTCACACAGCTAGTCAGTGTCTGAGGCCTGATTTTGAACTTGGGTCCTCCTGAGTCCAGGCCCAGCACTCTATCCATGGTACCATCAAGCTGCCCTTGATACCTTTATTCCATGAATATTTTCCTTGGGAGAGAAAACTGTGAGGCAAGGGGCTTGACAAAATACCAAATGATATCTCGAAACAATTAAATGAGATGGATTATGTTTTACCAGAGAAGACGCAGCTCACTCCTGGTGGAGGAGTCTTTCTTGTGTCAGAGCCAAAATGTGCCTTCCTGTGACTTTCATCTTCTCCCTTCGGTCTCTTGGTGACTGGTTTTGCCCAACTCTGGTCCACTGTGGCTGCTAGAAATAGACTTTATATTCTAAAATCTTGTCATTTCTCACATTTAGAAAGTCATTCCCATTCCTCTAACCTCCTGCACCCAGGGGTGCCTGTGCTTTGCCTAGATCAGATTGTGTCATCTCTCGAAGTAATGAAAGCACATAATAGATGTGTCTGATTGAGCTTGGCCTGGGGCCAGGGGATGTGCAGAATTCAAGTGAGCAAGAACAAGGCAGAGTGAGGAAGAGAGACTAACTTTGGAGAATCTCTGTCTGCCTCAGGATTTTTTTGTTTCTTTTTTCATCATGTCTGATTTTTTCTGACCCCATTTGGGGTTTTCTTGGCAAAGATACTGGAGTGGTTTGTTATTTGCTTCTCTGACTCATTTTACAGATGAGGAAACTGAGGCAAACAGGATGAAATGACTTGCCCAGGGTCACACAGCTAGAATGTGTCTGAGGCCAGATTTGAACCTAGGAAAGCCCATCTCTAGGCCTGGCTTTCAATCCACTGAGCCACCCAGTTGCTCCCTATCATTATTCATAACAGTCCATAATTATTATATTCATCTATATTTTATTATAGAATTACATAATAAAATTATAGCTTTTACCCATTGGTCCTAGTTCTTTCCATTTCCAGCTAAACAATATAATCTATTTTGAACAGGGCAGAGCTTCAAATGTTAGAAGACAGCTTGCACGTCTCCTTCCTTTCCCACCTCTTTTTCTCCCCAATCTCACCTTCTCTAGTATAATTATTCAGAGTGCTTCCATCATCCAATCCAAAAAACATTTACCCTGCAATAAACATCTATTAAGTACCTACTATGCGCCACACACTGTGCCAGCATTGGGGACATGATGAACAAAAAGAAAGGAAGTTTCTGCCCTTGATGAGCTTATAAGGAGTTTGCCTCATATGAGAGGGCACCTTTATCTAGGAAGGACCATGACAGAATTTAGGCAGCTAAGTGATTCATCAGTGCGAACACTACTGAGCCTGAAATCAGGAAGACTCCTCTTCTTGGGTTCAAATCTGGCCATAGACACTTACTGGTTGTGGGACCCTGGGCAAGTCACTGAACCCAATTTGCCTCAGTTTCTGCAACTGTAAACTGAACTGGGGAAGGCTATGGCAAACTATTCTAGTATTTTTGCCAAGAACCAGAATCATGAAGAATTCGACAGAACTGGATTTCAGAATTGGGAATTCAACCCCCAAACTCAAACTTATTTTATATCTTTTAGAAATTCAGCTAGATGGTTAGTAAACTCACAGAAATACGGGATATCAGCTTTTAGCATTTCTCCTGGCGTCTAGAATTGTACCATGCCAATGAAGGTCCCAAGGAAGCATTATTTGATGATTGATGGATCATAGAGGGGAAAGAAGGCTGCCTTTGGAGTCAGAAGAACTGGATTCAAATTCCACCAGTAATTTTGCCTCTCTGGGCTTTGATTGGATTAAATAGTTTCCAAGGTCCCTTTCAGTCCCCTCATTTTTTTAAACCTAAATCCTTTCTCAGCATAAGGAGGACAAATAGCTTTCCTCCTATCTTCTCTGTAAAGTTGTGAGCAGGTAGGATGATTTCTTCCTTAGCTTTAGGGCAAGAAGAGCAAGCAAGTCCTAGAGTAAGCTTGGGTCATTTTTAGTACAATAGTCTGACTGATGACTTGGTAAATGTGGTACTGTGGGCTTATGGTGGTAGCAAACATGCTTCTCTCCCTCTCTCCCTCCCTTCTCTTTTCTCTCTCTCTCTCTCTCTCTCTCTCTCTCTCTCTCTCTCTCTCTCTCTCTCTCTCTCTCTCTCTCTCTCTCTCTCTCCTCTCTGTCTCTCTCTCTCTTCTCTGTCTGTCTTTCTGTCTGTCTCTCTGTCTGTCTCTCTCTGTCTGTCTCTGTCTCTGTCTCTGTCTCTCTCTGTCTCTCTGTCTCTCTCTGTCTCTCTGTCTCTCTCTCTCTCCCCTTACCTTATCTATACTGGCTATTGGTTCTAAGGCTGAAGAACAGTGAGGGCTAAGCAATGGTGGTTAAGTGACTTGTCTAGGGTCACACTGCTAGGAAGTGTCTGAGGTCAGATTTGAACCCAGGACCTCCATCTCTGAGTCGAATGCTTCCCCTTTTCAACATTTCTAAAACTTGTTTTGGGCTTACAAGGATTAGGCGAGAGCCCATTAGTCAGTCTTACAGATGAGTTCGAAATCCTGTTTTAGCTTAGTTCCAGAAAGCAGTTGCAGTTGTTCCTGCAAATGAATTAGATTGCTTTCTCTTATCAGAAAACAAAAATATGCAACCTCTGTACTTCCCTTTTATTTTTTCGTTGTCAGGAAATTTAAATCCACATTTAGGGACCAATTATAATTATCTGCTCATCTCAAGTACCTGGTGTCATCTGCTACTTCTGCTTCCTTTAGAAGAGAGTTCTGTTTTATCTCTTAAATCCCTTTAGGGTTCTCTTGGAAATAGGCCATTGATGCAAAATGATTAAGAAACATCAAACTCTTACCTTTTGCTTTAGAAAGGATACAAAGAATCAGTTCCAAGGCAGAAGAGCAGTAAGGACTAGGCAATTGGGGTTAGGTGACTTGCTCAGGGTCACACAGCTAGAAAGTATCTGAGGTCAGATTTGAACCTAATGCTGTCTTTGCACCTCTCTCATTATTGGGGCAGCTGGTGGCACAGTTAGGAAGACTCAAGTTCAAGTCTGACACTTACTAGCTATGTGACCCTTGCAAGTCACTTGATCCTGTTTACTTCAGTTTCCTTATCTATAAAATGAGTTGGAGAAAGAAACAGCAAACCATCCAAATAGGATCATGAAGAGTCGGACAGGACTGAACAACAACAGCAAATGTGATTGTCACATATTTTATTTTGTTTGCTTTTTATATATTTCATTAAATATTTCCCAATTACACGTAAACAAATTTTTAACCATCACTTTTAATTATTTATTTTTATAACCCTTGCCTTCCATCTTAGTATCAATACTGTGTATTGATTCTAAGGCAGAAGAGCAGGAAGGACTGGGCAATGGGGGTTAAGTGACTTGCCCAGGGTCACACAGCTAGGAAGTGTCTGAGGCCAGATTCAAGCCCATAATCTCTCATCTCTGGGCCTGGCTCTCAATAAACTGAGCCACCTAGCTGCCTTCTTAACAATCATTTTAAAAAATGTTGAGTTCCAAATTTTCTTTCTTTTGCCCCTCTTTCCTTGAGAAGGAGAGCAATTTGATATTTTGATTATATAGATTACCACATATTTTTGTTATCTGTATGTCAAATCCTCTAATTTGCAGTGAATGCTATTAAATCTGAGACCATGCTGTATCTAAACTATATGTGCCTTCTAGGCACCTAGCTCAGCCCCTTACGTACATTATAAGCACTTAAATGTTTTATTGCATTGAAAAAATGTTTTATGACTTTTCTGAGTGATTCTTTGCAAGCTGCCCATAAGCGTCTCCTTATATTGCCAGAGAGTCAGATTTTGGAGAAACACCATGCAAGTGGCTGTTGGGTAAGGATTCATTTAGTACCTTTGTGAATGAGCTGGAAGGAGTCTCTCTAAGCGTAATTGGTCCATGATTGATTCTAAATTGGGAGGTGCAACAAACAGCAGTGAGAAATGGCTAAACCATGCTAATGGATTGACAGAGGTTAGGGAAATTTGCAGAAAAGAACCAAATGAGATACATGACTGGAAAATGAAAACTGACATCTGGGCAGGGATAGCTTGGGAGCTTCTGGGGATTAACCCAAGATCCTAGAAGGGATGCCAACTGAGACCTGGGCATGGGATGGAAAGCAAGAGGCTGTGCTTACTCTGCCGTGACCTGGGCACTAGTCTCTCTAGCTAGCATGGAAAATGACACATGCTATTGTCTTTTGAAGGTGAACTCAGTTGGCAAGAAAAAGTGACTATGACAACTACAGAGAAACATGAGAATCAATCAATCAATCTGTTGAAAAGTATTTATTAAAAGTGCCTATTCAAATCTGGCCTCAGACACTTCCTAGCTGTGTGACCCTAGACAAGTCACTGAAACCCCATTTGCCTGGCCCATATATATGTCTTGGAACCAATATTTAGTATCAATTCTAAGACAGAAAACAAGAGTTTTAAAAAATGGATATAATTATACTTGTACTATTTAGTAACCTAGTGTCTAAGTCACCAAACAGGACTGTCTAATTAATAGTACAATAAATAGAGCTTCAGGTCTGTAGTCAGGAGATCCTGGGTTCAAATCTGGCCTCAGACACTTCCTAGCTGTGTGACCCTGGGCAAGTCACTTAACCCCCATTTGCCTAGCCCTTACTACTCTTTTGTCTTGGAAATCAGACACAGTTTTGATTCTAAGACAAAAGATGAAGGCTTAAAAAAATTTAAAGTGACTATTTTAAGCAAAGCATTGTACAAGATGCTAAGGATACAAAGAGTAAGATAGACCACCCTCAAGGAGATTAAATTCTTTTTTAAAAATTTCTTTATTTTATTTTAAAAATTTTATTTAGTCAATTTAGAACATTATTCCTTGGTTACAAGAATCATTCTATCCCTCTGTCCCCTACCCCCACTTTTCCCGTAGCTGACGTGCAATTCCACTGGGTATTACATATGAAGGAGCTTATATTCTAAGACATATGGATTGATGCAAAATAAAAATAAGGTAGGTGGTACAGGGCATAGAGCACTGGGCTTGGGATGAGGAAGACTCATCTTCACAAGTTCAAATCTGGCCTCAGACACTTACTGGCTACATGACCTTGGGTCAGTCACTTTACCCTGCTTACCTTAGTTTCCTTATCTATAAAATGAGCTGGATATGTAGACTGATGAGCAGGACAATTTCAGAAAGAACTGGAAAGACTTCCATGAACTGATGCAGAGTGAAATAAGCAGAACCAGGAGAACAGTGCACACAGTAACAGCCATATTGTGGGATGATCAGCTGTGATAGACTTGGCTACAATGCAATGATCCAGGACAATTCTGAAGGACTTAGGACAAAGAATGCTGTCCACAGCTAGAGGCAGAACTGTGGGAGCAGGAATGCCGATGGAAGCATAGGATTTATCCCTTGTTTATTTGGGTTTATGTTTGGGGGTTTGCTTTTATAAGATTATTCACTTACAAAAAGGAATAATAAGGAAATATGTTTTGCATGATAATGCATGTATAACCCAGAAAAAAAAATAAAATGAGCTGGAGAAAGAAATGACAAAATGCCAATATCTCTGCCGGGAAAACTCCAAAATCGGGACATAGAGAGTTGGACACAACGGAAAATGACTGAACAGCACAACAAAATAAGCAGAATCAGGAAAACACTATACATAGTGAACACAGCAGAAAGAATGATAAAGACCAATGATTACAAACGAGATGCTATGAAATGATAATGATTAAATTTTGCATCAAAGAGGGGACACGAGGAGTTATTGCTCCCTCCTTTGTGGGGCTGTGGGCTCGGAACGCTGCAGAGAATTGATTGTTGTTCATTGTTCACTCATATCTGACTTTTCATGGCCCCATGTGGTATTTTCTTGGCAGAGATACTGGTGTGGTTTGCCATTTTACAGATGAGGAAACTGAGGGCAACAAGGTGAAGTGATCCTACATCTAGTTCGTGTCTGAGGCCAGATTTGAATTCAGGTCTTCCTGACTCTAGACCTGGTGCTCGATCCACTGCACCATTTAACTCCCCTTTCCTCCTCCCCATAATGTGTTTTTCTTTTTAGTTTATTGTGAGAGAGAGGTCCTGGTTGGGGCACATATTGTGAAATGCAGATAATGTAATAGTAAAAGATATCTTTTTTAAAATAGGGCAGCTGGTAGCACAGTGAAGCATGCTGGGCTGGGTCTCATTTAACTTCAGTTTCCTTAACTGTAAAATGGGGATAATAATAGCACCACTGCCCAGACTTTATGAGTATCAAATGAAATATTAATAGCAGTGCTTTTGTGTCTGGAAAATAGTGGGTGCCATATAAATGCTTATTTTCTTACCTTTCTTCTCTTTTAAAAAGAAAGTGAACAAAAAATCTATTTCCCTTGGCAGGGTTTGAACACTCTTCAAAGTCTATCCATCCTTCAAGGTCCAGCTCAATTCCCATCTCTTCCAAGAGGTTGTTCCTCAATATTCCTCAATAATTCCTAACTGAGCTCTCTCTTTTCTATACTCCTATCGTATCATTATTTGATGTTGTTATTATTGTATCATCATTAGATATTATGATCATTATCAATAATAGCAATAATTGCTAGCATTTATGTAGCATTAAAAAAAAAGCCCTTATGTTCTGATATAGAATCAATACTGTGGGGGGCAGCTGGGTAGCTCAGTGGATTGAGAGCCACACCTAGAGATGGGAGGTCCTGGGTTCCAATCTGCCCTCAGACACTGCCTATCTGTGTGACCCTGGGCAAGTCACTTAACTCCATTGCCTAGCCCTTACTACTCTTCTGCCTTGGAACCAGTACACAGTATTGATTCTAAGGAGGAAGGTAAAGGTTAAAAAAAAAAGAATCAATGCTCTGTATTGGTTCTAAGGGAGAAGAGTAGTGAGGGCTACACAATGGGGGCTAAGTGACTTACCTGGGACCATCTAGCTAGGAAGTATCTGAGGTCAAATTTGAATGTAGGATCTCCTGCCTCAAGATCTAGCTCTCAAACCACAGAGCCACCCCTTATGTAGCATTTTAAAGTCTGTAAAGCACTTTACACAGAGCATGTCACTGAATTCTCTCAGCCACCCAGTAAGGTTAAGTGCTGTTATCTCCATTTTGTAGATTGGGAAATTAAAGACGAGAGAAACTAAGTCACTTGCACAGGATGAGATGAAAAGGGCTGGACTGGAATCAGGAGATATGGGAACTAGCCCGTCCTCTGCTTAGGCCAATCATTTTCATTCTCTGTGACTCTGTTTCCCCATCTATAAAATGAAGAAGTTGGACTAGGATCATTTCTCTGGTCCCTTCTTGCTCTAATAATCTGTAGTTCTAGGATTCAATGAAGTTTGCAGGGGAAAAATAAAAATACAATATGAATAGTTCATAAACATTCCAGGAAAAGAGACGCTAATATTTTGGGGACAAAAAAGGCTGGGTAAAAAGAAATGAAAGAATGAACCCTCAAGGGCATCACCGTACCTTCCAGCGATTAGAGAATCAGTCCTGTGCATGCTGGGGGACAGGCACAGGAGACCCAGGGGATGCTGGTATCTTTTCTCTTTGCCCTCTCTAGAAAAGCCCTGGCTCCAGGGACCACGTTTGGTGCAATTTGGGCACCCCATAAACACACCACAATTAATGGATTGCCCCAGACTGTTCTTGTGGGCCAGTCAGTGGGCTCCCCCCTTTTTCTAAAGACTTTTGAAAGCTACTTTGTAATTGCTGACAGAGAGCCATGGGAGCCCTGAATACAGGCACCGAGGACTGCGTCACTGCTCAGGGGCTCTGCTCTGAGGCACCCGACCATCACGTGCTTTGGCCAGCCGGGGATTCTGATAATATCAGGAAAATGAACACAGCCGGGATTCTGGGCTAAGGCACTCATTCCAGAAAGTTCTAATTAGAGCAGAAATACGCACAACCCATAAACCATTCATTCATTCACTCAGCAGACATTTATGGAGCCCCTGCTACCTGCCTCTGTTAACCCTTCCATCCACAAGCGTTTACTACTCTATAAACACACACCTCAAGAGCAGCGAGGTGGCTCAGTGGATAGACAGCTGGCCCTGGAGTCAGGAAAAGCTAAATTCAAATGTGGCTTTAGATACTAGCTGGGTGACCCTGGATAAGTCACTTGACCCCATTGCTTAGTCCTTACTGCTTTCCTGCCTTGGAACTGATACACAGTATTGATTCTAAGACAGAAGGTAAAGGTTGAAAAAAAATTAAAGATGCTTCATGGATTCAAATCTGACCTCAGACACTTCTTAGCTGTGTGACCCTGGGCAAGTCACTTCACCCCCATTGCCTAGCCCTTGATACTTTTCTGCCTTGGAACTGCTCCTTAGTATTGATTTTAAGATAGAAGGTAAGGGTTTAAAAAGAAAGAAAAAAGAAACGGGGTTGGTAGAAAGATGAAGCAGGGCTCAAATACAAATTTTGTCCTCTCTCCAATTTTGCTAAAGGTCAGTCAGCTTTGCCCTGGGACTTGCAGGCAGATTCCCAGCTGCCCTCCTGGAGTCTCATTCCCTAATCTGATTGGCTGATGCCAGGGTAGCCATCATTCCCCAGAAACCTCTTAGTCCAGAGCCTCCCAAGGTCATCGGGAAGTTCCAGGTCTGGCATTAACTCTAACAGGGATTCCCAGCTACCTGGGGCTTGTCCGAGTCGGCAGCACGCTGGTGGGGAGACACACGGAGGCCAAGAAGGCTGGGGAGGATGCCTCGGTAGCCCTCCTGTGCCCGCCTCGCTGGGTATTTATACTTGGGAGGGCATTTTCTCAGGGGCAGGCTGAGGGGACAAGGAGACTTGAATAGCAAATTTCTTTTGAGAGCAGCCAGGCTTGCTCCTGAGAAACTTCTATTTCAGTCGGTCCCATTTATGAGGAACTGCTATTTTTAGCAATCTCGTTTCTGAGAAAATAGTGCTGTTTCTTTGAACCATCCCCCCCTCCAACTCGGCCCAGGCCTGTTGGCTGTGGCCGACTGGTGACTTGCCATGAAACTCTCCATCTTGTAAGCCCAAAGGCAGAGCACTTGTCCTGCCCTTGTAATGACTGTGATTGAACAAATCTGTGTCAGAGACTCCCCTTAGAGATCCTCCAACCCAGTCCCCTCCCAGGGCAGAGGAGGCCACCGAGGCACGTCTCAGTCTGCCGGTGGTCCTGGGAGTGCACACGAGACTTCCCTGTCCAGCTGCCCGCTCTCCCTCCTCCTCTGTCTCCCGGCTCCCTTCGCGGCTCAGCCAAACCCCACCATCTGCAAGAAGCTTTCTCTTAATCTTAGTGTCTTCCCTCTGGGACTGCCCTCATTTATTTATTTATTTTTATTTAAAAAAAATAAACTCCTACTTTTTGTTTTAGAATTGACTCAGTGTCGGTTCCAAGATGGAAGAACAGCAAGGACTAGGCAACTGGGTCACATAGCTAGGATGTGTCTGAGGCTAGATTGGAACTCAGCTCATCCCAACTCCAGGATGGGAGCTCTATCCACCCAACCACCTAGCTGAGCCAGTGTATGTAGCAGTTTTGTTGGCTGTGGCATTGTATCAAAAATGACTGACACGCAAGAAGGATGATTATAGTATAGATTTTTATTATATGATATTTTAGAAATATATTTATTATCTGTTTATAAATTGTTATATTATATTTTTATAATATGTCATATATTATAAATCGTACATATATATCATATATTATAAACCATACACATACATCATATATTAATAGCATATATATGTTTATATATTATAACATACACCGATATATTATCTACATATCTAAACACATCTAGACTATAATATATTATAGAGGATATAGAGATATATATATGTATATAACACACACATATATGAATACACACATCCACACATATAATAGGGAAAGGAGGAAGGCAGGTCAAATGGAGAGCCTGAGTGTGGCAGCTAAGTGGTACAGTGGATAGCGTTCCCTGCCTGGAGTTCCTGAGTTCAAATCTGACCTCAGAAACTCATGAGCTGTTTGACCCCGGGCAAATTCCTTAAGCCTGTTTGCCTCAGTTTCCTTATCTGTGAAATTATCTGGAGAAGTTAACAGTAACAAAATGGGGTCATGAAGAGTCAGATGTGACTGTTGGAAAACCCCACAGAAAGCGTTACAATTAAAACGACTTCGAGAAACTGGTTTTGGGGAAGAACATGAATTTATGGATGGAGCTGGCATTATAACCAATAAATGAGAGGCTGGAAGCCCTCCTGAGTGACCAAAGGCCTTGAGGGACCTCAAACGAGATCAATAAGTGGAGTTTTAGGAGCTCAACATACAGCCTCCCCCTGGAGCACCCCGAGACATCAGTAATAGTGGTAGTCTCTCGGTGCCCGAGAATGACGATTGTCTTTGTGCAGTTTCATCTACGGTGTACCCTCATGTGGCTTTGGAGTCCAAAGGCTGAGGTGCACAGTCTGTGGCACATGGGGCCTGGGACGCCAGTTGTTACCGGAGGTGCAGTTGTGGCCTGGTGTCAGCGTTCACGCACAGCGGCAAGATGTCGACGTCTTTCATCTTCAAAGGTGGTGGCAGCATGGTGAATGTGGGTTCGCCAGCTGCTTCTGACAGAGGCAGTGAGTTCTAGTTGCTTTGGTGTCATGCCAGCCCACTTCAAGTTTGACTTTAGTTGATCCTTGAATCTTTTCTTTGGTCGGCCTTGTTTCCTGAGTCCAGCTGACAGTTCACCCTAGAATACCTGTCTTGGTATTCGCTGTGGGTCCATGCGGATGACGTGTCCAGACCATCGTAGCTGGGTTTTGAGGACCATGACTTTGATGCTGGTGGAGTTGGCTCTGTTGAGGACTTCCTGATTGGTGATTCGGTCCTGCCATCTGATCCTCATGATTGACCGGAGGGAGTGTTGGTGGAATTGCTCCAGCTGTTTCATGTGCTTCCGGTACAGTGTCCATGTCTCACAACCTTACAGGAGTGAGCTGAGGACCACTGCGTTATACACTTTGAGCTTCGTCGCAGTGCTTACACCGCTGTGTTGGAGGACTTTGCAGCACAGCCGCCTGAGTGCCTGGCTGGCCTTTTGGATCCTGGCATTAATCTCGTGGTCTAGGGACCCGTCGTTGGCGATGGTGCTGCCCAGGTACTTGAAAGTGTTGACGTTAGAAAGCTGCGTGCCATCGATTATAATGCACGGCTGGTTCGTTGGCCTCCCTGGTGCAGGTTGGAACAGCACCTCTGTTTTGCTGAGGCTGATAGTCAGGCCAAACAGTTTTGTTATGGTGGAGAACCTGTCCACAATGGTTTGGAGATGGTGGGCCATGAGAGCACAGTCATCTGCGAAGAGAGCTTCCAGGATGAGTCTCTCTGTTGTCTTTGTTTTTGCAGTCAGGCGGCGAAGGTCAAATAGTGAGTCATCCAGTCGGTATTTGATGTAGAAGCCCAGGTCTAGATCCATCACAGCATGTCGTAATACTTGGGTGAAAAATAGGTTGAATAGTACCGGAGCGAGGACACAGCCTTGTTTCACACCATTGGAGATGTTGAAGTGATCGGAAGTCTCTCCACCAGATAGGACTTCCCCTGTCATGTCAACATGAAAGAGCTGGATCAGTTTGACGAATTTTGCTGGGCAACCGAGCTTGCTAAGGATCACCCACAATGCGTCCCTGTTCACTGTGTCAAACGCCTTTGTTAGGTCTATGAAGACAATGTAGAGACTTAGGTTCTGCTCAAGGCATTTTTCCTGCATTTGCCTCACTGTGAAGACCATATCGATGGTGCTGTGATCTGGTTGGAAGCCACATTGTGATTCAGGCAGGTTCTGCTCTGAAACAGATGACAGGAGTCTATTGAGTATAACACGGGCGAGGATCTTTCCGCCAGTGGAGAGTAGTGAGATGCCTCTGTAGTTGTCACAGGCTGCTCATGAGCCTTTGTTCTTATATAGGACTTGTAAAGATTAAAATTTAGGGAATATGGGGAGACTGAGGCAGGTAGAAATTAGTTTCTCTCTGCAAGGAGTATTATTTTTTTTTTTGAGGTTTATTGAAGATTAAGGATTAAAGAAAATACAGGATAAGAGACACATGTCCGGGCCATAGAGTGGCCTAGACACAACCTCACCTACATTATGAAAACAGCCAGGCCTGCCCCAAAACGGAAGTCCAAGAGTCAAGAGCGCCTCAAAAGCCTTTGAATCAGCTTAAATACCTTCTCGATCTTGGCCCAGGTGAGATTACAAGGCATTCTGGGGAAGTAGAGCAAAGGCTCATGGGGATTGTAGTCCTGTATTCGAGTCTATTTTTTACAGGCTACGATGGAGGCATCTCTGAGTTCTGGGGCATGTCTTCCTCTTCCCATATGCTGGTCAGCACTATGTGGAATGCCTGGAGCGCCTTTCCATTTAAGGCCTTGTACACCTCGGTTGGGATCCCGTCTTTACCGGGTGCCTTGCCTGCACTCATTTGTTGAATGGCTTTTTGGACTTCCTCTATTGAAGGAGGGATGTCAAGTTGTTCAATGGTGCAGTTTTGGGGGATCTGGTCAAGGGCGCTTTGGTCAACTGAAGAGGGTCGGTTGAGAAGCTGACTGAAGTGTTCTTTCCACCTGTTGCTGATGCCTTTTTTATCTTTTATGAGAGTGTCATTGTCAGAGGATAGCAAGGGAGTGGTGGTGGGTTTTAATGGCCCATAGACAGTCTTGAGGGCACTGAAAAATTGTTTGTAGTTTTTCCTATCAGCAAAACACTGAATTTCTTCTGCCTTTTTTTCCCCACCATTGGTCTTGTATCTTCCTGATCTCACGCTGCGCCGTGGCTTGGAGAGACTTGAATCTGGCCTTTTTAGGAGCAGAGTTTGGGTTATTTTGCCACTCCATAAAGGCTTTGTTCTTTTTGCTCAACAGGTCTTCAATAGCAGTGTTGTTCTCGTCGAACCAGTCCTGGTGGTTGCGTTGTTTGGGGCCTAGGACTGCCTTTGATGTTTCTTTCACTGCGTCTCTGAACTGGTTCCATTTCTCGGTTGAGCTTCCAGTGAGTGGTCCCTTGGCAGACAGCTTGTTGTCCAGGCAGGACTGGAATGTTTGCAAATAAGATGGATCTCTAAGATGACTCACGTAAAATGCGCGAACTGTCTGGGCTCGTTTTGGATGGCGAGGCGCAATGCGCATTTGAAGAGTCGCTCTAACCAATCGGTGGTCTGTCCAGCATTCAGTTCCTCTCATGGCTCTGGTGATCTTTACATCCTGGATGTCTCGCAGGCATACAATGATGTAGTCAATGAGATGCTACTGTTTTGATAGTGGGTGCATCCATGTTTTTTATATTTGTTCGCCATTCTGAACACAGTGTTTGTGATGGTGAGGTCGAACTCTGAGCATTTGCTGAGTAGCAGTAGGCCGTTGTTGTTCATTTTGCCCACGCTGTGTTTGCCGAGCACTCCTTTCCATCTTTCATGGTCCTGGCCAACGCGGGCGTTGAAGTCTCCCAGTGGTATCAGCTTGTCATTTGTGGGCACTGAGTGCAGGACGGCACTCAGGTCAGAGTAGAACTGCTCAATGGTCTCCTCTGTGCTGGTCAGTGTTGGGGCATATGCGCTGATGATTGTGGCATACCAGTCTTTGCTGAGAGGCAAACAGATCTTCATGAGCCTCTCGCTGATGCCCACAGGCAAGTCTGGCAGCTGTTTGAGCAAACTGGTCTTGATGGCCAGGCCAACACTGTGGATTCTGTCTTCATTTGAGGCTCTACCTTTCCAGAAAGTGTATCCAATGGTGGGTTCGCTGAGTGATCCCTCTTCTGGTAAGCGTGTTTCGCTTAAAGCTGCGATGTCGATGTTATATCGCACCAATTCTTTACTGATTAGAGCTGTTCTTCTCTCAGGTCTTGGGGTATTCTCTCTATCAAGTAATGTCCTGATGTTCCATGCTCCTAGTAGGAGTTTCTTTGTATTATGTTTTCTTTGGTTTTGACCGCTTAAGGGGATGACCCGCCAGCCGCTGTGTGCTGACCGGGTGTTTGTAGGGCAGGCAATGTTTGGGATACCTTTTCTAGTCCCCTCCCTTGATTAGGGTGAGCAGTGCTGTCCTAGAGAGGGCTGCTCAGTCACCCAGGATGCTGCCGAAAGTCTCTGCTGCCCTACAGGGCCGAGCGACCACTGGTCCGTGGGCCGCCTACGTGCAGGATCGTGACTACAACTGCCAGTGGTCACCTCTACCTGTTGCGTCGCCACTCCCCCATCGCCGCAGGTCTTGAAGAGGGTGGACGGGGTTAGGATAGATGAGTGTGCACAAAGATACTTGTGCGTGAAAGAGATTTAAGTGGAAAAGCCGATGCACAGAGACAGTCCCACTCTCTCGGCGTTGGAAGCCTGGGTCCAGTGGCACGAAAAGTCGTTACACCTGGAGACTTCCTCAGCTGCATTGGATGGCCGTGTTGTCTTTTGTGCTCCAACACGCCCTGAGCACTCCACAGTGCTTTGCTGCGTCGCCATCTCAGCCATTGAACCTTCTTATTGGTTTCAGACAGAAACAGACAGAAGTCTGTTTGGCCGAAGCAGTCTTCACATGCTGGGTGAGCAAAGCCCTGGTTCACCGGGTCGACGACCTGATGGCTACCCTCACAAGGTTTGACCGGCCTGTCGAAGCCGTTGCCCGGGGTGTGGCTGCTGCCACATGCTAGCAGCTACTGGGAGCCACAAGTGAGAGCTGGGTGTCAGGTGGGGGTCAGAGGCTGGAGAGCTGCCCTAGAAGGGCACGACAAGCCCTCCATACCAGATATACTACCCCTCCCTGAGCACCCCATACACCATACCCCAAGACATCTCTAGTTGGCAAACAGCTAATTAGGAGGTGGCCCATCAGACAATCTACTCCTCCTTATCCCCATATGATGGGGGACACTCAGGCTTCTTTATTAACCAAATTTTGTTAAGAGGAGGACATTCCTTGGAACGACTAAGGACAGAGTAAATGTAAAAAAGCGGAGCCAGAGCCCAGATGCATGCACCAAATTCTCTCTAATCCAGAGCCTTACACAGCAGCTAATATAGTATGTGAAAAAAGAATTCTTACAATAGCTCTGATCCATGGAGTCATGAAGAGTGAGGCGTGACTGAACAACTGAGCAACCACAAAAATGGCAGGAAAAGAAGGCAGGCAGGTCCGATCCTGAGAGCGAGCAAAGACGGTGAATAGCCTGAGCATGGCACTGTGTCCCTATCCATCACAAATTAAGTAGACAGCACAAGAATCAATTTAGAGAAAGAAAGGACCTTAGAGGGGATGGAGAGCCAGGCCTAGAGACAGGAGGTCCTGGGTTCAAATATGACCTCAGACACTTCCTGGCTGTGTGACCCTGGGCAAGTCACTTAACCCCCATTGCCTAGTTCTTACTGCTCTTCTGCCTTGAAACCGATACTCGGTATCAATTCTGACATAAAATAAGGGTTTAAAAGGAAAAAAAAAAGACCATTAATAGGGGCAGCTAGGAAACACAGTAGACAGAGTGCAGGGCCTGGAATCAGAGGTCCTGGGTTTGAATCGGGCACTAGACACTTCCTAGATGTGTGACCCTGGACAAGTCACAACTTCAGTTGCCTAGCTCTTGCCTCTCTTCCCTTAACCGATGCTTAGTATTGTAAGGGTTTAAAGAACAAGCTGAGCAGATACCTTGCAAAGGATGTATGGTAGGCACTAATGAAATGGAATGAGAAGGTGTGGCTGGGAAGCCACACATCACAAATCAAGCTGCTTGGAAGTCTGGATAGCAGAGGGATGCCTTTCCAGAGGTGGGACAATGGGAATGAGTCCCTGAGGGAGGAGCCTGAGTTAGGAACCTACAGGAACGTGGCGCCTCTGGAGTGAGGGCCGGCGCGCTGCGCACTATCTGTGGCACCACTTAGTTGCCCAGGGAGGACGAACATTTCGGAATCGAGGACTTGCCCAGCCCTTTCAGAGCTGCTTGTCCACCTTTACTGTCCACTTTTCACCCAACTCTCCAAGACCCTGGAGCGCGGGCAGTGGCTTCACTCACTACACCAGGCTGGGGGTAACTGACAGATCTCAAAGCTGCCAACGGCTTACGGGGTGTCTATTCCAAGCCTGTGAAGACGTCCCCCAATGGAACCAGCAGACGAGAACCATCTGTTCCAGCGGTCATGAAGGTGGCTGAAGCGGGCTCTGTGGAGCGCTTAGAACTGGGTCAGACACTGAAGAAGCCAAGGCCACCTACTGCATCCCGGACCATCGCCACCCATCCTGACTTTTGTCCGGCCACTGGCCATAGGCGACTCTGGAACAGAGAGGGAGGCTGACCCTTGGGTGCAGCTCTGCCTCCCTTAAATTCAATCCATACAAGTCAAGACTGACCACCCTGGGATGTCATTAGTCCTCTTTCAAATAATAACAAGAACATGACAACTGAGAGGGAGGAGAGCATTGGATGCATCTGAAAGAGCATGCTGGGGGAAAGTGGTATCAGGAGGAGGAGAGAGTGGAGCCTGCTTTATCAGCTAGTTTTAAAAAGGGAAAGACATATATTCAGTTAGATAATAAATTCAACAGGAGAGGATCCAAGGCAAACAGGTAAGATTTCTTCTCTTCTCTGCTTTTTGCCCTTCTGTGGCCTTTTGGACATTTAAGCCTATCTGCCCTGTGTCCATTTCACCTGATTTCATCTATGAAAATGGCTCACAAATCAACTGAACCTAGGACACGTGGGTTGTGTTCTCCATCAGCCCTGCATCCATAAAATGCTAGCCTGGGACAGCAACCCTTTTCTCCTGGGAAAAAGGTGCCTCTGTGGATGCCTAATTTGGAAGGTTTCTTTTGGAATGTCCCCAGGGTTACAACTGATCGCTCAACTTTGGTTTTAATTCCAACAAACACAGGACCAGTGTCAGACATACATAGGATTAGGAAGTAGCCTATGCAGGGTGATTGGAGGGATACCAGAAAGACCCTTTCCTTTGCCTCACTGATTTCTAAAATTATACCATTCAAAATTCATTTCTTTGACTTAAGCCCTCTTCTTAGAGAGCTTTGGAGTATGATGGAACAGGTTTCAAGTGAAAATCTCCCTGGGAGTCACAGTTAGGTAGCACAGAGGAGAGTAGTTGGAGTTGAGAGGTCCTGGGTTCAAATTTGACATCATATACTTTCTAGCTGCATGACCCTGGGCAAGTTGCTTAACCCCAATTGCCTAGCCCTTGCCATTCCTCTTTCTTAAAATTGAAACCGAGAGAGGAGGTAGGGATTAAAAAAAAATATCCCTGGAGGAATAACCCAGTAAAGGTGGATTTACTTCTTGACAAGATTTACTTTCCAGCTGAGACAGTGGAAGGAAGGGAATCAATCTTTTGATGATAGTTGATATTTTTTTATTTTTTAATTTTCAACTTTGCATTATGATCATTTGTTTTTTATCACCTTCATTCCTCAATATGTCTTTCCCTCAGAGTCATCTCATAGTCATTCCTTATAACATCAAAACCAGAACAAATCCAATTTAGCAAAATTAACTACATCTTTTATTTAATAGGTAATATTTTATTAATTTATTTTTATTTACATTTAATATTTTATTATATATCATTTGTAATATTTCACACCCACAGCTCCCCATCTGCATAGAAAAGAGAGAGATGCTTTCTTTTTTCTTCTTTGGGGTTAAGCTTGGTCATTATAATGCCACAGCATTTAGTTTTCCTTTTAAATCACCTCCCTCCCCTGGTTTATATTGTTGCTATAAAATTATTTCCCTGGTTCTGTTTGCTTCGCTTTGCCTTTATTCATACAAGTCTTCCCATGCTTCTCTGTATTCTTGATAGTCATTGTTTCTTCCAGCACATTCATATACCATAATTTGCTTAGCTAACGAGAATCTTCTTCATTATTTCAAAAAAGAAAAAAAGTGCTACTTATAAATCCATTTTCTAAAACTTCTTCCCTTTGGTCTTCTTATCAACTCTAAGAGCAGCTATTAAGGGCATTCATTGGGTGAAAGTGACTAAAGGCCATATTGGAACCTAGGTCCTTCTGACTCTAGGTCTGGCAGTCATCCACTGTGCCAGCTAGCTGACCCTGGAAATCATTTTGATTTTTAAGGGTTTTTCTCTTTTCAATAACGATTTCCCTGGAATATATGCCCCGAAGTGGAAACAGCCTACACTACTGATAACACTTATAAAGTTTACTTAGCATTTTCCCCACAGTCCTGGGAGTAATTTGGGTAAGGGTGTTTAAAGGGGTCAGAAAGGTGAAGATTTGGGGCTCAAACACGGGCTTTTGATTCTTCTGATAAAACCCATCATGAATTTCAACTACTATAACATGTGGCCTCTTTAGATCACTGGTCTCCAAATATTGTTTTATCACCAATTTCCAGCAGGTAAAAGAAAAACTGAGCAAACACCCCTAATATTTGAATATTTATTTCCTTGTGAATTTCTATCATATTAATGTAACACGTATAGCACAAAACATATACAGAAAACAGATATTAAAGAGATAGGGATGAAGTAAATGCTAAAACATTCTTAAATTTTATTTATCAATGGCCTTTTAAAATGTGCATTAGAGAAGAATGTGACAATACTCTTAATTAAAAAACTATTGATGTAATCAGTAGGTCTAGTGGGTGCCATTTTTATATCTAGTGGATAGAACAATAACGATTGTTAGTAATTAATTATGCAGCTAACTTGATCAACATGGCTATCAAAGTAAGTGAATTTCTTTTTTTTAAAGATATTTTTTAATTAAAAGATTCACAATAGCCAGGACTTAATAAAATTTTAATTTAATTTAATTTAAAGAAACATAATAGGCAGGGATGGTGACCCACAGTAATGGTCTCTTCTATTATGGAAGGCAAATGGATCACACACAATAGTTTGAGTTCTCTGCCACTAAGGCCAAGATGCCTGCATTTAGTCCATTTCCAAAAGTCCCTACTATGGGAGGCTGGTGGATTTAATGCCAATTCCCCATGGGCTTTATTCCTTCTGCAGCTCAGAATTCCTGAGTTCAAGCAATCCGCCAGCCCCTGCGAGGAGGAAGGGAGCAGAAGTCAATAGGCTCCCCAAAGAGGAGTAAACTGGTTGAAGTAGTAAATGGAGTAAGTCAAAGCTTCTGGGACTAATCAGTGGTGGGACTGGGCCATTAGTGGCTGCTCTACAGTCATGTACACACACACACACACACACACACACCATACAAAACAAACAATAACAGCCAAAATAACACACAATAAAAATCAGTTCAACACAAGTCACATGTCTATGTACTTACCATATATAATAAAAAAATAACAATCAACAAGTATTTATTAATTGTCTATAAATGCAATGAATGAAACAATCCCTACTCTTAAGGAGCCGACAATCTAAAAGGGAAAATAGCAAATATATCTATATCTATATCTAAATACTGAATAGATTTACATATATATGCTTATACGTATAATCTGTATACATATATATATATATAAATCTATTCAGTATTTAGAGTAACTATAAGGAGAATAAATACAAATAAATATTCTTGTTTGTATTAAAAAAATATCCTTACTTTTTGTCTTAGAATCAATGCCACACATTGGTTTCAAGGTAGAAAAAGTGTAAAGGCTGGGCAATCAAGATTAAATAACTTGCTCAGGGTCATACAACTAGGAAGTATATGAGGCTGGATTTGAACCCAAGATCTCCTGTTCCTGGGCTTGGCTCTCAATACACAAAGTCCCTCTAACTGTCCCCTTGTCCTTTGTTTTCAAAGAGAATCTTTGTCCCATCACAGGGACATATCTTGACTTAGGCATGATTTGGATTTAAGTGAGGCAGAATTGAACAGTCATGAGCTCCACTCTCTCTTCCCAGGTCATCAGCGTCCAGCAGTGAGACAAAAGTCAGGACGATGGGTGATGGTCCAGGGTGTTGTGGATGACCTCAGCATCTTCTCTGACTGGCCAAGCTCGCTAAGAGCTCCACAGCACCCAATTCTTCCACCTTGATAGCAGTTGGAACAAATTGTTCTCGTCTCCCCACTCCAGCGTGGGAAGTCTTTAGCTGCTTGGGGCAGACGCCTCTCAAACTCAGCCATAGCTTTGAGGCCATCAGTTACTCTCAGCCTGCTTACTCATCTGCCACGGTGGTTTACCAGGGTGTGGCCACTGCGCATGCTACAGCTTCTTGGAGCCACAGGTGACAGTTGGGTGAAAGGTGGATGAGTAGCCTGGAAAAGGGCTCTGCAAGTCCTCGCTCCAGAGCTATTAGTCCACCCAGGGCAGCTAGGGGGGCACCACAGTGCACGGAGCACTGGCCCTCTCATCAGAAGGGCTAGTCCTTGAATGCCTCAAACACAAATAAAGATAAAATAATTGAATACAAACCAGGTTTGGAGGCAGTAAAGTAGCAGTTGGTAGGATCAGAAAAAACTTCAGGCAGTAGAATTGTATATTTGAATTCGATGTTGAAGGAAGAGAGCAATCCTAGGAAGCAGAGGCAGGAGAGAAAAGAGTATATCCCAGGAACAGGAGGATACAGTCATTGCAAAAGTGTGGAGGCAGGAGATGGGATTGTCATGTGTGAAGAACAGAGAGAAGGCCAGTTTGGCTGAATAGCAGTGTGAGGGAGTCCATCAACTAGCATTCATTGATTACCTATTATGTGCCTGGTCCTGGGTTAATGGCTAAGGATTCAAAGAAAAGTTAAAAAAATTTCTACTCCTAAGAGGCTTACATTCTAATAGGAGGGAAAATAATATTTAATGCAGCTTGAAAGAGAATTTGGAGCCAGGTAAAGAGATTTAAAAGCAAAATGGAAAACAGGAAATTGGGAGTTACTAGAATTGACTGAGTATGGGAGTTACATGATCAGATCTGTGTTTTGTATTGGGCAGAAATGTTGTAGAAAGAGGCTTGCCTGGGGATGACTTTTTCTACTGTGTGACCCTGAGCAAGTAATGTATCCTAATTACCTAGCTTTTACCATCCTTCTGCCCTGGAACTTATACTTAGTTTTGATTCTAAGACAGAAGATTAGGAGAAAGAAAGGAAGGAAGGAAGGAAGAAAGAAAGGAAGGAAGAATGAGAGGAAGAGAGAAAGGATGGAAGGAAGGAAAAAGGAAAGAAAGAAAGAGAGAAAGGGAGATAGAGAGGGAGGGAGACAGAAGAAGGGAGGAAAGGTAAGAAGAAAGGAAGCAAGGAAGAAGGAAAAAATAAAAAAGAAAGGGAGAAAGAAGGAACGACTTGAGGAGAGAAGAGCAACTAGGAAGCTATTGCAATAATTCTGATAAGAAGTGATAAGAGCCTGAACTAAGATGGTAATTATGTGAATAGAGAGGATGTAGCCACAAGAGATTTTGTGAAGGTGAAGATGGTAGAATTTGAAAACTGATTGGATCCATGGGATGAGAGAAAAGCAAAGTGTTGAGGATTATGCCAACATTCAAGCATGAATGGTTGCTTATTTCAAGGCAGCAAAGTTTTCAATATAAATCTATTCTTTTTCCTTTATATTGTTCTGTTTAATGGATGATGGCCTGCTTTGACTTCATATTCATGTTTGGATATTTTAGTTGTGTTAGAAATATGGGTGTAGGGGGCAGCCGGGTAGCTCAGTGGATTGAGAGCCAGCTCTAGAGATGGGAGGTCCTAGGTTCAAATCTGGTCTCAGACACTTCCCAGCTGTGTGACCCTGGGCAAGTCACTTGACCCTCATTGCCTAGCCCTTACCACTCTTCTGCCTTGAAGCCAATATACAGTATTGACTCCAAGACAAAAGGTAAGGGTTTAAAAAAAAAAGAAATATGGGTGTAAGGAACAGAAGGTGACTATCTTATAGTGTACAGGACAGGTATTATAGTGTGTTCACCAGATAGGTTGGGGACTGCTGGTGACAGACTTTAAATGCCCAACAGAAGACTTTATATTTGATCCCAGATCTAATATAGGGAACCACCAGAATTTACTGAGAAAGGAAGTTAGGAAAATTACTTTGGCAGTTATGCATCGTGTAGCGGATGGATTGAAATGGGAGACATTTGAGGCAGGGAGACAAGTTGGAGGCTGTGGTTATGGAGTACTCATAAGTGTGAAAGGAAATTCTTGGTTCTCTGTCTATTCTGAGTTTACACTTGTGAAAAATTCTCTTTGTCTAATTGGAGTTAAAACTTTGGTTAACAATAACTTAAGTACCTCACTAGATCGGAGGACCGGATTAACTCCCCTTTGTCTGCTTTTGAATTAATCAACAAAAGGGGGAATACACCCATACTTAAGCCTAAAGTAAGGGAAGTCCACAAACTCTTACTACAGGAGTTTACACCTCCAAAAGGAAGACACTCCTACTTCAACCTTAAGTGGGGGAAAGTCTTGTTAAACTGGGTGATAACTTAGAAATGTGTGAATCCTAGGAGGAGAGTTAACACCTTCAGAGGTGTCAAGTCAATCCCACAGACACTGCCCCTGGGCAGGGCTGGACAATTTGGAAACTGAGATTGACCCTTGTGAAGAAGGGCAGGGCCAGGAAACCACCATAAAAGCCATGAAATCCTTCCATGTGATTGTGACTTCAACTTAGCCTCTGACTCCTGGACTACTTCATTAGGTGAATGAAAAAGCTGACTCCCTTCCTAGTTTCCTAAGAGACTAGCTTCCATCTTGAAGGATTACTCACTACTGGCCTTCCTGATTGAGGACTAGTGTAGGTATTTCCTCCAACCTCTTTTACATTTCTCTATTGTTTCTCCTCTGGTTGGGTAAATAAACTTCTGACTTGAGATATAATAATGTCAGTGACCATGTTATTTCATATAATTTAAGTCCAGCCATTAAATTTAACATTTACACCAGGGATACTGAGGGTCTACCCAGAATGGTGGCAGTGTGCATGGAGACAATTGGACTGATGTGAGGGATATCATTGAGATAGAAGTGACAAGAGTAGAGAACTACTTGGCTATGAGTGGTGAGGGTGAGAGAAGAATCATGGTGCCCTTCACAGAAATAGGAAGTCAAGAAGAGGGGAGAGTTTGGGGCAAAAGATTTAGGTGGTGAGATTTGCCATGTAGATTATAGTTTATCCATGTCTGCTCATCCTAAACTATTCATTCTGTCTCATTTAAAATGAAAAGGGTGGGGGACATCTGGGAAGTTCAGCGGATTGAGAGCCAGGTCCAGAGATGGGAGGTCATAGGTTCAAATTTGGCCTCAGACACTTTCCAGCTGTGTGACCCTGGGCAAGTCACTTAACCCCCATTGCCTAGCCCTTACCACTCTTCTGCCTTGGAGTCAATACTGTTGACAACAACAATATTGGCGAAGGTAAGGGTTTAAAAAAAATGAAAAGGGTGAGATGGGGGCTCTGACTTATGAGTCACTGCCCAGGAGGGCAAAGAAGCTGTGGATATGCTGGGTAAGATGCTTTTATTTTCTTCCAGTGGGAACAGGGGAAGTTAGGAGAGAGAAAAAATAAATGCCTGTTAATTTAAAAAAACTACAAAAATAAAAAAAATAAGCTTCTCTATATTAAGGGACAGTTGGGTGGCTCAGTGGGTAGAGCACAGGAAGAGTCGTTTTCATGACTTCAAATCCAGCCTCAGACACTTACTAGCTGTATGATCCTGGTCAATTTACTTTACCCTTTTTACCTCAATTTCCTCACCTATAAAATGGGCTAGAAAAGGAAATGGCAAACCACTCTGGTATCTCTGCCAAGAAAACCCAAAATGGGGTCATGAAGAGTTGGACTTTATTTGAATGACTAAACAACAACATTTAAAAAATACAAAATAAAAAATTTAAATATGAGGGCAACTAGCTAGGACAATAGATAGGATGTGAGACCTGGTGTCAGGAGAACCTGAGTTCAAATCTGACCTCAGATACTTCCTAGCTACGTGACCCTGGGCAAGTCATTTAACTTTGATTGTCTAGTCCTTGCCATTCTTCTGTTTAAGACAGAGGGTTTAAAAAAATGTCACTTAGAAGCAACTAGAAGTTGATAGGACCTGGGTTTAAATCTGGATTCAGATACTTCCTGGCTGTATGACACTGAGGAAGTCACTTAACCATATTTGCCTAGAGTTGTCACTAGGACAGAAAATAAGTGCTTAAAATAAAATTAAAAAATACACATATACATGGACCTATATTTCCTTGTTTCTATCAAGGGCACCGCTATCCTTCCACATAACCCTGGAAGCATCCTTGATTCTTCACTTTCCTTTACCTTTCAGATCCAATCAGTTGCTAAGTCTAATTAATGCCATCTCTGTAACATCTCTTACTTCTGTCCCCTTCTCTATATTCACACAATCATCCCTCTGGTTTAGTCTCTCATCACCTCTCGCCCGGACTATTGAGACAACCTTCTAATTGGTCCCCCTGGCTCAAGTCTATCCCCTCTCCAATCCATCTTCCGTTTGGCTGCCAACATGCTATCTCTGAAGCATAGATCTGACTCTGTCCCTCCCTTGCCCCAAAGCCTCCTAAGCCTCTAGGATAAAATACAATCTCCCCTGTTTGGCATTTAGAGTCCTTCACAATCTGCCTCTTGCTGACATTTTCAGCCTTATTACACATTATTCAATTTTATGCACTCTACTATATTGCAGCCAGACTTGCCCATTTAACTGTTCCCCATCCATGACTGTTCATCTCCTGTCTTTGTGCCTTTGAACAGACTTTCTGCCTTGACCCCAAGCCTGAAATTCACTCCTTCCTCCTCTCCACCTCTTAGGCTCTAGATTCTTCCAGAGCCTAGCTGAAGGGCTATCTCCTATTGATTCTTTCTTTAGTGATGGAGAACTTTTTAGAACCTTTTAGACACTGTGTGCTGTGCCCTCCCCCAGACTGTGTATTGGGCCATGCCCTCCACCCCCAGGCCAAGTCCCCCCATCCTCACTCCAAAAAGGAGAGGGAGAAAAGGAGGGAAATGGCCTGGGTGCTTTGCTCAGGGTAGGGAGTAAATACTTCCACTGGGGTACTGGGCAGAAGGGTAGGGGAGGCCTGATGGAGAGGAGGAATGGAGCAGCTTCAGCGGCTGATGACTTGTGTGCCCAAAGAGAGATCTCTATGTGTGATTTTTGGCAAACATGTCATCAGTTTGCCATCATGGCCTTTCTTGGTTTCCCAGTCCCCAGCCCTCAGTACCTCCATCTTGAAATTACCTTGTATTTACTTAGTATACATTTTGCATTTTCTTACTAGGTATGTTCTGGCTCACTCTCTCTCGGAACTAGGCAGGCTACATCTACCTTTTATTTTATTTTATTTTATTTTATTTTTTATTTATTTAAAAACCCTTACCTTCTGTCTTGCATTGGCTCCAAGGCAGAAGAGTGGTAAGGGCTAGGCAATGGGGGTCAAGTGACTTGCCCAGGGTCACACAGCAGGGAAGTGTTTGAACCTAGGACCTCTCGTCTCTAGACCTAGCTCTCAATCCACTGAGCTACCCAGCTGCCCCCTACACCTACCTTTTAGGATCTTAGAGGTATCCTGAGGGATTTGGGAGTACCTTTTCTCGAATACTATTAGTTTAAGCTCTCACTGGCTGGGTGCCCTTTATTGTTGTTGTTCAGTTGTTTCAGTCCTGTCTGACTATAATCCCATTTGGCATTTTCTTTTTCTTTTTTGGGAAAATTTTATTTAATTAGTTAATTTAGAATATTTTTTTCATGGTTACATGATTCGTGTTCTTTCCCTCCCCTCCCCCTGCCCTTCCCATAGTTGACATGCAATTCCACTGGATTTTACATGTGTCATTGATCAAGACCTATTTTCATGTTATTGATGTTTGCACTAGGGTGATCATTTAGAGTCTACATCCCCAGCCATATTCCTTCAATCCATGTATTCAAGCAGTTGTTTTTCTTCTGTGTTTCCGCTTCCACAGTTCTTCCTCTGAATGTGGATAGCATTCTTTCTCATGAGTCCATTACATTCAATTGTACCACAGTGTATCTGTCTCTGTGTACAACATTCTCCTGGTTCTGCTCCTTTCGCTCTGCATCAATTCCTGGAGGTTGTTCCAGTCCCCATGGGATTCTTCCACTTTATTATTCCTTTGGGCACAAAATAGTATTCCATCACCAACATATACCATAATTTGTTCAGCCATTCCTCAATCGAAGGACCTTCCCTCATTTTCCAATTTTTTGCCACAACAAAGAGCACAGCTATGAATATTCTTATACAAGTCTTTTTCCTTATGATCTCTTTGGGGTACAAACCCAGCAGTGTTATGGCTGGATCAAAGGGTGGGCAGTCTTTTAGCACCCTTTGGGCATAGTTCATTTGGTATTTTCTTAGCAAAGATACTGGAGTGCTTGCCATAGCCTTTCCTAGCTCATTTTTACAGCTGAGGAACCTGAGGCAAAGAAGGTGAAGTGATTTGTCTAGGGTCACACAGCTAATAAATTTCTGAGGCTGGATTTGAATTCAGGTCTTCTTCCTGAGTCCAGGTCCAGCCTTCTATCTACTATGCCAACTAGCTACTCTCCCTCTAGCACTGTTAGGTGCTAGTAACTAGCACTCTAGTTTCATTTAGCAACTTGACATCAGTTAGCTTTTACAAAGGGATATTTACTTTAGAAATCCAGCATTAACTAAAGTACAAATATTTCCTTCCCAATAACTCAAAGATACCCTATTCCCTATTCACTTTGGTTTCTAGGGAGAGTGGGATCAGACTGAGCACAGGTTTTATATAGCGTCAGTTCCCCCAAGTCCATATTTAAAGGAAGCTTTTCTGCTGGATGAGACCTTATCTCCAGGACTTCTGGTTTGGGTCCCGAAGGTGATTTCTTGCTTCTCAGGGCATCCATACTGAACTGACTAGAAAATCTGGACTTGAATGCTGGGAAACTTGGATGCCCTAATGATCTTTTTTTAAAATAAGCTACAAGATTGCATTTCCCAGACCCTTCACTTAAGCACCGAGGCAGGCAAAGAAAAATAGGTCAACATTTGCTTGATGGAAGGATCCAAGTCTTGCTT
This sequence comes from Monodelphis domestica, assembly GCF_027887165.1. Lineage (NCBI taxonomy): Eukaryota > Metazoa > Chordata > Mammalia > Didelphimorphia > Didelphidae > Monodelphis > Monodelphis domestica. The sequence goes on along the minus strand of NC_077233.1, from coordinate 210,161,567 downwards.
TTTAAAGCATTGACTCTCAGTGGCTGCTGGCAGCGAACAGATCCACTAAGTCCATAGCTAAAGAGAAGACAATCTCTCCATTGTTAGCACCTTTTAAAAGGCAGATTCCAATCCAATTCTGGCTAGGGCAGCTAGATGGCAGTGGATAGAGCACAGAGCTTGGAATCAGAAAGATCTTTTTATGAGTTCAAATCTAGCCTTAGACACCAACTGTATGACTCTGGGCAAGTCACTTCACCCTGTTTGCTTCAGTATTCTCACCCATAAAATGAGCTGGAGAAGGAAAATGGCAAACCACTCCTGTGTCTGTCAAGAAAACCCCAAATAAGGTCATGATAATTGGGCACAACTGAAAGGACTGAACAATAATAACCAATTCTGGTTAAATAGCCAATCAAAAAGGCTTCTCTTAACCAAGTAGTTAGTAAAATATATCCCGTTATTGCCTCTCCATTTTATGTTCTCACAATCCTCCTTGAATCAGACTCTTGAGCCTTTCCTGTGTAAGGAATCTGCAGGAGAAGTTCACCACCCTTCCTCACTCTGTGAATATATCAATACCACTTTATACTGTATGCTAGTTAACATATTGTTTCCTCTATGAGAATGTGAGCTTCTTGAAAGTTGGGATTGATCTCCTTTTGTGTTTTGTATCACTAGCACAGTGCCTAGCAAATAGTTGGCGCATAATAAATGCTTATTTCATCTTAGATAAGTCTCTTCCCTTCTGTGAGCCAATTTCTTCCTCTGCTCTTTTTCCCAAGAGCATCATGACTCGTGCATGAATTGGATTTAAGCAAGGCAGAATTGCCTGAAGTCATCAGCCTCATTCTGTTCCAGAGTCAGCAAAGCCCTGAAATGAGAAGGATGGATTAGATGTTCTCTAAGATTCCTTCCAGTTCTGATATTCTGGCATGCAAGACCCAATCTGTACCCTATGCTAGCCCAAACACTTGTGTTGCTTCAGAAAATAGAGCTCAGGGGTCAGCTAGTTGACTCAGTGGATTGAAAGCCAAGTTTAAAGACAAGAGGTCCTAGGTTCAAATCTGGTACAATTTAATAAATGTTTATTGACTGATAACTGAAAGAGCTTGTTCTAAATATTTTTGTACATATGAGTCTATTCCTTCTTTCTCTAATCTCTTGGGGGGTAGAGACATAACAGTGGTATTGTTGGATTAAAAGGTTTGAAGAGTTTAGTAGGGGGGCAGCTGGGTTGCTCAGTGGATTTATAGCCAAGTCTAGAGATAGGAGGTTCTGGGTTTAAATTTGGCCTCAGATAATTCCCAGCTATGTGACTCTGGGCAAATCACTTAATCCCCATTGCCTAGCCCAGTGATGGCAAACCTTTTAGAGATGGAATTCCAGGCCCCTCCCCCATTCCCCCCACCTCATTCTCTCAGTGTCCCTCTTACCCCAGATAGGGGAGGGAGGAAGTGCTCCCACTGGCTGCTGGGCAGAGGGATGGATGAAGTAAGGAATGTCCTCAGGTGCATTGGAGAGGGGGAGGGGAATAGCTTCACCCCGAGTCCCTTTGGCTTTCTAGTAATGAACTCTGACAGGCAACTGAAGGCATGCCCACGGAGAGGGCTCTGTGTACCCTCTTTGGCACATGTGCCATAGGCTCACCATCACTGGCCTAGCCCTTACTGTTTTTCTGCCTTAGAATCAATCCATGATTCTAAGACAGAAGGTGAGGGTTTAAAAAAAAACCACAAAAAACTGCCTTCTATCTAAAAATTTACAAAAGCTCATCTTGGCTATTTTCAGCCTGCATATTTTATATGTCTGCAATCCCTACCTGAGAGCTGCATTGCATTTGAACTCATTTCCTCAAAGTTTAATTTAGTCAGTATAAAGCCCTCTGAATGTGGATGCCTTTTTAATTTTCACCTACATGCTTTTATTCTTATTAATTTGGCATCTGGTGTTTAGCTGGTTTGTTTTTGACACTGATCACTTGAAATCATTCAGCATTTTTTTTTTTAAGCTGAGGAATAGTATGGGAAGGTGGTGGCTGTGGCCTTTTAGTCTGGTTTAAAATAGGTCATGAGGGCCATTCACTCAGTCAATAAACATTTCTTTTGTACTTCTTTTTTAATTTTAATTTTTAAAATTATTTCCCCATGTTTACATGATTCATTTTCTTTCCCTTCCCACTCCCAGAGCCAACAAGCAATTCCACTGGGTTGTAGAAATGTTATCATTTGCTACTCCAAAAAGATTTCTTAAGTGCCTACTATATACCAGTTTTTTCAGTCATTTTTTCGGTAGTGTTCAGTTCTTTGTGACGTCACTTGGGGTTTTCTTAGCAAAGATCCTAGAGTGCATGCCATTTCCTTCTCCCATCCATTTTACAGATGAGGAAACTGAGGCAAACAAGGTTGAGTGATTTGCCTAAAGTCATATAGCTAGTAAGTTTTTGAGGTTGAATTTGAACTCAAGAAGAAGTTTTCTTGGCAAAGATATTGGAGTTTGCCATTTCCTTCTCTCACTCATTTGATAGATGAGGTAACAGAGGCTAATAGGATTAGGTGACTTGCCCAGGGTCACATAGACAATGTCTGTGGCTGGATTTGAACTCATGAAGATGAGATTTTCTGAGTCCCAGAGAGGCATTCTATTCACTGCCCCACCTAACTTCCCCTTGCTGTGTTCCAGACCCTGTGCTGAGCAGCTGGGGATACAAAGGAAGATAAGACAGTTCTGACCCTTGAGAAACTCACAAGTGGTGCATGATAGGGTAGTGGCCTTGGGTTTGATAACAAGGAGGCCCCTTGGACTGGGCTTTCTGAACTGGAAGTTTTCTCCTTGGTGGTGATAAATTCTGAGAAGCTGTTTTGTGCAGGGTTGGACCAAGTCTGTCTTCCCTCTTCCACTGTGCCCTCATCTCTCTCTCCCTGCCTACTTTCCTCGGTCCACTTTAGGCCTTCTTTCCCCCATCTTTCTCCTATACAAATTACTCTCAAGAAATCACTTGACAATCTTTCCCTCCTTTAAGTCTCGTCTTTGAAATAAGAGGGTTGGATTGTCAAAGCTCTAAAGTCAGCTCGAAATCAATTTTCTTATGATCATCTAATTCATGCTGGTTAGACAGATAGGCTATTGAGACTGACCCTGAAAATAGTCACCTGCTCAGCAGTGTGCTTGGAAAAGTTTAATAACAGGCTTTCTGGAAAAAAATATATGCTACAAATATTCTTAGGTTTGATCTGCATTATTAATAGTTTCTCCAACACTTTTTAAAAGCCTTAACTTCTGCCTTAGAATCAATACAAAGAATTAATTTCAAGGCAGAAGAGCAGTAAGGACAAGGACTAGGCAATGGGGGTTAAATGACTTGCCCAAGGTCACACAGCTAGGAATTATCTGAGGTCATATTTGAATCCAAGATCTCCCATCTCTAGGCCTGGCTCTCTATCTATTGAGATACCTAGCTGCCTTTCCACCATTTTATTAAGTCTAGACAATCCATCAATAAATGAAGCCCCAATTAATGGCATTTGCTAATTTCTAAGGTATAAATGCCCCCATTGGAAATTGAATAATTGTTATTTTGAACCTCCGCTGGCTCCAGAATGCCCATGAATACTGTTGGAGAAAAATCTGTCCAATCTGTAAAAAAAATCACTGAGGAAGGATTAAGAGCCAGACCTAGAGATGGGAGGTCCTAGGTTCAAATCTGACCTCAAATTCTTCCTGGTTGTGTGACCCTGGGCAAGTCATCTAACCTCCATTGCCTAGCCCTTACCAGTTTTCTGCCTTGGAAGCAATGCACAGCATTGATTCTAAGATGGAAGATAAGGTTTTTTTTTTTTTTTAAGGGGGTGGGGTAGGCAGCTAGGTGTCTCACTGAATTGAGAACAAGGTACAGAGACGAGAGGTCTTGTGTTCATACCAGACCTCAGACACACATCCTAGATGTATGACCCTGGGCAAGTCACTTAACCTCGATTGCCTACCCCTTTCCACTGTTCAGCCTTGGAACCAGTACATAGTATTGATTCTAAGATGGAAGAGAAAGGTTGAAAACAAACCAACAAACCACTAAAGCAGAACTATGAACCATAATCATTTGTTAAAAGGACCTTATGCCAAGTTTTTTTTCAAATAATATTTTATTTTCCCTTAATTCCTTGTAAAAACAAATTTTAAAATTTGTTTTTAAAAAATAATGACTTCCAAATTCTTTCCTTCTCTCCCACTCTCCTTCCCCTCCCCATCACTGAGACGACAAGCCATCGGATAGATATTTTATGTGTAACACCAAGTTCTTAAAGACACTGGCCATATTTCATTGCAGGTGGCAGGCGCTGATTAGCTGTGCGCGCCCACAGGTCCTTGGGACCCAAGGACACGGGTTGTGACTTGGAGGTCTGGGCGAAGTTACAAACTTTCTCCAGGGAGCACGCCACAGATTTTGCGCTCCATGTGTAAGCTGAACGTGACTGCAATATTAAAAAAATTATAAAGCTTTCTAGAAATGTGAATTATTATTATTTATAGAATTTGCTCTAGAAAGAGCTAGCAGGCTCGGAATGTTTAAAGTGTGGGGCTAGATGGCTCTGCCCGCCTCGAGCCTCTCCCCACGTCAATCCAGCCTCCATGTAACCATTAAATGTTTTTCCTCAACCACGCTGCGTCTGATCGTGTCAGCCCTCCCTACTCCCACTCGTGAACTCCAGTGGCTTTCTATTGCCTCCAGGAGTAACTCTGAAACACTCAGTTTGGCATTCAATGCCCTTCATAGCTCCTCTCTTTCCAGATTTCTTGCCTCTTTCAGGTATTCTGTGACGGAGCATCCCTTGGCATCCTCGATGTTCCATGAACAAGATGTCTCATGTCTCTGCTCCAGGCATTCTATTTGGCTGTTCCCCAAGTCCAGAATGCTTTCCCTTTTCAGTTCTGACTACTGATCTCCCCGACTTCCTTTCAGTCCCAGCTAAAATCTTCACTGCTTTTTAAAAAATTTATTTTTAATTAATTAGGGGAAAAAACCCTACTTTCTGTCTTAGAATCCATACTGTGTATTGGTTTCAAGGCGAAGAGCAGTAATGGCTAGGCAATGGGGGTTAAGTGACTTGCCCAGGGTCACACAGCTGGGAAGTATCTGAGGTCACATTTGAACTCAGGACCTCCCATCTCTAGGTCTGGTTCTCAATCCACTGAGCCACCCAACTGCCTCCTAAAATCCTCACTTCTACGGGGAAACCTCCCCCAACCCTTCTTAAGTTCATAGCCTTCCCTCTGTTAATTATCCCTGTATGTAACTTGCTTTGTATAGATTTGTTTGCCTGTAGTCTGACTCTGTCCTCCTTGAGGGCAGAGAATGTCTTTTGCCTCTTTCTGTATCCCCAGGATTTAGCACAGTGCCTGGCACATAGTAGGTGCTTACAAATGTTTATTGATTAATTGATCAATTGTTGTTCAGTTCTGACTCTTTGTGACCTTATTTGGGATTTTTTCAGCAAGGATACTGGAGTGGTTTGCCATTTCCTTCTCCAGCTCATCTGACAGATGAGGAAACTGAGACAATTAGGGTTAAGTGACTTGCCCAGGGTCGCACAGCTAGTAAGCATCTGAGACTGGGTTTGAACTCAGGTCTTCTTGACTCCAGAACTGGCACTCTATCCACTGTGCCACCTAATTGCCCCACTGAGTGATTAGGCAATGAAAAAATCAATGTGCATTGTACCTATCAAGCATCTAATTAATTTATTTGTCAAATGAATGAATGAGTAAAAGGAAAGGCAGGAGTCCCAGTTCTGTCACTTATTGGCCGTGTGAGCTTAGGCAGGCTACTATTTAACTGTTCTCAGTCTTGATTTCCTCATCTGTAAAATGGTGAATAATTCCTCCCTTATTTTCCTTTCCTTCAAGGCCTGTGCTCAATTGATTGCCAAATCTTGTTAATCCTTGCTCCACATCTCACAGATTTATCTCCACTCTACTCATACAGGCAGCTAGGTAGAGCAGTAGACAGAACACTGGACCTGGAGTCAGGAAGATCTGAATTCAAATCCTAGCCCCAGAAACTTGCTAGCTTGGTGAACCTGGGCAAATCACTTAACCTCTGTTTCCCTCAATTCGTTCACATATAAAATGGGGATAATAAAGGCATCTATCTCCAAGGTAGTTGAGAAGATCAAATAAGAATATTTGTAAATATGTTACAGAAGTATATAAATGCGAGCTATACCATCTCTGGGCAGTAAAGTGGCAAAGGGGCTAGAGTCAGGCCCAGGAAGATCTGAGTTCAAATCTGGCCTCAAACATTTCCTAGCTGTGTGACCTTGGGCAAGTCACCTAACTCTGCCTTAGATTTCTCATCTGTAAAGTGAGCTGGAGAAGGAAATGGCAAGCCACTCTAGTGCCTTTGCTAAAAAAATCCAAAATGGGGTCATGAAATATCTGACATGGCTGAAAAATGACTAAGCAAAAATGCAGCCTCAACCCTAGTTCAGGACCTTATTATTATTTCTTGCTTGGACTACTGGGATGGCCTCCTAATTGGTCTTCATGTCTCCAGTCTCTTTCCTCTCAAATTCATCTTTCGCAGTCCTGCCAAATTGATATTCTTAAAACAAAGATCTTTCTCCTCTGCAGCAAAGAGCCCTTAGTTACTCCCTACTGCTTCTAGGATGAGATTCAGAATCCTCAGGCTGCCATTTCCAAAACTGCACATCACTTGTTTCCCATCTACCTTTTCAGACTTGCTTATATTACTGCTTGTCTTATAGTCTCTGTTCCAGTCAAACTGGTCTGTTAGCTTCTTTCTTTCTTTCTTTCTTTCTTTCTTTCTTCTTTCTTTCTTTCTTTCTTTCTTTCTTTCTTTCTTTCTTTCTTTCTTTCTTTCTTTCTTTCTTTCTTTCTTTCTTTCTTTCTTTCTTTCTTTCTTTCTTTCTCTCTTTTCTCTCTTTCTCTCTTTCTCTCTTTCTCTCTTTCTCTCTTTCTCTCTTTCTCTCTTTCTCTCTTTCTCTCCTTCTCTCTTTCTCTCTTTCTCTCTTTCTCTCTTTCTCTCTTTCTCTCTTTCTCTCTTTCTCTCTCTCTTTCTCTCTTTCTCTCTTTCTCTTTCTCTCTTTCTCTCTCTCTCTCTCTCTTTCTCTCTCTCTCTCTCTCTTCTCTCTCTCTCTTCTCCCTTTCTCCCTTTCTCCCTTTCTCCCTTCCTTCCTTCCTTCCTTCCTTCCTTCCTTCCTTCCTTCCTTCCTTCCTTCCTTCCTTCCTTCCTTCTTCCCTTCCTTCCTTCCTCTCCTTCCTCTCCTTCCTTCCTTCCTTCTTTCTTTCTTTCTTTCTTTCTTTCTCTTTCTTTCTTTCTTTCTTTCTTTCTTTCTTCTTTCTTTCTTTCTTTCTTATGCAAAACACCCTTGTTAGTGGTCATTGTCATAAGAGCACATTCCTACATAACCAAATGCCCCAAAATAAACCATAAATACACTGATGTGAAAGATAATACGCTTTGATCCACTTCCATCTGGCTCAATAGTTCTTTCTCTGGAAGTGGAGAGTATTCCTTGTCATTAGTCCTTACAAATTGTCCTCCAGAATGGTTAGATCAGTTCACAATTCCATCAACAATTGCATTAGTGTCTATGGGGTTTTCTTGGCTCTCCAGTGGTTTGCCAGTAAGGCAAACAGAGGTTGAGTGACTTGCCCAGGGTCACACAGCTAGGAAGTGTCCAAGTCTAGATTTGAACCCAGGACATCCCGTCTCTAGGCCTGGTTCTCAATCCACTGAGCCACCCAGCTGTCCTTTTAACATTTTTTATTTTCATTCATTTATTTTTTAATTTTAATTTTTAAAAATTTCCCCATGTTTACCTGATTCATTTTCATCCCTTCCCCTCTTCCCTCCCCTCCCAGATTCAAGGAGCAATTCCACTGGGCTGTACATATATTATCCCGGGATACCTATTTCCATAGTATTCATTTTTGCTATAGAGCAGTCTTTTAAAGCCTAAACCCCAAATCACATACCCACATAATCACATATTATCACATACATGTGATAAGTGATGTCACATAACATTTATTTTTTAAAAATTTGAGCTCCTCGTTTTCTCTGTCCCTCCCTCTCTCCCTTCCTCCTTGATAAGACAAGCAATTTGCTCTAGATTATACATGTGCAGTCAGGCAAAACATTTTTATATTAGCCACGTTGCAAAAGAAAAGTAAAAAAAAACCCTAGAAAAAATCAAGTAAAAAATGTCTGCTTTGATCCGCATTCAGCCTCCGTCAGTTCTTCCTCTGGAGGTGGGCAGCATGTTTCATCAGGAGCCCTTCGGAATTGGCTCGGATTGTCTTTTTTTTAAGATAGGAGGCAGGAGCTCCTGAAGGTGAAGCTGGGGGCGTGATGCGATTGAAGGGGGATACTAGGAAGATAACTCAGATTACAGCAGGGTAAGAGCTAGATTAGAGAGTCTAGAGGAAGCACAGACAAGTTAGGAAACCAGGTGGCCCAGTGGATAGAGCACCTGGTCTGGAGTCAGGAAGACTCTTCTTTCTGAATTCAAATCCACTCTCTAACAGTAGCTGTGTGACCCTGGGCAAGTCATTTCAACTCTGTTTGCCTCAGTTTCTTTATCTGTAAAATGAAATGGAGGGAGACAAGGCAAAGCACTCCAGTGTCTCTGCCAAGAAAATCCCAAATGGAGCCATGAAGAGTCACATACAATTGGACAAACAACTGAACAACAATAGTCTACGTGAAAAGAGAGGAAGTTCTAGGAGGCAGCAGGACATGTAGAACATTGGTTTAGGGAAAAGGAAGACCTGAGTTTGAATCTGGATTCATATACTATTAGCCATGTGATGTTTGGCAAGTTGGATTGCCTCTGTGAACCTTCACATTCCTCTCTGAACCTCAGTTTCTTAGTCTGTCAAATGGGGATGATGATAACCCCTTTCTCGTACCACTTTTTCATTTGGGAGGTAAGCCTGCCTTGGAGGCTGCTGAACAACCCTGTCAGAAGTGCTCTGTTATTTGCTGACTCAGTTGTACAAAGAGGTTGTAGAAATCTCACTGATGATCTCTTTTCCTCTTAGAGAAGCATGTTGCATCAGGAAATCCCTTACTCTCTCTATTCCTCAATCTTTTTTTAGTTCTTTTTTATTATTGAAAGATATTTTATTTTCCAATTACATGTAACAACAATTTTCCACATGTGCTTTCTGAATTATATGTTCCAAATTGTCTGTCTTCCTCCCTTCCCTCCCCTGTCTCAGAGCTGGGAAACAATTAGAGCTGGGTTATACATGTGTCATCATGCACAACTTCCATATTGTTCATCGTTGTAAGACAATCCCCCTATACACCCCAAATTCCAAAATTCAACCATAAATAAAGTAATGTAGAAGGCCGAATGCTGATCTGTATCTTATTCTAATAGTTCATTCTCTGGAGGTATTCCTTGGTTTGGGGGGCTGAGATTTCCCACTAAGCAACCTCCAAAGCTGATGCTGCCCAGGAAATCGCTCTTCTTTGGCTAGAAGGGTGGATTCTGGGATCACACTGCCTTGAGAATCCCCCTCCTCTGTGTGACTGGGCAAGCCACAAAACCCCCATCCCCTATCCCTTTGCCAAGTTCTCAATACTATCATTTCTGAATTATGGGCACGCTTGGCTGAAACTTAAGAACTTATTTTTCTCTGTACTTCTCTAACAAAATGGCAGGAGAGAAGAGACCTGGGAAGAGTGAAAGGAATGGGCAGCTTTAAAGAATAGAGGGACATGGCCTAGAAATGGGAGCCCTGGGTTCAAATCTGACCCCAGACACTTCCTAGCTGTCTTGGAACTGATACTTAATATTGATTCTAAGATAGAAGGTAAGAGTTAAAAAATGCATATATTAGAGATTTACAAAGAGCATCCAAGGATTGTTGCCTCTGGAACACATGTGGGCACAGTGGCCAAGTACACGTGCCCTCTGCTATGTGTTTCTACAGGAAATTTATCAGTCTCTTGATTGCTATCATCTGTTGAGCTGGGAAGTCCACCCTAAGATTTCTCCTTTCCAGCCATATAGAAGTACACTTCCCTCAAGTGCTTCCATCTTCTTGCCATCAACTGTTCTCACTGTTTAGGCCTTTCAGTCATGTCTGACTCACCCCATTTAGGGTTTTCTTGGCAGAGATACTGAAAGGACTTGCAATTTCTTTCTCCAGTCCAGTAGAGGAAATTGAGGCAAACAGGATGAGGTGACTTGCCCAAGGCCACACAGTCAGTAAGCATCTGAAGCCAGATTTGAATCCAGAAAGATGAGTCTTCCTGACTCCAAGCCTGGTGCTCTACCCACTGGGCCACTTCGCTGCCCCGTAACCAATAGGCACCTCAAACTTATCTGGTCCAAAACAGAATTGTTGTCTTTTCCCAAATCCAATTATCTTTATAATTTCCCATTTCCATAGAGAGTGCCACCATTATTCTAGTCACCTGGCTTAGTTTATCTAGTCAGTTGCTAATTCTTTCTAAGTTTACCTCCATGTCTGCCCTCATGTCTCCATTCACATAGCTAACAACCTAGGCAAGTGATGGGCAACCTTTCAGAGATGGAGTGCCAGGTCTCATCCTCACCCCACTCCCCAGACCAATCCCATGACCCCCAGAGACCACATTCTGTGCCACTTCCCCCACTGAGTGTTGGTTATACCCTGTGCCCCCTTTATTTCCCCAGGGGAGGGAGGGAACACTCCCATTGGACTGCTGGGCAGAGGGGTAAGTGATTTAGTCAGGCTTGGGGGAAGGGAAAGGCGAGCTCCCCTCTAGTTATATGACCTATGATCCCCTCAAACCTAGAAAAAAAGCAAAAAAACCCCAGCTTATAGAAAAACACTTTATAGGAAAATATAACCTTTATGTTAAATGGCATTATCCTGACACATTCACTCCATCACAGTCCAGCCTTCCTGAAGTGAGTATCCTCCAAATTAACCTTTTTAGCAAATGGTCAAGGCTTGAAGTCAGATTTTAATCTGGAGGCAGGGCTGATTAGGAGATTGACAAGCCACAGTTGCGTTTTCCAGAGCTTCTAGCCCACTTGTATTCCCTCAGAGGGGCATCACTTTGAATGCAAATTGAATGGGCTAGTAATAAGTCAGGGGAAGAAGAATGCCAATTAAGCCCAAGTTTGCTTGTGAAAGAAACTGAGGAAGGGAGCTGTAGAACAATGAAGAGGCTATTAGCCTAGCCTTGACTTCATAAAACGTATTCCTAAATTACTAGACTACAGTTTTGAACAAACTCAAAAGACACATCCCCAAGTCCCCAAAATACTTTGTATCATAAAGACTGGTTGCTTCTGATAGTAAGACAGACAAGTTGTTTCTGTCTCACTCAGGCCAAAGGTAATGAAGAGATCTTTTTATTCTGAATGGGGTGGAACAATCTTGTCCTGCAAGGAATGCTGTCTTGAAGAGAACTACTTACTAACTCCTGCTGGGGAGAGGTGGGGGGGAGCAGCCAAGATGTGCCTCATTTAGGCTTTCTAGTTAGGAACTCTGGCAAATTCTGTGCTATGGGGACTGGTACACTGGATCCTTGGCATACATGCATACAGAGAGGTCTATGGGTGTCATCTCTGGCACGAGTGCCATAGGTTTGCCATCACAGACCTAGGCACTTATGTCATCTACTTTGGATTATCATAGCAACCTTTTTCTTTTTTTAACTCATACTTTCTGTCTTAGTATTGACATTAAGTGTTGGTTCTAAGGCAGAAAAGTGATGAGGGAAATGCAATTGGGATTAAATGACTTGCCCAGGGTCACACAGCTAGGAAGTATTTGAGACAAGATTTGAACCCAGGACCTTTTGTCTCTAGACCTTTCCTTCCATCTTAGAATCAATACTGTCTATTGGTCCCCAGGCATAAGAGTGGTATGGGCTAGGCAATTGGGAGTAAGTGACTTGCCCAAGGCCACACATCTAGGAAGTGTCCAAATCCAGATTTGAATCCAGGTCTTTATGTCTCCAGGCCTGGCTTTCTATCTACTGAGCCACCTAATTGTCCCAAAGGAATCTCTTAAGAGGTCTCTGGGCATCTAGTCTCTCTACTCTTGAATCCTTTCCCACAGGGGTGTCAAAGTAGTATTAAACAAGTACAGGTCTCACCATGTCATTCCCTGGTTCAAGAAGCTTCCCTTGCTTCTAGGATCAAATTCAAACTCTTCTGCCTGGCATTTTAAAGCCCTTTAAGATCCAGCTCCAGACTACTTTTCTAGATTTATGACACATTATACTCCTTCCAGCCAAATTAGCCTGTTTGTTGTCCAACACTAAACATTCCCATCTCTATTCCCCAGACTGTCAGAATGATTGCCCTACCCAGAGGACATTGTGTCTGATGTATCATTAGAGCCTCATTTCTTTGGATATCATTCATCAATTGGGCAGCTAACTAGCATTCAATGAGCACCTACTATGCCAGGCATTGTGCTGAGAGCTAGGGATACAATGAAAGATTAAAATAAAACCTCCAGAGGCAGCTAGGTGATTCAGTGGATAGAGAACCAGGCAAGTAGATAGAAGGCACTGGGTTCATATCTCCTCTCAGATACTTCCTAGCTGTATGACCCTGTGCAAGTCACTTAATTCCAATTGCCTTAGCTTTTTCTTCTATTTTGCCTTAGAACAGATAATTGTATTTATCCTGAGAAAGAAGGTTAGGATTTAAAAAAAAATCACCAAATCACTCCACACAAACAGCCTTTCCTCTAAAGGAATAGAATCTTAATTTTTTTTTTCTCAATTAGATACAAAAATGATTTTTACCATTTATTTAAAAAATTGATTTTCCAAATTTTCTCTTTTCCTTCCTTCCCCCTCCTTGAGAAGACAAGTAATTTGATATATGTTATACATGTGCTAACATATATTAGCAAAATTGCAAACGAAAATAGACAAAAATGCCTAGAAAAATACAGGAAGTTAAATAGGTATGCTTTGATCTGCATTTGGGCTCCATCTGTTTTTTTTACTGGAGGTAGATAGCATTCATCATCATCTGTCCTTTAGAATTTTATGGGGTCATTGTATAGCTAGATCATTTACAATTGATCATCATACAATATTGCCATTACTGTGTACAACTGTTCTTGTGGTTCTGCTCACTTCACTTTGCTTTAGTTCATGTAAGTCTTTCCAGGTTTTTCTGAATCTGTCCTTCTTTCTTTTTTTTAAAACCTTTAACTTCTGTCTTGAATTGATACCAAGTATTAGTTCTAAGGCAGAAGAGTAATAAGGGCTAGGCAACTGGGATTAGGTGACTTGCCTAGGATCATTCAGCTAAGAAGGGTCTGAGGCCAGATTGGGGCCCAGGACCTTCTGACTCCAGGTCTGGCACGCTATTCACTGAGACACTTACTTGCCCCTCAATAGAATTCGATTACAATCTTATAACACATGTGTTCAGCTATTTCCCAATCGATAGGCGTTCCCTCAATTTCTAATTCTTTGCCATCACAAAAAGAGCTACTATAAATAGTTTTGCATGTATAAGTCCCTTTTCAAGGAATTAAATCTAATGGAGAAACTCAGAGTCTAATAGAAGATGATGTTTATATAGTGAAATGAAACTGTGTTTGCCTATAAAATAACCGAGTCAAATGAACAGTGGGTGACATGATGGAGGACTGTAGGGCTGGAGAAATAAATCTGAGAATCATTTGTATAGAGATTATAGTTGAACCTATGTAAGCTGATGACATCTATAAGTGAGAGAATAGAAAGGAAAAAAAGGAGCAGCCTGGTGAATTAGTGGATAAAGAGTCAGATCTAGAGACAAGATGTTCAAATCATTTCCTGGCTGTGTGACCCTGAGCAAGTCACTTGATTCCAATCGCCTAGCTCTTACTACTCTTCTGCCTTGGAGTCAATATTTAGTATTAATTATAAGACAGAAGGTAAGAGGTTTTTCTTTTAAAGCACATGGAGTGGATAGAAGTATATACCTGAAAAGAAAGGAATAGGTCATATTGTAAAGAGCTTTAAATGCCAAAGAGAAGAGTATAGATCTGATCCTAAAGATAACAGATCCACTGGAGTTTACGAAGTGAAATTTGTTTGTTCTTCCCTTGCAACACTTTCCATATCCCTTCAGTCATAGATAGTACATACTTGTCTTGTCACCTCTATTAGGTTCTCTGAGGTAGCTTATTCATTGCTGTATCCCCTCAGAGTCCTAGAGTCTTACATATTTTAAGGGTTAAAAATATATTTTTTAAAGGCAAATAGGATTGAGTTACTTACTCAGAGTGACATAGCTAGGAAGTATCTGAGGCCAGGTTTGAAATCAAGAAGACGAGTCTTCTGCATTCCAAGCCAAGTATTCTTTTCATGGAGCCACCCAGCTGCCCTAGTAGGTTTTTAAATTTACATGTAGGACAATACTAATATACTGTTGGCGGAGTTGTGAATGGCTTTAACCAATCTGGAGGGCAATTTGAAATCGTGCCCAAAGGGCCATATCCTTTGACCCAGCAATACACTACTAGGTCTGTATTCCAGAGGGATCAGAGATAAGGGAAAAGGACTTACCTGTACAAGAATATTTATAGAATATCTTTTTGTGGTAGCAAAGAACTGGAAAGGGATGGATATCCATCAATTGGGGAATGGCTGAACAAGCTCTGGCATAGGATTGTAATGGAATATTACTATGCCATAAGAAATGACAAACAAGATGATCACGAGAAACCCTAGAAGGACTTCTATAAAGTGATGCAAAGTAAAGTGAGCAGAACCAGGAGAACAGTTGTACACGGTAATAGCAATAAAGTATGATGATAAGCTGGGAAGGACTTTATGCTACCAGCCATGGAAGGAAGCATGACAGCATGATGAAAAAGGCCAATTATTGCTATAGAAGGAACTGACAGGGTCTGAATGCAGATTGCAGCCCATCATTCTTCATTGTATTCCCTCATGATATCCCTCTTAGTGTATTTTGTTTCACAACATGATGAATATGGAGCTATGTATTGTATGATAATGCGTGTACAATCTATATTGTGTTTCCTGCTTTCTTGGGGAAAGGGAAGGAGGGAGAGAACATAAATCTCAAACTCAGAAAACAATCATTGGAAATCATTCCAATGGGTAATGGACCCCCCCCCCCAACATAATAAGGAAAAAAATAATGAATGTAGGGGGAGCTAGGTGGGAAAGTAGATAGACCATTGGGCTTGACTGAGTTTCAAATCTGACCTCAGATACTTATTAGTCATGTGACCCCAGATAAGTCATTTAACCCTGTTGCCTCAGTTTCCACATCTGTAAAATGAGCTAGAGAAGAAAATGGCAAACCATTCTAGTAAATTTGCCCCAAAAAAATCCTCAGAGGGATCACAGAGTCAGACACGACTGAACAACAACAAAATAAATGTTCGGTGAGTATGGTAATGTTTATCATTTTTCAAAGCTTTTACTATCCAGGATCTTATTTGATGTGACAACCCAGGAGGAAGAGCAGGCATTGCCCTCCCCACTTTACTGACTGGAAAACAAAGACCAGAAGAAATGCAACGACTTGCTCATGTCACCATGAATCAAGCCTGGGACTTGTCTCCGCATTCTGTGCGCATGGCCTGTGGGGGCGAAATGGCGTTTATTGAGCTGCCTCCTTCTCACAAAGTGCGAGCCCAAACAGAGGAAGTCGAGGCTAGCACTCCCAGGCCCTGTGCATTTGTGTGGGCTGCCTGAAGCCTAGGGAGGGAATGCCACTTGCCCCCTTACAGGCCCTTGGCTTGGTGCAGGTGCAGAAACTCTCTTTCTCTCCTTCCTGGGAAAGAACTGGCTTCCTGTCCATCTGGCAGGGAGTGCAGCCATCAGGGTGGTCTTGGGCCCCCACCAAGCCCAGGCTCGGGCCCCTGGGGTCTCAGCCTCCTCCTCACATCCCCTCAGCCCTGCTCTCCAGCAGCCAGGGAAGGGCAGGAGGGGTTTGGTGCTTGGAGCCCCTCTGGGGGCTGCCTCTTGTCATCACGGGCTCCAGAAGAAAGCTGGGGCTCTGGGCGGCTGCCAGCCAAGCTGCTGCTCAGGCTCAGCCTTCACAGCTGTAAACAGAAAACAAAGGAGGGAAACAGCCACCTCGCTGTGGCTCCAAAGGCCAGCGGCTCTCGCTCTGTCGGGCCTCCCAGCAGGCAGCAGAGATCATAGGCATCTCCGTGATGGATCTGGACAGGCAGCAGGCGGCTGCTTGGCACATCTTGGGCTCTGCGTTTAGGCCAATTAGAGAAACATCCCAACCTGCCGGGGGGGCTCGCGCCCTTGGCTCCGTGGGCAAGCAGGCTTGCCTCCACGTACACGATGGCAGAAATAGCCACGCTGGCCCAGCCCCACGGATTCACGGGGGTAGAGACCCACACGGACCCTCTCAGACCCAGTCACACAGATACGTGCCCTCCGACATGGGAATCTGAAAAGCTGCCAGTCCTGGAAAGACGTACAAACTCACACAGAGGGCAGCTAGGTGGGTCAGGGGATTGAGTGCCAGGCCTAGAGCAGGTCCTGGGTTCAAATCTGGCCTCAGATACTTCTTAGCAGGATGATCCTGAGCAAGTCACTTAACCCCAATTGCCTAGTCCTTACCTCCCTTTTGTCTTAGAATTGATACTAAGGGTGGGGTGGGAGTCAGCTGGGTGGCCCAGAGGATTGAGAGTCAGACCTACAAACTGGAGGTCCTGGGTTTAAATCTGACCTCAGATACTTCCTAGCTGTGTGACCCTGGGCAAGTCACTTAACCCCCATTGCCTAGCCCTTGCCACTCTTCTGCCTTAGAATCAATACAGAGTAATGATTCTAGGATGGAAGGCAAGGGTTTAAAAAAAAAAGAATTGATACTAAGACAGAAGGTAAGGGTTTAAAAGAAAGAATGTAAACTTTCTGTGGGCAAGGCCTATTTTTTCCCCCTCTGTTTCTAATGGAGTTTCTGGTACAACATATTTGAAATAATATATCTTTTTTAAATATAATTTTTAAAATTAAATTTTATTTATATATAAATTTATATATAATACAATAAACCATAACTAAATAAAATAATTATATAAAATTAAAAACATTTTTTTCCCAAAAAATTAAAGAAAAATAAACTTTAAAATAAAAAAAAAACTGACCCTTACCCTCTGTCTTAGAATCAGTATTGTGTACTGGTTCCAAGACAGCTGTAAGGGCTAGGCTTGGGGGTTAAGTGACTTGTCCAGGGTCACACAGCTAGGAAGTGTCTGAGGCCAGATTTGAACCTAGAATCTCCTGTTTCTGGCCTGACTCTCTATCCACTGAGCCTCCTTCGCTACCCCTCTTAATATCAGTCCTAAGACAGATGAGCAACAAGGACTAGGCTATCTGGATTTAGTGACCTGCCCAGGGTCACACAGCTAGGAATTATCTGGGGCCACATTTGAACCCAGGTTCTCTTGATTCCAGGCCTGACTCTCTATCCACTGAGCGACCTAGCTGTCCCCATATCAAGGGCTTTTAGGAAAGCCTTAAGAATATCTTCAGGCCCAGTTCTCCTTCCCTTGTGGTCAGTAGGGCAGAGTGACTTAGGTCTGTTTTGAGCCTGCAGGGTGGTGGAGGCTTGTGCCTTCTGCCCTGTGCCCTTGCCCTAGATCTCCCTTTGCACAGTGGTCACTTTAGGATCCTGGATCTCAGGCTGGAAGGATGGGGGTGGGTGGGGGGTGGGGTAGGGGGGATGGGGGGTGCAGGGGTAGGGGGCGGGGGTGGGTGCCCATTTAGCTCAACCCTTGATTCCCACATTGTCTTCGCCCTGCCTCTCCTTGGAGCTCCTTATTCCATGGCAGAGACATGGAGGATGACGTGGGAAGGGTGAAGAGGGGCTTGGGAAACGATCACTGCCTTTGGACCCTTGCTTCGGGGTTGCCCTGTCAGTGGGAACAAAGAAGGGCCTGGAAGTCGCCCCGTGCGGGGCCCAAGCTTCTCTGCACGAGCTTGGTGGGCTCGGCCGCTGCTGTCTTACCCCACTGCTTAGCCCCTTCCCGGCCAATCCTTGGAAGAGGGAAAAAGTGGGTGAAGGGTGAGAGGGGAGCGGATCCTCTCCACCCACAGAGGCAGCTATCTGCTCAGCTGCTCAGATCACACTCCCCAAGCAGAGAGAATTCCTTCCAGATCAGCTTGTCGGGTGGCCAGGCTCCTCCAGTGGCCAGAACAACACCACAGACCAAATGCCTTGGCTTGGGAACTCCTTGCTCCCTGGTGCCTCGCAGGCTGTCCAGCCCTTTCCTGAAATCCTTCTGCTTTTCCCGCCTTCCTTCATTTGCTTCTTCCCCAGGAGTTCGGAGGTACTGAGGGTGGTGCTGGCAGTGACTTTGTATAAAGTAGAGGTGAAGGAAAAGCTCTTCTTCCAGAAGCTACCATTGGGTTCTGTCTTCCCTGAGGAAGTAGGATTGGAACTCGGGTCCCCTGATCCCAAGGGCCAGTGCTCTTTCTATCATCCCACATGGCCTCTTTCCCTTTTAGGAGTCTAGTACCTTTGTAGCTGTTTCATCTATGGTGGAGAGTTCCTAGGGCTTGGGAACACTACTATCCTCCAAAAATAAGCCAAATACAAAATTGGGACACTAAGGCATTGCTGGTGGAGCTGGGAATGGATCCACCCATTCTGGAGGGTAATTTGGAATTATGCCTCAAGGACTATAAAAGAATGCCTGCCCTTTATCCAGCAACACCACTTCTGGACCTATTTCCCAAAGAGCTAAAACAAATGGGAAAGGACCAGCTTGTTCAAAAATATTTATAGCTGCTCTTTTTGCTGTGGCAAAATTGGAAACTGAAGGGGTGTCCCTAATGGGGGAATGGCTGAACAAACTGTGGTGTAGGATGGTGCTGGATACTATTGTGCTGTAAGGACTGATGAAGAGGACGAGTTCAGAAGGAGCTGGAAAGACCTGCGTGAACTGATGCAGAGTGAAAGGAGCAGAACCAGGAGAGCCTTTTACACTGTACCTGCAATGCTGGGGGGTGATCACATGTGCTAGACTTTGCCACTAACAACAAAGCAATGACCCAGGACGATGCGGAGGGACTTATGACAAAGAATGCTGCCCACCTCCAGAAAAAGAAATGTTGGAGTAGAAATGCAGATGAAAACATATGATTGATCACTTGCTTATTTGGGTACATGATTTGAGGTTTGGGTTCTATAAGATTATTTGTTCACAAACATGAATATGATAAAAACCAAATAAAATGTTATTATAAAAAAAGAAAAACTTTAAGTCAAATATAACTATATAGGGGCAGCTAGGTGGCACAGTGGAGAGACTGCCTGGCCTGGAGTCAGGAAGATTCAATGCCCTGAGTTCAAATCTGACCCCAGACACTTACTAGTTGTGTGATCCTGGGCAAATCACTTAATTCTGTTTACCTCAGTTTCCTCATCTGTAAAATGAGGTTGAGAAGGCAATAGCAAACCAGTCCAGGATTGTTGCCAAGAAAACTGAGAATAGAGTCACCAAGAGTTGGACGTGACCAAAACAACCGAACAACAATAAAATGTGCCTGGCATAACAGCCCCAGCTCTCAAGGAGAATCTAATAAATTCGAATGTAGCTCTCATAGCTCTAGTTTCCTCTTGGCCACTGCCTCAGGCATTAATCTAGAAGAGACTCATTGGGTCTTTAGCACTCCCAGGAGAGCAGAAGTCATTAAAGGAATCTTTCCCCAGTCTAAAGCTTGCAGGAGAGAGCCATTGGGCACTGGTACAGCCACTTAGGTGATTGGAGGCAGTAGTGACAGCTGCTGTGAACTGTCTCCGGAGAAGTCTGCCTCACTTTCGTTATTCTGAGACCTTCCTGGTCTCTAATAGTGAAGAAAGATGACATAGAAGAGGCAAATACCTTCTCATTAGGGGAAAGGCCCATAAGCAGAGCTACTCTTTATCGGCTACTACTGCCCTCCCCCCCCTTCCCCCAGCCAATTACAGGAGACAAGAACACCAGTCATAGTTAGGCGCAGTGAGAGTTTATTCCCAGAGTACTTCAGCTCAACTCAACATTTATCAGCACTTGGTATTAGACTCTGGCCATTACTGCCTGTTCTGTGCCAGGCACCGGAGATCCAAAGGCAAAAATGAAATCAGTCCTTCCCTCAAGGAACTTCCATCCTGTTGCTGATGGGGGTGGATGCCTATGTAGAAATGACTACTCTAAGACTTTTGGGGTATGCTGTATTTACCTCACTCCCCCAAATTCAGAGGAATAGCAGCTAGGTGGTGC